>NC_058135.1:279005657-279024599 GCF_016433145.1 Gracilinanus agilis | reverse complement strand
AAAGAAAGAAAGAAAGAAAGAAAGAAAGAAAGAAAGAAAGAAAGAAAGAAAGAAAGAAAGAAAGAAAGAAAGAAAGAAAGAAAGAAAGAAAGAAAGAAAGAAAGAAAGAAAGAAAGAAAGAAAGAAAGAAAGAAAGAAAGAAAGAAAGAAAGAAAGAAAGAAAGAAAGAAAGAAAGAAAGAAAGAAAGAAAGAAAGAAAGAAAGAAAGAAAGAAAGAAAGAAAGAAAGAAAGAAAGAAAGAAAGAAAGAAAGAAAGAAAGAAAGAAAGAAAGAAAGAAAGAAAGAAAGAAAGAAAGAAAGAAAGAAAGAAAGAAAGAAAGAAAGAAAGAAAGAAAGAAATTGTATCATTTTTTAAAATTTCCCCAAACTGGACAGCTAGGTGGCTTAGTGGATAGAGTGCCAAGCCTAGAGATGGGAGGTTCTGGATTCCAATCTGACCTCAGATACTTCCTAGCTATGCAAACCTGGACAAGACTCATTGCCTAGCCCTTCCATTCTTTTGCTTTGGAACCAATATATAGTACCATTTCTAAGACAGAAGATAAGGGTTTAAATTAAATTAAATTACTCCAAACTTCAGACAGAGGCCTATCTCTTCAAATGGAGGTCATTCTACCACTTATATGATGATGCTGGAAGACTTCAAATTGTAGCCTCCAAAAACAATGGAAATTGTGAGTCTCCCAAATAGCAACAGAGAGATATACAGTAGGCATGAACAGGTTGCAACAGAGGAATTAAACAGGAGAAAAGATATAAAAGATTCCATTTTTTAATAAAGTATGACTAGGGGAAGAAAAAAATGGGTCAGTCACATAGAAGGAGCATGGGACAGGGGCAACTAGGTGACTCAGAAGATTGAAAGCCTGACCTAGAAACAGGAGATTCTGAGTTCAAATCTAGCCTCAGATACTTCCTAGCTGTGTGAACCTGAGCAAGTCACTTAACCCCCATTTCCTAGCCCTTACTGCTCTTCTGCCTTGAAACCAATAAAACAGGAGCAATTCCAAGATGGAAGGTAAGAGTTTAAAAAAGAAAAGAAATAGCATCGGGCAATCATTGGGCAGCCCATGTGTTCCACTGGAATCCATCCAATTTCAAGAGACTAAAGGAAGATACCCAACATTTTGATTGAACTTCTTATGGAAGACTGATGGAAAGACATAGCTGAGAGTCTCCTGCATCAGGTAGGCATGCATTGATTCCAATCTACCCCAGTGGATGGACACCCACATCAGTGAAATCCATTGGAGGATTAGAGACTTGGATCACAGGACCACAAATATAGAACTAAAAAAAGGAGCATAAAGACCATCAAGTCCATTTCCCTTATTTTAAAGATGAGGTAAATTCATCTGAGAGGTCACCACGGTCCCAGAGCCAACCTTTGATTGGAATCCATGCCCTTTGACTCCAAAGGCCTCCATATTTCCACCAGAGCACTCTGCTAAGATCTATAAGAGAGGGTCTCTCTAGTGACTTATCCCACCAAGGCACTGTAATGTAGTGGGGAAAAACTCTAGGTTGGCAGTTAGGAACCTTGGGTTCTAGTGATATATCCTCCTCTAGCTTTTTGTGTTCTTGTTCAATCATTTTCAGCTGTGTCCAACTCTTTGTGACCCTATCTGGGGTTTTCTTGGCAGAGATCCTAGAGTGCTTTGTCATTTCCTTCTTCTCCAGCTCATTTTACACATGAGAAAACTGAGCCAAACAAGGATAAATGACTTGCATAGGATGACACAGCTAGTAAGTATCTCAGCCAGATTTGAACTCAGGAAAATGAGTCTTCCTCACTCTAGGGTCAGTATTCTATCCACTATGCCACCTAGCTTTCTTACATGTCTTTAAACAAATCATTTCCCTTTCTTCGGACTCAGTTTCCTCATCTTTAAAATAAAATGGGAAGGGTGTTCAAATAGATTTCCAAGGGGCAGCTGGGTAGCTCAGTGGATTGAGAGTCAGGCCTAGAGATGGGAGGTCCTAGGTTCAAATCCGGCCTCAGACACTTCCCAGCTGTGTGACCCTGGGCAAGTCACATGTCCCCCATTGCCCACCCTTACCACTCTTCCACCTATTAGACAATACACAGAAGTTAAGGGTTTAAAAATGTAAAAAAAAAAAAAAAAAACAAATAGATTTCCAAGGTCCTTTTCAGATTTAACAATTTGCAGTTAAAGTTCCAACACTCATTCTCTGTTCTATGATCTGAGTCCCCTTCTGGCTCTGACTTTGTAGATTCTCCCTTACTTCTCTAATATTATATATTCTGAGGTCCCGTGGGCTCCGTGAAATCCGGACATTCTATGTTCTTTGTTCTAAGCCTCCTGGCTCTGACAGTCATTGTTCCTGACATTGTACATTCCGTGTTCCAAAGTCCTTCCCAGTTATGACTCCTGATACCATTGTTATTTCAGCACAGAGTAGTGACATCATCTGGCTATTTGGGAACTCACAGAAGATTGACTCTGAGCAAAGGATATTATCATTCCGCCTTTATTGCCAATTATCTTTATTAGAGAAACAAAGATGGTTCGAGCAGGAAGTTACATACCCACACGGGATCCTGAGGCAAAGAGCATCCCTGCAGAAACCTGCCTTTCTGGATCAGTGGGGAAAGCCTCCTATGGATTGTTGCCATGGAAACAGAACCCCACCAACTCCCATGGATGCCATCATCACTGGGATGGAGCGAGGAGTCAGCCGGGAATATCGCCATGAGCTCACATTGCCCCAGCTGCGCCATCCCACCGCTAGGAAACCGGCATCTCCAGGGGGATCTGAACTGCCGCTCTAAATCCGTAAATCAGAGAGAAGTCAGAAGACGCTATCAGAGCATGTAGTCCAGTTCCCCAGAGGTCACCCAGAAAGCTACCCTCTCTGAATCGGGGCCATGAAACTTCTCCAGTCCATGAGCCTCAGCAGTTGGGCAAAACCCAAAGACATAAATGGGCCGGACACACACATATACACACATGCATCCACGCTACCCTCTTCCCATCCCAACTCCACTGATCCTCATACTCTGCCGAGAAAATGGCGGTCATTTTCCAACAGCTCCCTCTTCTGTCCTTCTGTACAGCCCCTCATTCTCTCCTCCTTCACTCCAATCCCTAGTGAACAAATCTCTTTGTCAAAGTCAACCCTTCTGCACACACACTTGATCCCATCACTTCTCTTCTTCTCCGCAGACCGTCCCCATTGGCGTCCCTTCTCTCTCTAATCATTGGTGAAAGAAATAAAGACATCTTCTCGTTACACCTACTAATGTCATTTATTGTGGAGGGACCATTCCTCCAAATTCAATGAGTCAACAAAAGTTTATCATTTACTAGGTGCTAAACTAAGTGCTAGACATAAAAAAGCAAAGGCAAAAAATAGTCTCTGCCCTCCAGAAGCTTACATCCTGCTGGAGGAGCCAATACAAGATCAACTATGTGCGTACAAGATGAATACACTGTAAATGGGAGGTAATCTCCAAGGGAAGATACTCACAGGAAGGAAGACCTGGAAGGAACATGGAAGTCACTGTTTGCTTTTACTAGAATTGCAACATTAGCTTTTTCCTTCTTTCGTTATACAGCCTGCTGGTGGAAAGGCCTAATTTGATGATTCCAATAGTCAGGTTCATCTCACTGGGACTCATAGACCTAAAGAACCTTTTCTTTGAGATCATCCTGTTGATCTACTCAGAAGTGACTCTGGTCTTGGTTTCCCCTCTATTAAATAAAGGATAGAGTAAGTAAACTAGATGGCCAGGGTTCCTTCCAGTTCTAACATTCTGTAGCATTCAGTTCCAGACCACCACAATATAGCAAATATCACAATTGAGTCACACAGATTTTTTGTTTCCCAGTGCATATGAAAGTTTTATTTACAATACCCTATAGTCTATTACTCTGTGCAATAGTATCATGTCTAAAAAATTAGATTAGTTAATTAATTAAAGTTAATTTCATTAATAATTAATAAAATATTAAATTAATTAATTTTAAATAAATTAATTTTTAAAACTAACTTAAAATACTTTCTTTTTTTTTTTAAACCCTCACCTTCCGTCTTGGAGTCAATACTGTGTATTGGCTCCAAGGCAGAAGAGTGGTAATGGTAGGCAATGGGGGTCAAGTGATTTGCACAGGGTCATACAGCTGGGAAGTGTCTGAGGTCAGATTTGAACCCAGGACCTCCCATCTCTAGGCCTGGCTCTCAATCCACTGAGCTACCCAGCTGCCCACTTAAAATACTTTCTTGAGAAAAATGTTAACCTTCATCTCAACCTTCAATAAGTCGTAATTTTTTGCTGGTGGAGAGTCTTACCTCCATGTTGATGGCCACTCACTGATCAGGAGGGGGATTATTGAAGATTGGGGTGACTATGGCAACTTCTTAAAATAAAACAATGAAGTTTGCTGCATCGATTAATTCTTCTTTTCTTGAAAGATTCCTCTGTAGAATGAGGTGGTGTTTGATAGCATCTTACGCACGGTAGATCTTCTTTCAAAGTTGGAGTCAGTCCTCTCAAACCCTGCTGCTGATTTATCAATTGAGTTTGTGTAATATTCTTCAGTATTGTTGCATCTCAGGGAATAGGGAGGCCTGAAGAGAGGGAGAAAGATGGGGGTGGGGGGGGGGACCAATCTTTGGGTGGAGCAGTCAGAATACACCCAATACTGATAGACTAAGAAGAGGCCAGTGGAATATATTCCTCCTCTGGTTCAAGGGAGAACAAAAGTCATTCTACACCATTGCTTTTGACTACACGGAGGAAAGTAGGGCAGCTAGGTAGAAAAGTAGAGAGAGTGCCAGGTCTGGAGCCAGGAAGACCTGAGTTCAAGTTCAACCTCTGACACTTACTAGCTATGTGACTTTTCCTCAGTTTTCTCATCTATAAAATGAACTGGATGAGAAACTAGCAAACCACTACAATATCTTTGCCAAGAAAACCCCAAAAAAGCCTCAAAGAGACAGAAATAGCTGAAAATGACTAAACAAACAAAATGGGAAAAGCAATCATCTCTATTTTCCTATACAAATTGTTTGTGTGTTGTTTCCATTAGACCATGAGCTCCTTGAGGACCAGAACTAGTTTTTGCCTATCTTTTTATCCCCAGAGTTTAGCACAGTGCGTGGTATATAGTAGACACTTAATAATAATATTAATTGACTGACTAGCTCCAAAGTGATCTAGAATCTCCTGTTTTGGTCCAGAAGGCTGAGCTGGGACACCTAAACAGAACTAGGATCTCCTCCATGGTTTCACCACTACCCTACCTCCTTTTGGCTTATGTTCTTACAGCTCCTGATCTGGCACAGGCACTCCTCCATAATCTTCTGTAAAACCAAGGGCTCTGACTAGATGAGCCACTAGCTGTCTTTCAGTGACACCCACCCACAAATGTCCGTATGTCCAACTGATAGCAGCAATGTCTGCTATTGGCACAGCCACCATAAATGTGGAGATGGGAAATGTTATCATCCCCTGTTTTGTGACTTCTTCCTGATTCCCACCCCCAGCTCCAAGGTTTCATTTCACCCAGGGCACCACTATTGAAGCTAAGCCAATTCCCATTTCCCTTTTTCTTGCCCACAGATATCAATGTCACCATTTCTATCATCCTGGTCTCTGGTAAGTCACGGACTTAAACCATCTACATGGGATTGTAGATGCATCTTACCAGGGAAAGATGCACTTCCCATGTCTCACCCCAATTCCCTCTTCACTGCATCATTCTCTTCATGTATACTCAAACTGACTCCAAAAATGTTAGGAACCAGAATGCACTTGATGATCCTCATGCTGAGGGAAAAGGGGATGTAAATGATGCTGAAAGAGTTCAATAATTTGGGCAACTATATCTCCAATTAAATGCTGTAATGTCCCTTCCAGATCAGAATATTGGGGTCAATCATAAAGAAGAGATGGATGGATCCTTTTCCCATCAATCATTAGTCAGTAAATATTGAAGAGCCAGAATTACACAATATACTCTCTACAAGAAACACATTTGGGGCAGCTAGGTGGCTCAGTAGATAGAATGCCAGGTCTGGATTTGGGAAGACCTGGGTTCAAATCTAGTCTCTGATACTTCCTAGCTTTGTGATCCTGTAGGCAGGTCATATAACCCCAATCACTTACCCCTTAATATTCTTCTGCCTTGGAACTGACACTTGTATTAATTCTAATACATAAGGTAAATGTTAAAAAAAAACACATACACACACATTTAAAGCAGGAAGACATAGAATAAACATATAGAGCTGAAGTAAAATCTATCATTTGAGCTAAAAAGCATGGATAGAAATTATGATCTCAGACAAAACAAAAGTGAAAACTGATTGGATTAAAAGAGATAAGGAAGGGGGGCAGCTGGGGAGCTCAGTGGATTGAGAGCCAGGCCTAGAGACAAGAGGTCCTAGGTTCAAATCCGGCCTCAGACACTTCCCAGCTGTGTGACCCTGGGCAAGTCACTTGACCCCCATTGCCTACCCTTGCCAATCTTCCACCTATAAATCAATACACAGAACTTAAGGGTTTAAAATTTAAAAATAAATAAATAAATAAATAAATAAAAAGAGATAAGGAAGGAAATGACATCTTGATTAAAGACTGAAATAATATCAATTCTAAATATATATGCACCAAATAGCAAAGCATCCAAATTCCTAAAGAAGTTATGTTAGTTACAGGAGGAAATGGGCAATAAAACTATATTAGCAGGGTATGTTAGTCTTCTCTCAGAACTAGATAAATTAAACCAGGAAATAAAGAAAGAAATTAAGGAGGTAAACAAAATTTTTTTAAAAATTAGATTTGATAGACCTCTGGAGAAAAATAAATGGGAATAGAAAGGAATATACCTTTATCTCAGTAGTGCATGGCACCTTCACAAAAATTGACCATATAATAGGATAGAAAAGCCTCATAACCAAAGGCAGAAAAGCAGAAATATTAAAGGCATCTTTTTCATACCATAATGCTATGAAAATTTTACTCAACAAAGGGTTGCAGGGGAAAAAAAGACTAATAAGTAATTGGAAACCAAATAACCTTATCCTAAAGAATGAGTGGGTCAGGGGCAACTAGACAATATAGTAGATAAATTGGGAGGACCAGAGTTCAACTTTGGCCTCAGTCACATTCTAACTGTGTGTGACCCTGGGAAAATCACTTAATCCCAATTTCTTAGCCCTTGTTGCTCTTCTGTCTTAGAAGTGACAGTAAGACAGAAGGTAAGGGTTTTTTTAAAAAAAATTGAGTGAGTCAAAGAACAAATCATATAAGCAATCAACAATCTAATTAAGGAAAATAACAACAAGGAAACAACATACCAAAATTTGGGGGATGCAGCCAAAACAGTACTCAGGGGAAAATTTATATCTCTGAGTGCATCAATAAAATAGAGAAAGAACCAATCAATGAATGTGGCATATAACTAAAAAAATCTAGGAAAACAACAAATTTTAAATATGTAGTTAGATAGCAAGTTAGAAATCCTGAAAATTGGATTTCCGGGTTAAGATGGCTACAGAGTAGAACAGGGCACTTAACTCTCCTCACCACCAACCACCAGCATACCTCCAAAGAACAAAAAAAAATCTAAATGAAAGAAGGGACCCCACAATAGGGCACAGTATGGAAGGTACATGGGATTTGGGCATTTCCACACTATAAGGGGGAGAAATAGTTCCCATCAAAATGCTAGCTGATTAACCCTCCCCCACCCCACCCACAGAACCAGAGTCAGAGGCTACACACCAGAGTTGGGGGGGAGGGGTGGCAAAATCTAGCTTCTTGGCAGCTAACTGGGACCACCAGGAGCTTGCCCCTAAGAGCAGCAAGACTTGAGACCCCAGGAGGCTAGGGAGTGCAGACCTTGGGCATGGGAGTGGAGCTGAGAGGGGCCGAGGACAGCAGAGGCCTAGCAGACAGTGGAAGCCAGGAGACTCACAAAGTAGC
This sequence comes from Gracilinanus agilis, assembly GCF_016433145.1. NCBI lineage: Eukaryota > Metazoa > Chordata > Mammalia > Didelphimorphia > Didelphidae > Gracilinanus > Gracilinanus agilis. The sequence goes on along the minus strand of NC_058135.1, from coordinate 279,016,645 downwards.
CTCAGGCAAAAACTACTCCTTAACTCTATACACAGAGAGTCTGCCTGCCTCACTCAGACTTCTGGCTGAGAAAGAAAAACCAGCATAATGATGACAAGCAAGGTCCAAGAAATAACTATCAAAAAGACCAAGAAAAAAACCCTAACACTTGATAACTTTTGCACAGAAAAAAATCCAGAAAGCAGAAGAGGATATCCAAACCTTCCCAAAAAGAAATCCTGAAAATCAAAGAAGAGATTAATGAAAATGAAAGTAAGAAAAACATTGAACTAATAAATAAGACAATGTGTTGGTTTTATTTTTTAAAAATCAATAAAGTAGACAAACTATTGGTTAATTTGATTTTTTTAAAGGAAAGGAGAAAATTGAATTACCAGTATCAAAAATGAGAAGGGAGAAAAATTATTTGTACAAGGATATTTATAGTAGTTCTTTTGGTGATGGCAAAGAATTGGAAATTGAAGGGGTATCCATCATTTGGGAAATCAATTATATTGAAGCAGTTATTTTTTTAAAAAAAGTTTATGGAACCCAGGAAAAGAAATCCTGTCTTAGAGTTACAAAGTGACATATAACTGATCAATAGCAACTTCATAGTAATAAATAGTAATATTTATTCATAGTAATCAGCAAAAAGTGCTCTGACATTCATGAAATAAGGAAATTCTATGAGGACTCTATTCCGTGCTGCTATGTAAGTCTTATTCTAAAGCTCCCCAAACTCATTAAACCAGAAATGGAGGTACCCTAGGGAATGACATGCTAAGAAAAGCAGAATCTACCCTGGGTTTGGAGCCTTTGGTAGCAAGTGCCTTAAACCCAGAATGTCACACCTTCCCCAGACAGGTCAGTCAAGAAGCATAAAGCACCATTTCCCAGTTCCTCTAGAGGTAACCAAAGATAAGCCTACTTCCTCTCCAGTAGAGTATACCCAGGGATGCAAAAAAACTGATAAATATGAGAAGAATTAGCTCATGGAGAAAGCCTCCTCATACTCTACATTACAGTGGTTCCCAAACTTTTTTGGCCTACCGCCTCCTTTCCAGAAAAAATATTACTTAGCCCCCTGGAAATTATTTTTTTTTATTTTAATAGCAATTAATAGGAATGATAAATGCACCTGTGGCCATCACGGCCTTCCTGGATTGCTGAAGCACCCACCAGGGGGAGGTAGCATCCACTTTGGAAATCACTGCTCTACAACATTGATCAAAGGACATCTCCAGAGAGAACTAGACTGGCAGTGATGGAGATAGCCAGTGCCCCACAAAAGGAAGGTCTCCTAGAGAGGCCACATTGAGTCACATTCAAAGATAGGTGCTCCCTCATCTACCACAGGTCAGTCCAACAAGCCTTCATACCCAATCCTATGGACACTCAATCTTTTGCCTCCTCTTCCTTCTCTGTGACCCTGACACCTAAGAGAAAATGGTTTTCAGCTGTGAGAGATAGAGGTGGAAAGAAGAAAGCAGGTATTAATTAAGTGCCTACTATGTGCCGGGCACTGTGCTATGTGTTTACAGATGTTATCTCTTTTGATTCTCAAAACAATCCTGGAAGGTTAAGTGTTGTCATCCCTATTTTACAGATAAGGAAGCTAAGGTAAGCAGAGATTGTAGAGAAAAAGTAACAGCTTAAACAAGGAAACAATGATTATAATGATTATAAAACCACAGAATAGAAAAATAGCTAGAAGAAAGATTTTTCATTTTGGGGGGAGAGACTTAGAAACCCATTCAAAATCATTGCTAAATGAGTTTAATCTATTTTTGTTAAACTGACTTTAATGGATGTGATTGATTTGAAGGGAAGTGAACAGAATGGTTTGGATTGGAGTGGACTGAATGGAATGGAATGAGTGTAACAATCTCTGATGCCATGTGAATTCGAGTTTTTAAGGCCAGGTTTCTCTGAAGGCTTTTTCCTCCTACGCACCATATCTGTGACTCAGAGAAGTTACCATGACCAGTTCTCTAGTGACTATAAACCAGTGGTCCAAACAATAGGGCTTCCTTAAATATGGTTACTGAGTTAAAGCTCATGACTTACTCTTCCACTCAATTCTCCTTTTTCTATCCAAAGTAGAACTCATCAAGAAGAGCATCTAACAGAGTTCTTGAAAGGCTGAGGAATGAACACTTTTCCTCTTGAGTCCTAGAAAATAATAATACTTTCCATTTATCTAATGTTCTAAGTTTTGCAAAGTGCTAAACATTTGTTATCTCATTTGATCCTCATAAGAATTCTAGGGGATAGGTTGCCTTTAGAAGTATTTCCATTTTAAAGATGAAATCATGATTGCTATCCTGACTTTTTTTGTATCAGATGAAGCATAATATCTACTCCAGCCCTTTATTTTTACTCTACATGTGTCTCTCCTTTTCAAATTTTTTTTGCGCACAATGTATTTTGAGAATTTGGTTTTTGATCCATTCTGCTATTCATTTCCATTTTATGAATTTTCATGTTAAAAGTGAGTTTATCTCATTCAAATCCAAAGTTCTAATTACAAGTTGTATATTTCTCTCCATGCTATTTTTCCTTGGTTTATCCTTATCTCCTCCTCAAAAGTCTAATTTTCTCCTTATTTTTTTATCTTATCCTTAATTCTTAGTTTTAATTTTTAATATCCTTCTTAATTTTTTCTTATCCCTCCTCAAAAGTCTAATTTTCTCCTGACCAATATGGAAAGTAACACACTGGTAGCAAAAAACTCAAAACAAAGTAGATTTCCATCCATTAGGAGATGGCTATGTATGTATAGTGGAATATTATTGTGCTATACAAAAATAGGTATGGAAGGAATTCATAAACCATGGGAAATGATGTATATGAACTGATGCAGGGTGAAATCAGCAGAACCAAGACATTACAAGAAGACATATGAAAAGATTACTCAAAGAAAGCTGAAAGCTGAACAATTAAAAAGTCAGTGGAGACCCAGAGAGCAAATAATGAAACATCCCACCCCCTCTCACAGAGGAGAAGCAGAGGACTCCCAGGACTGGCCAGGGGGCACTGAAATGATTTATATAAAGATAAAGAGCATCAAGAAATTATACTATTTTGTTATTATTACTATTACTCAATTATATCTTCACTTTATTTCCTCCGTGAATTTTTCCCTAGAAAAAGCAATATGTGTCTCATTTTATAGCATGGCAAACAGGAAAACATATATTATGTGATAATAGATGTACAACCTATTTCATATTCCCTGCCTTCTTGGGGAAGAGGAAGGTGTGGGAGGGAGAGAAAAATAATAACATAGATTTTTGGACATAGCTAAGAGGAGAACATGTTTCTTTTGGATAAGCATATTTATTACAATCTCTTACATATTCATAATGAAGCATGTATATTATTATTATATTGCATATCATATTATGTTAAATATAATAAAAAATAAATGGTAACCAAAAAAGTGATGGGATCAAATAGTAACTTGCAGGAGACAGAAATAATCTGCATAAAAGTTAACATGGTTGTTACCCTCCCAACCTTGTCATATCACAAAAATGTTACTACTTTTTAACCTTATGAAGCTCTAGTAGGAATGGTCATTATTCTTAAAATATTATTCCTGTAGAATTAATTTTTTTAATAGCTAGTGTATTGAGGTTTGCAAACTGTTTTACATATGTTAGTCCATTTAGTCCTTAATACAACCTTTTGAGGTAGATGCTGTTATTATTTTTTTTTAACCCTTAACTTCTGTGTATTGGTTCCTTGGTGGAAGAGTGGTAAGGGTGGGCCATGGGAGTCAAGTGACTGGCCCAGGGTCACACAGCTGGGAAGTGTCTGAGGCTGGATTTGAACCTAGGACCTCCCGTCTCTAGGCCTGACTCTCAATCCACTGAGCTACCAGCTGCCCCCAAGGTAGATGCTATTATTATCCCTCTATATTATGATTTGTTTAATAAGTTATTATAGCATTCATCTCTCTTGTGAATTAGAATAGTGCTAACTTCTCAAATAATTAAGATATTGAAATAAAGAGGCTTTTTCTCATTAAAAACGGGTCCTTGACACCAGCCCTGATGGCTCTGGGGATCTATTGTGCATATCTGCAAGCTGTCACAAATGGTTGGATTCATTAAGCCACCGGCTCTTTCTGATGGCCCTATGAGGCATGCATGGGGTGTGCAAGGAGGCCTGGTACCTCTGGTGGGAGGGTTTGCTGAGCCCTTTTCGGGACTGCTCATCCCCCTTTGGTGCTCCATCACCATCGACGCTTCCTGTGGCTCCAAAAGACTGTCGTGTTCACAGTGGAGCTACCTGAGCATCCTCAAACCCTTCGAGACTCAGGGGAGCTCTACCCCAGGCGTGGGAGGACCATTCAGCCAGCCGGATGAGAGGGAGATGTGGGGCACAGCAGGATCCACTCTGGCAGAGGGGGCAGATCTGTTTCTCCTGAGTTCTTCCTCTCATCATCACTTCCCATCAGGCATTCCAGGGGAATGGCCCCAAGGGAAGGTGCCAGCCAGAAACAAAAATGAATTTCTTTCAGACAAACAAGTCGTCTCCCTAACAAGGCTTTTGCTTCTTCTGATGCTCTCCCCAAAGGGTCTCTCAGGATTCAGAGTTGCCCACCAAAGCCAAGAGATCATTTCCTTTTTCTTGCCCACAGAGAGACTTTCAGCCAGAGCCTGGGCAGCCCATCGTTTCCCTGTCCTATGTGTGTGGTCTCAAGAGATACAGAAAAGAGAATTTAAAAAAAAAAAAAAAAACAAGAGATATAGAAAAGATAGGAACAAATGAAGCAGGTCTGGTCCAGGAGGCCATTAAAATGAAAATACCACAAGGCAAAGTTGCATCTGATCTGCTAGGCAGCTGACAGAAATAGAGCAAAGTTTATTTTCAATACCATTGGGATTCCCTTTCTTTGACTTTTCCTCTCATCTACCTCTCCCCTCCTTTAAATGCAGGAAATAGGGGGCAGCAGGGTAGCTCAGTGGATTGAGAGTCAAGCTTAGAGATGGGAGGTACTAGGTTTAAATCTGGCCTCAGACACTTCCCAGCTGTGTGACCCTGGACAAGTCACTTGACCCCCTTTGCCTAAAATAAATAAATAAACAAACAAACAAACAAATAAATAAATGGATGAATGGATGAATGAATAGATAAATAAATAAGTAAATAGATAAGTAAGTAAATAAGTAAATGAACAAGCAAATGAATGAATGAATGGACAAATAAACAAATAAATAAATAAGTGGGTGGCTAGATAAATAATTAAATGAATGCAGGAAATAAAATACATAGGAATACAAAGGAAATCAATTATAATGAAATCATTGTTAAAATGGATATCTTTTAAAAAAAAAAGTTCCAGGTTAAGAACTCATCTTAGAGATTATTCATTTACAAAAATAAATAATAAGGAAACGTTTTGCATGATGATACATGTAAAACCCAGATTGAATTGTTTGTCCCCTCAGAGAGTGGGGAGGGAAGAAGATGGGGAGATTGTGGATCCTATGACTTTGAAAAACATATGTGGAAATTTGTTATTAAAACAAAAAAAAATTTTTTAAAAAGAACTCATTGATAATACATGTATAACCCAGTGGAATTGCTTGTCAGCTCCAGGAGGGGAAAGGAAAGAAGGGAGGGAGACAACATAAATCATGTAACCATGGAAAATAATTTTAAAATATTAAAAAAGAAAAAAAGAAATCTTAGAGTTACAAAAGTGATATAGAGTTGATCACTAGCAACTTCATAGTAATAAATAGTAATATTTATTCATAGTAATCAGTGAAATGTATTTTAATATCCATGAAACAAGGGAATTCCAAGGGGACTGACTCTGTTCCTGGCTGCTATGTAAGTCTTGTTCTAGAACTCCCCAAACTTATTAAACCAAGGAGGCAGCTGGGTGGCTCAGGGGATTGAGAGCCAGGCCAGGAGACAGGAGGTCCTGGGTTCAAATCTTCCCAGCTCTATTACCATGGGCAAGTCACTTAACCCCCATTGCCTAGCCCTTACTGCTCTTCTGCCTTGGAACCAATACTTTGTATCCATTCTAAAAGGGAAGGTGAGGATTTAAAAAAAAAAAAAAAACTCATTAAACCAGAAATGGAGGTACCCTAAGGAATGACATGCTAAGAAAAGCAGAATCTACCTTGGGATTAGAGCCTTTGGTAGCAAGTGCCTTAAACCCAGAATTTCTTAAATCCAGAAGGGACAATCTAGAGGCACAAAGCACCATTTTCCAGTTCCTCTAGAGGCAACCAGAGAAAAGCCAATCTTCTCTCCCATATAGAAAACCTCAAAGATGCACCTTCTCACCAGCAGCTAGGTGGCAAACTGGATTGAGCTTCAGGCCTGGAGTCAGGAGGTTCAAATTCAGCCTCAGATACTTCCTTGCTATGTGATCCTAGGCAAGTCACTTCACCCTGTTTACCTCAGATTCCTTGTCTATAAAATGAACTGGAGAAGGAAAGGGGAAACTATTCCAGTATCTTTGTGAAGAAAACCCCAAATGCGATCATAAAGAGCCAAAACAACTGAAAATTACCTTCTTGAACTATTGAAACCCTCTCAGATTCTCAGGGTGAGTCCTGAGGCTAAGCTCCCTGCACAGAGGCAAGCAGGGCTAGTTATTAAAATGTAGGCTGAAAATAAAATAAAATAAAATAAAATAAAATAAAATAAAATAAAATAAAATAAAATAAAATGTAAGCTGAATTAGAAATCAAGTCCTGAGGATTGTGTAAGAAAAGTACAAAAGGCAGGGATAAGCAAGTAAGAGTCAGAGCCAGAGAGGGTCCTTGACAGGTCCCTACAGGGGAACCTACAGTAGAAATTATTTTTTTAATCATTAATAAAGAACCAGTACCACCTGGATGACATTTATGCCTAAGAAAAAGAAGCAAGAGGGCCCAGTGGGCAGCCACTCAGTAGAACGAGGAAAGGTTTTTTAACATGACTTTCTAGAAATGCAAATATTTTAAGGCAAGAATACTCTTCTCTCCATGGTCTGTAGATATTTATTTTCTGATGTCATCTCTGTTACTACAAGAAAAGCTCAAGATCCCCAGAACTTAGCATAATACTCAGCATTAATGGGCACTTGGTAAAATACTGAATGATAGATTAAGAGTGGACACTTACAAACCTGCCCCAGGGAATACAACTACTTTGTCCCAAATAATATTGTTGGAAAAGTGCTGTAGTCCAAGGATCTGGGTTCAAATCCTGGCTATTTATTGGCTACACAATCATAGGCTGTCGCTTGTGCTCTCTATCATCATTTTCCTCTATATAAAACAAAGAGATTGGCCAATGAGGAGAAAAGAAAATGCCCTTTCTTCTTTTCACTGGAGATAGGGTGGATTCCATCAGTGTGGGATGCTGCACAAATTACAAAACTCAATGTGTCAGCTAGGTTTGTAAAACTCTTTTCTTATTTTTCTCTTTTTTTTCTTATACAGCCTGGTGTGCTGAATATATTTGAAAACAGAATTGTTGTAAAAATGGAATAGCATTTTTTTCAAATGAAGAGTTGTAATAGATGACCTCTAGGGTCCCTTCCACCTCCAAGAGCGTTATCTATGGTCTATGATCTTCTAGGGAAGGACCCAATTCTGAGGTGTCAGGCTAAAGTAAGTTAAGACCGGCTACTGAGCCTTGGTATTTAGCTTGTCCTTACACCGCTTTCAGAACTGAAAGAAACTCCAGAATGTGTTCCCAGCCTTAGTCATCCTCTAGTCAATGATTCAGACTCATTAATAAATACTAGGCAAGCAGACTGGCTAACAAGATAGCAAAGGAAAGTGATAAATGTTGGAGGGGATGTGGCAAAACTGGGACACTAATGCATTGCTGGTGGAGTTGTGAATTGATCCAACCATTCTGGAAAGCAATTTGGAACTATGCCCAAAGGGCGCTAAAAGACTGCCTGCCCTTTGATCTAGCCATACCACTGCTGGGTTTGTACCCCAAAGAGATAATAAGGAAAAAGACTCATATAAAAATATTTATAGCCATGCTCCTTGTGGCAAAAAATGGAAAATGAGGGTATGCCCTTCGATTGGGGAATGGCTGAACAAATTGTGGTATATGTTGGTGATGGAATACTATTGTGCTCAAAGGAATAATAAACTGGAGGAATTCCATGTGAACTGGAAAGACCTCCAGGAATTGATGCAGAGTGAAAGGAGCAGAACCAGGAGAACATTGTACACAGAAATGGATACATTGTAGCACAATCGAATGTAACTGACTTCTCTACTAGCAGCAATGCAATGACCCAGGACAATTCTGAGGAACTTGGGAGAAAGATGCTCTCCACATCCAGAGAAAGAACTGTGGGAGCAGAAACGAAGAAGAAAAACATAGAATCAATCACATGGTTCAGTAGGGATATGATTGGGGTTTTGATGTTAAAGGATGGCTCTACTGCAAATATGAGTAACATGGAAATGGTCTTTGAACAATGATACATGTATAATCCAGTGGAACTGCTTGTTGGCTTCAGGAGGGGAGAGGAGAGAACTGGGGGGGATCATGAATCATATAACAATGGAAAAATATTCTAAAGAAAAAAAAGGAAATAAATAAATACTAGGCAGCTATCTCAAGGCCCTGGGAGCTTGGCCAGACCACTAAAAAATACCCCAATAACATCCCTCTTTCTCATTCATTCGATTTTGTCCTTCTTACTTCGAAGAGAACCAAATGGCACATTGTGTCCAGCTGTGGCTGATCTGACCAAAATGAGCTTGGAATGCTCTAGCACAGGCCAGACACAAATAGCCAGGATGACCATTTGGGATGGAGAGGCCATATCTGAACCCAGGATTTCCCATCTCCAGGCCTGGCTATCAATCCACTAAGCCACCTCACTGCCTCCAAGGTTAATCTAAAGAAAATAATAATAATGAGTTGGCATTTATATAGCATTTTTCATATATTACCCTCACAATGGCCTTGTGAGGTAGGTGTTATTATTATCCCCATTTTATGGGATGAGGAAACTGAGGCTGACAGCTTAAGTAACTTTCCCAAGGTCACACAACTTCCGGAGGCAGGATTGGAACTCAGCTCTTCCTGATTCCAAGCCTAATACTTGAAACCCTGGGTCACCTAGGAAGAGGGAGGAGAAGGGTTCAATCTCTGATCCTGCCTATTCTGAGGGTATCAGAAGGCTCCAGGCCTTGGCTGGTACTGACATAAGCCCACTTCTAATATGGTCTCCCATATCACCTTGGCAGGGAAAACAGCAATGAATGGGCACTGTGGAAAGGAACCACACAGCAGAGAGAAACGAGCTGAAAGGGGTCCTCTTTGTCATTTTCTTGCTCATCTACTCAGTGATTGTGATGAGGAATCTGGGCATGATCACCCTGATCCACACCAACCCACACCTCCACACCCCCATGTACTTCTTCCTGAGCATCCTCTCCTTTCTCAACTTCTCCTACTCTACTCTAAACACCCCCGAGCTTCTGGCCAGCTTCCTCACCAGTGACAGCTCCATCTCCTTTGCTGCCAGTGTAGCTCAGATGGTGATGATGACTCTCCATGGGATGACAGAATGTCTGCTCCTCACCATCATGGCCCATGGAGAGAAGAAGGGAGAAAGAGAGAGAGAGAGAGAGAGAGAGAGAGAGAGAGAGAGAGAGAGAGAAAAGAGAGAGNAGAGAGAGAGAGAGAGAGAGAGAGAGAGAGAGAGAGAGAGAGAGAGAGAAGCTTGAGTATTTTGTAGTCCAGGGTCCTGAGTTTGAAATCAAAGGTCTTGAATTTGTGCCTTAGTTCCTCTACCCACCATCTGTGTGACCTTGGGCAAATCAAAATCATTGTCCTTTTCAAAACTCAATTTCCTGCTCTGTGAAATGTATTTCAATGATCTCTAAATTTCTTCCAATTCAGAGACTTGTCATTCTGATTCTATCATTCACCTGCCATGGCAATGAGAATGACAAAGCATGAAGCCTTCTGATTTCTTGGGTGGTATTTGAGCAGTTGTTCAACTCTGGACATTTCATTGGAATGATAAATATCATTCTTTTTGCCACAGAGGCATAGCCATAGAACATAGAAGAAATGGTTCCCCAGTCCCTGGCTGGAGAAGAAACCTACCCACAAAGCTCCTGGTTCTGATAATCTTGGACTTAACATGAGATAGACAACTCAAGGTGCCTGTGTGCTCACGATAATGGGGAGGATGTCACTATGAGCACTGGTGGTGGGGACCCCAACTTCCTAGAGTTTCCATGGCTCTCTCAAATGGGGTCACAGAAAGTCAGACAAGACTGAAAAGGACTGAACAACAACAAATATTTCAGAAAATCTGAAGGGGTGAAAAAAGTTTTCCCAAGAATAGTTGCCCACCCAATGAAAGCATAGGTCCAGATCTGCTTCCATTCCCTCCTCCCCTCTGCAAAAAAAAAAAAGAGGATCATAAGAACCTAGAACTGCAAGACATCTTAGAAGTTTTTATTTATTTATATTTATATTTACATTTTATATACATTTATTATTTGTTTATTTCATTTAATCTAAACCCATCCCTAATGCACTAATTGCCTCTAAAACATGGGGAGGCAGGAAGACACAATAGAAGGATCTGGGTTTGAATCTCTGCTTATTTACTGCCTGTGTGAACTTGGGTCAGCACTCTCTTTAGCTGAACTTCAATTTGTACTTCTACAAAATTAATATTTTGGGTTAGACAATCATTCAAGACCCTTGTAGCTCTGAATCCTATGAACACCTTGAATTACAGATTTATACCTTGCCTTACATATAATGGGTGTTTACTTAACATTTTTTTATTTGATTCATCACTCTATAATTCAGTTCTCTCATGGTAAGTGAAAGAGATTGTAAACAATAAGCCTCTCCTTTTTCTCCACAATCTAGTAGTAGGTATATGAAAGAAAGAAAGGAAGAAAGGAAGAAAGGGAGAAAGGAAGGAAGAAGGAAGGAAGGAAGGAAGGAAGGAAGGAAGGAAGGAAGGAAGGAAGGAAGGAAGGAAG
>NC_058135.1:278952838-279005366 GCF_016433145.1 Gracilinanus agilis | reverse complement strand
GAAAGGAAAGGAAAGGAAAGGAAAGGAAAGGAAAGGAAAGGAAAGGAAAGGAAAGGAAAGGAAAGGAAAGGAAAGGAAAGGAAAGGAAAGAAAGGAAAGGAAAGGAAGAAAAGAAAAGGAAGGAAGGAAGATAAAAGATAAAAAGGAATAAGGAATAGTGGCTCAAGATATGCCAAAATACTGAAAGTAACACACTGGTAGCAAAGATCTCAAAACAAAGTAGTTCCCATCCATTAGGAGATGATTAGGAAAATTTTCTATAGGGATATAATGGAATATTCTTGTGCTATAAGAAAACAGGCATAGCAAGAATTCAGAAATCATGGGAAATAATGTATATGAACTAACACAGTGTGAAATCAGCAGAACCAGGACTACAACAACATCTATGAAAAGATTATTCAAAGAAAGCTAAAAGATGAACAATAACAAAGTTAGTGGAGGCCCAGGGAGAAAATATCTCTACCCCTCTCACAAAGGAGAAACAGGAATACCAGAACTAAATATCAAATACATTGTTGAATTCTTTTGCTTAATTGTTTTGCTTCATCACAAGGGAGGGATCATTCTGGCCAGGAGGCATTGAGATGATTTATATAAAGAGCATCAAGAAATTATACTATTAAAAAAAAAATAGGTCCCTGACACCAGCCCCGATTGCCCTGGGTATCTAGGGTATATATCAATAACCTCAGGAGCATCACAAATGGTCTGATTCATTAAGCCCTCTACCCTTTCCAATTATCAGAAGGTAAATGAGAAATACAGGGAGGACTCGTACCTCTGATATGAGGGCTTGCTGAGCCCTTTTCAGGACTCGACTACCTTTGGTTTCTACCTGTCACCCAATTCTCTCTCCTGTGGCACCAAAAAGTTGTAGCATTTGAAGCAATCATATCCAGTAAAACCATGTTGGCAGAGGGGTTAAACCTGATTGAGAGTCGCTGACAGGCGTCAAACCCATCAGTGACAAAGGGGGACAAGTAGGTGAAAACTTCCTCAGGTGGAATGGTTGGAGGGCAACAGCTCGTTCCAAGGGCCATGTGGAGCTCTTAGAACTTGGTCAGAAATCAGAAACTAAGGTCATCCCCTGCTTCCAAGGCCATCCTCAGTCATCCTGGCTTTGTCTTGCTGTTGGACTTGGATGACTGAAAGAAAGAGTGAAGCTCACTACTTAGTGCAACTCTGCAAGTCAAGATCTCACACTCTAATGTCATTGGTCAAGCATGAAGGACAAACAACAACTGAGAATAAAGTGCTACTTCCCCTTACCTTTCGAGAGCCGCCATTTTAAAGGATACAAATTGGTCTTCATTCTTGGCTTCAAAGGATGGAATGTTCAACATACGTTGCTCCCTTTGTCAGAGAGGGATGGTATATAGGTGAGCGATGGCAAGTATATTGATTAGCCTTGTTTAATTGTACTTCTTTGTTCCAAGGGAGTATTCTATCATAGTTTAGGACGCATTGGAAAGGGATTGCAGTATTTTTTAAGCATCAATATAGCATTTCTTTTCAAAAGAAGAATTGAGCTTTCTCAAGTTCATACTTCAACTCCATGTACACGTCTCCTACCATTTGGCCATAGATGATCTAGGTCAGTGGTGTGGGTGGTGTAAAAGAAGAGAGACTAAGGAAATCAAGAAATAACAAACAAGGGTTAAAATAATAACATCTTCACTTGAAAACTGTTTAAAAAGCAAGGGCTTTAGCAGATGTAGGCGTGTGCAAATGACATGTAAATGTAACGCATATGTTGGGCCAAAATCTATGTTCTTGTTTTCTCCATTCCAGCTATAGCCATGGAGAAAATCTTCCCATAAGTTATGGAGCTGAAAGTGTGGATTATCCTGATGTCATTGCCCTCGACGAAGCTCCAGCAACTTCTTTAGCCCTGAGGATTGCTGGAGACCTAACCATTAGGGTAGTAGAAAAAGCACTGAATATGGACAGGATCTAAATCCTGGGTCAGCTATATAATATCTATGTACAAGTCCCTGTGCCTCTATTTCTATAACTGTAAAATGTGAGAAAAGAGAAGAGGAGTGCTAACAGAAGAGGAGAAGTGAGGGGAGCCCTAAAAAGGAGAGAAAAGGGAAGAGAAAAGGGAGAAGAAAGAAAAGAAAGAAGGGGAGGAGGAAGAAGATTTGAGAAAATAGAGACCTTGCCAATTCACTAGGCTTCCACTCTTGTGTGGATCATGCCTAGGTTACAACTAGGAACCAGAGAGAAGGTCCACTCCAGGCTAGAGTAAGGTCACCAACAGAGAGGATGTTTAGTTTTAAAGAAAGTTTAAAGCTTAGGCTATTTAGCAATAGTACACCTGTTCTCTAAAAGCTTGGTAATTGGGATAAAAAAATTTCTACTAAAGATGAAAATCTATTCTAGCCAAGACGCAGGAAGGAAAAAGGTGGAAGGAAAGAAGGGGTGGGGAGGCAGTTAGTTTTTTGTCTGGGGGCTGTTGCTTTTCTAAAGGAGCTACAAAAAGCTTTGAAGTACTAAATTACAATCCCAGCAGAATCTACTCTTATGAGGATGACATAACAGAACCCAGGGCTCTCTTCATAAGCTGGAGGCAAAGAGGATCTTCACAATTGTGGCCAGGGATTGTGGCCATGCCTGAGGGAGGGGAACAGAGACTACCTATTCAGCAGAGTCCTATGACAGAAACTCAGCTTTGAGCAGACAAATGTCCTACAGAAGCCAAACCTAGTAGAAACAGCATATCCAAGACAGCAGCATGCAGAAAAGACGACATATCAGGGAGGCAATGTCACCCCCAAAGATGCCCAGCACTAGAATATTAGTTTTGGGGAGGGGGTTTTATGGTAAGTAATGAGAATTATAGGCAGCTTCTACGTAGGCATGGGTAGTCCATGACAGCCGATGGACAAAGTGGATCCCCATGCTGTCCTACTCTAAGAGACCCCCTTTTCTAGGGAACAGCAAATTCTGTGCATACTCTGGTTACACATGCTGCCTCTACATTTGCCCCTCTAAATGGGAGCCCTTTGTAAATTCACTCCTCCCATCGATGCTGAGGCATTTGTGGTAGATGGTTCCCCAGGTTTATGGGAGAAATGTTTTATTATTACTTTCCTTACAAGGCTATCCCTATTAAGTATTGAATAAGTATTCTTTAGCTGACTAGTAATGGCAAATATATCAGTCGGGGTTCATGAATCATGACTAAATCCTAGAGGCAACTAGGTAACACAATGGATAAAGCACTAAACCTGGAGTTGGGAGGACCTGGGTTCAAATTTGGCCAAAGACATTTCCTAGCTGTGTGACCCTGGACAAGGCACTTAACCCTGTTTGCCTAGCCCTTGCCCTTCTGTACTTGAAATGTTACTAAAATAGAAAGTATCAGTTTAAAAAAGAATGAAGCTGGTGAAGAAAACAAAAGATTAAAATAGTTTTGGAAGGGCTAGAGTAAGACAGGTGCATGAGTTCACATACTGTTGGTAGAATTGTGAAATGATTCCAACATTACAGAAAGTAATGTTGAAAGAAACAAAAGAAAAGTGATTCAAATGTTCATACCCATTAACACAATGATCTTGCCACTAACCTAGAAGAAAAAGGTCTCATAGATACCAAAATATTCATGGTAATGCTTTGTGGCAGCTACCATGCCCATTAATCAAGAGAGGGCTGAACAAGTCATGGTACCTGAACATAAAGAAATATAAACTACACTCTAAGAAATGACTAATGGGAAGAATTCAGGAAAACTTAAATATATATAGGAAGTGATGCAGAGTGAAGTAATCGGGACCAAAAAAAAACAATGTGCATAATGTCTACAATAATGCAAATGGAAAGAATACTAAAATAAACTGAAGGCTTTGAAATTATAATGACTGAGTACACATGGCTGGAGCCTAAGAATAGAAGGAATGCTCTTCCTTCTCTTCATTGTGACTGTGGGACATTCCATATACAGTCAGACATAGCCAATGTGTTGGTTGATCTTGCTGGATTGCTTTTGTTTTCTTTTTCTTTTTTCTTTTTTTTTTTAACATTTTATTTTTTAGAAAAATTTTCCATGGTTACATGATTCATGTTTTTACTTTCCCCTTCATCTTTTTCTTTTTTAATCTTTATGATAAGGAAAGATTCAATGGGGAAACAAGAAGAGTACTAAGAAATAAATGTGATCTAAAAGCAAAAGACATTAATTTTAAATTTTTTAATTTAGGGTTAAAAAGGACCTTGGATCAGGGGCAGCTGGGTAGCTCAATGGATTGAGAGCCAGGCCTAGAGACAGGAGGTCCTAGGTTCAAATCCAGCCTCAGACACTTCCCAGCTATGTGACCCTGGGCAAGTCACTTGACCCCCATTGCCTACCCTTACCAATCTTCCACCTATAAGTCAATACACAGAAATTAAGGGTTTAAAATTAAAAAAAAAAAAAAAAAAGGACCTTGGATCAGAGGATTTCTAACCTGGGAGTGGCATCAGAGACCATGTAGACCAACTTTTCCATTATTCTAGATGAAGAAAATGAGAGGGCCAAAGAGGAAAAGCAACTTGCCCAGGGTCAAGCAATGTAAGGGAACTTAGAGATCCTGGAACCATATGCCCTCATTTTACAGAGGACGAAATGGAGATACCCCCCCCCCAATCACAGCTGCCCCAGCTCCGCCATTCGCACCACCAGCAAGCTAGTAAAAAGAGGAAGACTAAGACTGAGAGAAAATGAGAAGCCCAAGACAGAGAGAGTAGAAGGTAGAAATATAGATAAATAGATTTAGATCTAAATAGATATCTAGATATAGCTATGGAAATAGAAACACGCAAACAGAAAGTAAGACCACATAGTCTACAAAAGAAGGAAAGACTCATTAATCTCAATAAGGACTCATTTGTTTGGATGTAGTAATAGAAACGAGGGACAGCTGGGTTGGATAGAACACCAGGCCTGGAGTCAGGAAGACCTAAATTCAAAACCAACCTGAGACACGCATCAGTTATATGACCTTGGGCAAGTCACTTAACCCTGTTTGCCTCTGTTTCCTCATCTGTAAAATAAGCTGGAAAAAAGAAATGGTGAACTACTCTAGTATCTTTGCCAAGAAAACCCCAAATGGAGTCATGAAGAATCAGACATGATTGAACTACAAAAATAGAAACCTAGCCGTTCCTTTACAGATTGAAGAAAACAGAGTTGAAGCCAAGGATATTCCATAAAGACAGATTTTCAATAGAAAAAGATAGTTGGAGAGATTTCTCCAAAATAAAGATTATTTGGAAAAATTATCTCTTCTATTCAAATTGATAAGAAACAAACACACTTAATAGCCTTCCTTTTAAGGAAAAACTTAATAATGAACTATATAAAGTAAGTCGATGGAGGAGAAAAAAATCGATACATCCACTTCATGTTCTCAGCCCACTGCACCCACCCATCGCCTTGTTTGATAGCAGAAGCGCTAATAATGTGGTCACTTTTGCCCTTTCTTCTCTTTCTCCTACTATCCTTCTTTGAATATCCTTTTGAGCCTCCAGGCAGCAGAGGAGACAGGAGAAAGATCATTTTTAAAAAGTTTGAGAGGGTTTCCTCTGCCAAAAAACTCAGCAGAAAGTGTTGAATGGGGTAGCTCAGTGGATAGAGAGCCAGGCCTAGAGATGGGAGGTCCTGGGTTCAAATCTGGCCTCAGACACTTCCCAGCTGTGTGACCCTGGGCAAGTCACTTGACCCCCATTGCCCACCTTTCCACTCTTCCACCAAGGAGCCAATACACAGAAGTTAAGGATTTAAATAAATAAATAATTGGGGAAAAAAGGGGGGGCTGAATGAATGAGAGGGTAGCATACTACCTAAATCCAGATGGGAATGGAATGAAATTACTCAAATTCAATGACTGATAATTAAAAATTTCCGGTTGAGAAAGAGACACATAATTTCGGAGCTGAAAGGGACCTTGGAAATCATTGAGTTCAACCCCCTCATTTTACAGATGAGAAAACTGAGGCTCGCAGAGTTTAGGTAACAGCTAATGGGTCTTTCAGGGTTTGAACCCAAGTCTATCTGGCTCTCCACCTATTAACACTTCAAGTTAGATCAACAAGTACACAGTTTGCCCTTTTCTACACCAATAGATGGAGCACAGGCTTGACTATCATGAGAGCTAGAAGTGTGTAGGTGAAACCCTGAAGTACATTTGCTCAGTTTCTCACCTCTTAAAAGCATTTGTAACACTTCTTTTTTTTTTTTTTTAAGATTTTTTTTTTTAAACCCTTGTACTTCGGTGTATTGTCTCATAGGTGGAAGAGTGGTAAGGGTGGGCCATGGGGGTCAAGTGACTTGCCCAGGGTCACACAGCTGGGAAGTGTCTGAGGCCGGATTTGAACCCAGGACCTCCTGTCTCTAGGCCTGACTCTCACTCCACTGAGCTACCCAGCTGCCCCTATTTGTAACACTTCTTAAAGGATCTCAGCCAAGCAGGATAGTTTCGAAAAGTTAAATTAATTATGCATTTTAAAGGAAAAACAAGCAGGACACAATAGAGATCCAGGGTTTCATGTATAACTTCTTTGTTCTAGTCTACTTATGGAAATGCTCGTTTTCATTAGTGTTTATTAAAAATCGGAATTTCAAAAATATATATATATTCCCCAGAGGATGTGGTAGAAGCAGGCAGCAAAGGCAAAGATGGAAGTGCAGAGGAGGAGGAAAGAAAGAGGGGAAAGACAAAAAGGATGGGGAAGAATGGCAAGAAGATGGCAAAGGGGAGAAAGAAGAAGCATCTGAGCCTCAACAGAATCAGGTACCAGAAAGACAGCCAAGAGAATTACTAGACCACACCACAAAGCCGTAGCCCCCAAGCCAAGGAGCAGCGGGACTCCTAGGCAGAATGTTAACTAACTTTATTATTTTTTTTTTTAACCCTCACCTTCCATCTTGGAGTCAATACTGTGTATTGGCTCCAAGGCAGAAGAGTGGTAAGGGTAGGCAATGGGGGTCAAGTGACTTGCCCAGGGTCACACAGCTGGGAAGTGTCTGAGGCCGGATTTGAACCCAGGACCTTCCATCTCTAGGCCTGGCTCTCAATCCACTGAGCTACCCAGCTGCCCTAGGCAGAATGTTAAGAGGCAAGCTCAGGTCTTGATCTTCACTGTTACACAGGCACACACACTGTAGGTATCAAAGGAAGCCAGATCAGCTAAAGAGGAGCTCCAGCAAGTCCGAGTTCTTTCCTCTCTTGAGGGCCAAGGTGGGATTTCAAACTTGGGTGCTATAGGTCCAGAAAGAGATGCAATGTTCTATGATGCAAGGAGGAAAAGACTGAGTTCGAATCCCACCTCTAGCCCTTACTAGTGATTGTGAATAGGAACAAGGCTTTAACCTTCTGTTTTCTCTTCTCTAAAATTAAGGGACTGGAGTACAGGACCTCTGAGGTTCCTTCCAGTTCTAACTAGGAAACTAGGAAACAACCACAATAGTACTAGAGCCCTTTAGAGCTGGCAAAGTGCTTTGAAAACTTCGTGTTACTTAATCCTAAGAATGACTCAGCCAATTAGGTGCTATTATCCCCATTTTACAGATAAAGAAATTGAAGGTCCAACAGGTTTAGTGACTTGCCCAGGGCCACAAAGCTAGACTCTGAAGCAGGACTCAAACTGAGTCTTCCTTATTCCAAGGCTATTCACCACGCCATTCTTCTCTCAACTATGACTGCCAAGAATCCTGGGCTCACCAGCAAAGAAACCTGGTTGTGCAATGAACTCTATACTATATTCTATGCCTCAGGAGCTGAATGTTAGAAAGAAAACACCCAAATGAGAGCAAGAAATCAGGCAAAGCAGTTTTGCTCAGATTTCTCTGGGAGGGGCATGAATCATAGAGAGTATTAACTTTTTATGATCTCCCGAGCTAAATCTGGATCCACAGGAGCCCAGAGATGCGATATCGTATAAATATTACAGATAAGAAACACTGGGAGGGAAAAAACCCCAAATCCTCTCTTTCTAGTCCTAGCTTCTGCCAGTGCTTTGCTATGTGACTTTAGTTCTCTTCCCTTCATTTTCCTGAGCCTGATCTTCTCTATCCTTCTAGGTCAGGTCAACAAGCATTAATTAAACACTTACAATATGCCAGGCACTGTGCTAAGCTTTGGGGGTACAAAGAAAGACAAAAAACATCCCTGCTTTCAAGGAGCTCTGATTCTAATGGGAGAGACAAGCAAACAATAATGCACAAACGAGATAGGGACAAGACAAACTGGAGGTAGTTAAAAGGGAGGAGGCCACTGGGCAAGTCACTTGACCCCCATTGCCTACCCTTACCACACTTCTGCCTTGGAGCCAATACACAGTATTGACTCTAAGATGGAAGGTGAAGGTTTAAAAAGAAAAAAAAAAAAGAAGGAGGCCCTCCCTAGCCAGAAAGGTTTCTTGTAGAAGGTGAGATTTTACCTAAGAGTTTAAGGAAACCAGAAAGCCAGGAGGTCCTGGAAGAGAATCCCAAGCAAGGAAGATAGCCAGAGAAACTGAACAGAGTAAGGAGAAACAGCAAAGAGACCAATGTCAGTAGATCACAGGATAGACAGAGGGAAGTAAGTATAAGAATTTTGGAAAAGTGGGAAGGAGCCAGGATATGCAGGGCATTAAAAAGCCAAACAGGATTTTATATCTGATCCTGGAGTCAAAAAGGAGACACTGGAGTGATGGGGGTAGAGGGGGTGACATAACCAGATCTGAGCTTTAAAAAGATTAATTTGAAGGGGCAGCTGGGTAGCTCAGTGGATTGAGAGCCAGGCCTAGAGACGAGAGGTCCTAGGTTCAAATCTGACCTCAGACGCTTCCCAGCTGTGTGACCCTGGGCAAGTCACTTGACCCCCATTGCCCACCCTTACCACTCTTCTGCCTTAGAGCCAATACACAGTATTGACTCCAAGACGGAAGGTAAGGGTTTAAAAAAAAAGATTAATTTGACAGTTGAGTAAAGGATGGACTGGAGTGGAGAGAGACCTGAGGTAGGGGCACCAACCAGCAGGCTATTGTAGTAGTCCAGGAATAAGCTGATAAGGGCCTGGCCAACAAGGGCAGGAAGGGCAGTGCCAGAAGAGAGAAGGGAACAGCTACCAGAGAAGTGATGGAGGCAGAATCAATAGCATTTGGGACCAATTGGACATGGGGTGGTAAGAGACAGTGAGGAACTGAAGATGACACCGAGGTTTTGAACCTTGGGAGGAGGATGGCCTTGATAGTAGTAGAGAAGTTAAGAAAAGGGGGAGGTGTAGAGGAGGGAAGAGAAGGAGTTCTATTTTTGGACATGTTGAGTTTAAGATGATTATGAGACATCCATGTCTAATGAGCAATTGGAGATGGGACACTAGAAGTTTGTGAGAGGAATTAGGGCTAGATAAATAAATCTGAGAATCATTGGCATAGAGATAAGCGAATCCATAAGAGTTGATGAGATCACCAAGACAAATAGTAGAGGAGAACAAGAATGCCTTTGTGAATGAATGTATGTCTCAAGGCTAGTTGGGGGCAAGAGCCATTCATGCTCCTCACTAAAGTGGGAGAGCTGTGAACAAAGTCTTGGAATCCACTTTAGGAAAAGAATGAAGCATTTGGATCTAATCTTGCTTTGGCTTTGATCTAAGGGGGTGGTCTTGGATAAGTCACTTGTCCTGCCCCCTGAGCCTCAGGGTCTTCCTTGAGAAGGTTGACTTTGATATCCAAGTTTCCATCCAACTCTAAAATCTTATGACAACAATGTAGGCTCTAGGCATCAAATCGAAATTCAGAATCCAGAGCTGAGAATGCCATCTGGGGTCCATAAAAACTGCCTGGGAGAGTGGGCAGAAGCCTTGCCACAACTGGTACCTCCCCAGCTAAAGAGAATATGTATGCCAAAGAGAAAGAGAGAGATGGTCAACAGGGAGATTATCAACAGGAACCGTTCATTCCGTTTTAACAAACCCCCTGAGCTCTTCCTTATGCCCATTGGCATTTCCCAAGCTCTGGAAGTCAGCGTCACTGCTGGGAAGAAAAAAAAAATCCAGTGTGCTGACATAAATAAGAGGCCCACCTGCTTAACAAGGTCCCAAGTGCCTCTTAATCAAATTGGTGTCCCCAGAGCTCTGAGTTTCTTGGAGGACTCTACCCAAACCTTCCTTCTCTCTGCTAAACCATGGAAAGCTTTCCACACCATTGCTTGATAGGTTTGTCGGTGAGAAGGAATTCTTGTCTAACTCTAAGCTTCCAACTTCCCTAGCTCAGTGGGGAAAGGACAGAGGGTACAAATAAATATATGGCTTGGGTGTGGTCTTCAGTGACTGGACAAGGATGACGTGAGCGAAGAGGGCAAGGCTAATAGTGGAACAAAATACTCCTCTTTTTCCTCATCCTCTGGTCCTCAGAGAACCACATGCTATCCCAGGGGCAGCAGGGCCTGGTCTAGGATAGAAGGAACTTCCTCAGTGGAAGAATTCAGTGGATACTCCCACACCTGTTCCCTCTGAGGTTCTCCACTGACAAGGCTGCTGGACACCTACAGCCAACCCACGGACCATGCTCCCTTAAGATTGGAGCTTGACTCCATTGGGAGAAAGCTGGACTCCCACCTTCCAGAGGCCCCACTCCCTAGAAACCAAAACAAATAGCCATGAGCAACTGAGTCAACCCCCCCCCCAATCCCTCTGGAAGCCCCTAAGCAGTCCATACCCCCAAAGGAAAGGGGTGTGCCCCCCCCCGGGACCCAGAGCCTCTGAAATCACAACAGCTCCTATAGGAGTGGAACCGGAATTATAAAGGCCAGCCAAGATGGCAATGGAGCCTACAGCTTGGGTGCAGTATTTCCAAACACATGTGCCAGAGCCTTCTATTCCTCAGTCAAAGCTTTTGTTGGAGGAAAAGCTGGAGATCAGCTCCAGAGAAGCAAATGATACAACATGGGACACCTGGAAGCCTCCTGACTTGGGGATGATGAGGTGTATTAGCATCACCATTGGGAAACCACCAGGCTGAAGAACTTTGTCTATCACAGTAAGTGATTATCCCTCAGAGGAGACAGACAGACAGACAGACAGACAGACAGACAGAGAAAAAAGCCTTTTTTTAAACTGGGAGAGGTGCCTTACAAATATTATTTTATTTGACCAACCTTAGGAGATGGGTGCTTTTATATCCCCACTTAGAGTTGAGCAAACTGAGACAGCCAGGAGTTAAGCAACTTGCCCAGGAATACAGGGCTAATAAATATCTGAGATTGGCTTGAACTCAGGTCTTTCTCATTCAAGGCCCAGAACTCTTCCTAATGTGCCTTATCCTCATTGAGAGCACAAGGAAAACCTTGTCAGGGACTTTGCCTGAAGACCTGCTGAGTCCTAGAATGAGTTAAAGGAACCCTCCGGTAGTCATTCTTCTTAACACATGCATGCTCATTCCCCAGCTCAGAGTCAGCACCTAATATGTGGGCTTTTAATGATGATGATGATGATGATGATGATGATGATGATGATGATGATGATGATGATGATGATGATGATGATGGTGGTGGTGGTGGTGGTGGTGGTGATGATGATGAAGAAGAAAGTATAAGCTTTGCAACATGGACTAGTGGAAAGAGCTCTGAATTTGAGGACAGAGGAGCTGGGTTCAAATCCCAGCTCTGCTGCTTATTAGCCTTGTGACCTTGAGTAGTCACTTCCTCTCCTTGAGACAGTTTCCTTTTCTGTCTAATGAGGGTGTTGGACAAGAAGGTCTTTAAGGTCCTTCAGTGGAAAGAATGCTGGTTTTGGAATGAGAAGACCTCTGTTAGAATCCAAGTTCTCACACTTTCTACCTGTGTGATCTTTGGCAAGTCACTTAGCATCCCTGGACCTCTGTTTCCCCCTTTATAAAAGGAGGGCATTGGTCTCTTCTAGCTCACATCTGTAATTTCATAGGCAGAAACTTGTATTATGTATTACGCTGTTCTTTCTACCTCAAATCTCTCTGTCTGTCTGTCTGTCTGTCTGTCTCTGTCTCTCTGTCTCTCTGTCTCTCTCTCTCTCTCTCTCTCTCTCTCTCACACACACACACACACACACACACACACACACACACACACCCCTATCCACCAGACATCTGTTCCCTGACCATACCATAATTAGATCCTAGAATGAGAGTGGTGATTGTCTTGTCCTAAACTGCCCATGTTAGACCATGCCTGCAAGACTATATTCAGCTCTAGGTGCCGTACTTAGAAAGAACATTGACAAGTTAGTTGTACTAGATCTGAGGTCCTCTTCCAATTCTAATCTTGAGCTTCTAGTTTCTGGTTTTGTATCAATCTACCTGGGGAGATAGGACAAACCCAATAAGAAACACACACACACACACACACACACACCCCTTTATAAATGTCTCTAATCCATTTAGAGTAACTTAAATGTCTATATTTTTAAATGCAATACAAAGAAAGATCAGTTGGGCAGAAATTTGCAAGGAAAGTTTCCCAGAGGAGACCTGGAAATGGCTTTGAAGGATAGGTGGATGATTCCTAGGGACATCTTACAGCCTAAGGATTTCAGGCTACTCTGCAGTTAAATTCAATGAACATTGAAGTGCCTACACCTTTTGAGGCACTCTGCTAAACATTGTGGATTGAAAGCCAAATACAGAACAATCCCTACTCTAAAAAAACTTGCATCCTGCTCTGGAGATCCATGTACATATATATACAATATATCACAAAGTAATTTTGAGCTTTTTTTTTAATCCTTGCCTCTGTATTAATATCCATACTGTGTATTGGTTCTAAGGCAGAAGAATGGTAAGAGCTTGGGCAATGGTTAAGTGGCATACAAGAGGGAGAACCCTAACAACTGGGGGAGATGAAGAAAGGACTTGTGGAGAAGGTAGCCCCTGGAGTGTGTCTTGGAGGAACCTAGGGATTTCCAGAGGGAGAGATGAGGAGGGAGTGAATTCTAGATTTGGCGACCACATGAGCAGAGAACCACAAAGAAAGAAAATGGGAATAGCCAGCTGGTAAATTAAATGAAACAAAGAATGCATAAAGGGGAGTAATAGGAAATGGTTCTGGAAAGGTTGGTGGAAGCCAGATCAGAGACAGCTATAAATGGCAGGCTGAGGATTTTGTATTTTGTCCTAGAGGAAAGAAGGATGATATTTGAGAATGGAGGTGCTGTGGTCAGACCTATGCTTTAGAAATATCAGTTTGGCAGCTATGAGAGTGGGGAATTTGAGACTCTAAGAAAAGGTCTGCAAGAAGAATTAGGAAGCATTTGCCAGAATCTAGGCAAGAGAGAATGAAAGTAAGGTGATAGATTAAGACATTGAAAGGTGGAAAGAAGGGAGCGAATAGGACAGATGTTGACAAGATTCAGTAACAGACAGGATGTGGATGGTAAAAAAAGAAGGAAGAGTAGAAGATGACTCCAAGTTGCAAACCTTGGCACCTAGAAGGGTCTGAATTGAAATAAATGAGTTGGGGGATAAAGAAAATTGCTTGAATCTTGAATGTGAAACACTAATCGTATATTTAAGTGGAGATGGATAGCAGACGGCTGATTTTTTTAAGACTAGAGTCCAGAAAAGAAGCTAGAGCTAGATATATAGATTTCAGTGATTTGTATTTAGATAATAATTAATGAAAATGGAAACAAATGAAATCACTAAGTGAGAGCCTATGACAAGAGAAAAGGGAGCCCAGGACAGAGTCAAGGGATGCCTACGTTTAGTGGCCAAAAAAAGAATGATGATCAAGGAATGGTGAGAATTAGAATAGAGAAAGAATAAGGGAATGGGGAGGATGTAGGAGGGAAGGTATCACCAATGTCAAAAACTGCAGAGTAATTAAGGTGAGCGAGGACTGAGAAAAGTTGACTGGATTGGGTATCTAAGGGATTATTGGGAACCTTGGACAAAGCAGCTTCATGTGAGTGGGGTGGGGTGGTTGGGAGCCAGATGGCAAGGGGTTGAAGAGTGGGAGGTGAGGAAATAGAAATGAGTTTAGACCCTTTTGAAGAGTTCAGTTGTGAAAGGGAGAAGATATTTAGGATGATAGCTGGAGCAGATGGCAGCATCAAGTGGAGGATTTTTACGGATGTGAGAGACCTGGGCATGTTTGTAGGCAGCAAGGAAGGAGCCATGGAAGGGAGATTAGAGACAAAATAAAGAGGGAGAGTGATCAAAGGGATAAATTCTCAAAGGAGCCAGGAGGGAATAGGAACAAGAACATAAGAAGAAGGGTTGACCTTGGCTAGGTCAGACAATAGCAAAGGAATAGAGAATGGGGAATAATACAGAACAGGAATTCTAAATTATTTTTGTTTCAAAGAACCCTTTGACAATCTGATGGAGACTATAGACCCCTCCCCAGAATAATGTTTCTAAATACATCAAATAAAATGCATAAAATTGTGAGGGTAACAAACTAAATTGAAATACATTTCTCAAAATATTATTTTAAGTTCAAGGACCATGGCAGCCAGGTGGTTCAGTGGATAAAGAGCCAGCCCTGGGTTCAAATCTGGCCTCAGATACTTCCCCGCTGTATAATTCTGGGAAAATCACCTAACCCTAATTGCTTGGCCCTTACTGCTCTTCCACCTTGAAACCATCACTTAGTGTTGAATCTAAGATGAAAGATGAGGGTTAAAAAAAAAAAAAGACTAAGGAGCTCTCATGTCAAGAGTTCTTGAAATATGAAATGAAGTAGAATGTAGGCCTCACAATAGATGGCCCCTGTTTTATCAGTAAAGTAGATGAGTCCTTTTCCTAAAAGGGATAAGGGAGAGATAAAGACAACAGTGAAGGAGGTCTTCTTTATCTCTCCCCATCCCTTCATGATAGTGAGAGTTGTGAAGATACAAAGGATAGTGAAGGAGGGTTAAGGAAGATTTAGGAAAGCAATTGTGGAGAAATAAATAGTCAATTAGAGAAAATAAAAAGATTGCCATGCAGTATGGAAGACCCAATTGAGATTAGATCACTTAAATTTGTAACAGACACAGTAAGCACAAACATCACTTCCTCTAGGGACAACCAACATTGCATAGCAACGGAGAAGGCCGTTGGTAGGGGTGAGCCAGGATTGGGATTTGGCAAAGCATGGACAGTCATAGATGAAGGGGGCAAGGGATTAAAGGACAAGACGTTAATAAATGAATGTGTGTATCGAGTCACTTATCCTGGGGCAAGTACCAGAGATACAAATATGTGAGACAGTCCCTAACCTCAAAGAGCTGATATTCTAACGGTGGACATTTAAAGGAGGGCTAGCCAGGGAAGGGAACTGACAAAGATGGCATAAACCAAAAGGGCAGTCCATTGGCACCAAGAAATAAAACATGAGATGGAAGGGAAAGTGGGAGAGAGGAATGGTACGGATGGATAGAAAGAAAATGAAAAAGAGGCCCCATAGTCCTTGGGAACACAGAGCCGAATGTTTTAGTTCCTCCTAGACACGACCTCTAGAGGATGAAGCAAAAGCATCAGGAGGTGAATAGAAAATGAAGCCAAACAACTAGAGAATCAGCATTGGAAAGGAAGGAAAGGGAAGCCAGATGGAGTGGTGGTCCAAGAAAGCACTACAGAAAAGAGGGACTAAAGTTCATGGGGAAGACAAAGAACAGATTTTGGAAAAGAGAGGCATGAAAACTAGAAGGCCAAGGTCAAATAGAAGAATTCAGAGCTTTTGTTCATGGAAAAGGAGCATTTGTGATGGTGCGATTAAAGGAATAACCATCCCTGTCTGTCACTGAGACGGAGTGGAAGTATAGGTCATGGGACATGAAGGGGTTTGTAAATTGGAAGTCAAAGTCAAGAGTATTTGAAAGGGCATCAACAAATATATTCATGTTCCCAAGGATGAGGACAAAGGGTTGCAGGCAAGGTAGAGAGAACACTGTGAGGCAGATACTGAACTCCTTGAAAAAAGGAGAAGAACCTGGACAGAATGTTTGAAATGGATGGATCAGACTGCAAAAAATAGAGATTATTCAGTAATGGTTGTTGAAAAAGGATCTGAAGTATAAGTGAGGAACAAGGAATATTCATACTCTTCCTTCTGGACAGTGGGTTAGGAGGTATGCATAAAGTAGCACCTAGAGGAGCCATTAGGTAGGATTAAAGGCGAAAGTTTTAGATTCTCTCCATGACCCAGGGTGGAACTTCTCCTTACACCTTCAATTGTGGATTGAGACCCAAGCCCAGAAATGGGAGGTTCTGAGTTCAAATCTGACCTCTGATACTTCCCAGCTGTGTGACCCTGGACAAGTCACTTAACCCCCATTGCCTAGCCCTTACTACTCTTCTGCCTTAGAACCAATACATAGTATTGATTCTAAGATGGAAAGTAAAGGTTTATTTTTTAAAAAACTGAAGTATCACCTGATACTGGGGAAGATGGATGGAGATTTTATGATGGGGAGCCAGTTTTCTAGGAGGGCAAGAAGATGGAAGGAGCATAAATTGAATAGACCTAATAGAAAGGGAATTTTGTGAGAAAATAGAACTTCTAGAGGGGAAACTATCAGATCATCTTTCAGATACATAGCTGACAAGAAGATGAAATCATGATGGCCTCAGCTAACAAACAATCAAATACTAATCAAATAAATGGAAAACTGAAGGCGTAAGGAGGAGTACCACCCTGGGTCATGGAGAGAATCCAAAACTTTTGCCTTTAATCCTCATGATACGCATGCGCTCAGTGGTTAAAATCGTGCCTGATATTAGGGAAAACTGTTTAGAAATACTAAGGAGTTAACAAAATAAGAGAAAAACTGTAAAAATCTGACTATAAGTAGCAACTCTTTCATAGAGCAGCCATTCACATAAACAGCTTACTACTAGCGACTATCCAAACCAAACATGTGATAGTCCTGACAACTACAATGATTAATTCTAGCACTACATTAAATAAAACTTAACCAAGTTAAAGTTCTAGAGTTACTTAGAGACAGCAAACAATCAAAGTTGTTTTATGAGCCAACATTTTTAAAGGCTTGAAGTGTTTGCAAAGAAACACTTCATTATTTCATTTATTATCAAAACAACCCTGTTAACTAGGTGTTATTATTATACCCATTTTGTAAATGGGGAAACTGAGGCTGAAAGAGGTTAAGTGACTTTTCTAGGGTCACCCGGTAATTGCCTGAGGCACAATTTGATGTGAGATCTTCTTCATGAAGATAATGGTCAATGTTCTGCCATGATTATTTAATTTGCAGGCAAATGGCCATTTTCTTTGTCATGCCTAGTCAATGAAATTAAACTTTCCCCAACAGCGGGCAGGGAGGAAAGGCTGACTACTCTAGGAAGTCCTCCTTTGACAATTCTCAGGATAATTAAGGAGGAATAATTAACTCCACCTCAAAGGTCAAGCTGAGGAAATCTAGAACATCAGTGTCAGGACCTGAGCATCCCCTGCACCCAAGCACAGGGCTCCATCCACCAAACACAGCCCTTCTGGAGGTCTGGCTTCCATCTTTTTAAGACTCCTCTGGAGCCAGAAGGACCATGGTGTCAGTTTAGGATGAAGAAAAAGCAGCAAAGGATGGTGGTGGTTTGTGATAGGCGCTATGGTGTGATGGAAAGAGCACTGGCTCAGGAGTCAGAGGACCTGGATTCAAATCCTACCTCTGATGTTTACTACCCATGTGAGCTAGGATAAGTTCTTTAATATTGATGGGCCCCAGTTTACTCAGCTACTTGACCTCTGAGATCCTTTCTATCTTGACATCAGGGATTCTTAACCTCTTTTGTGTCACAGACCCCTTGGGCAGTCTTCTGATGCCTACGGACCCTTTTCAGAATGCATTGTTGTTTTTTTTATCCTTTCCTTCCATCTTAGAATCCATACTGTGTATTGGTTCCAAGGAAGAAGAAGAGTAACGACTAGGAAATTGGGGACAAGTGACTTGCCCAGGGTCACACATCTAGGGAGTATCTGAGGCCAGATTTGAACCTAGGACTTCCCCTTCTCTAGGTCTGGCTCTCTATCCACTAAGCCACCCAGCTGCCCCCTTGAATGCTTTTAAATGCACCAAATAAAATCCCAAGATTACAAAGGAAATCCACCATATTGAAATATAGCGATGGGAGAATTTTTTTTTTAAACAAGTTCATAGATCCTCATGTTAAGGACCCCTGCTCTAGGTTTAGGATCCTCTATGAAGATTCCTAACTAGGGGCTCTGGGAAAGCAGCCTCTGGCCCACATCTGGAGTGGTGAGTCCCAGGCAGTTAGCACATTTTAGGAAGAGGTCTGAAACTCTGGAAGGTGATAAGGATAGTGAGGAGCCTGGAGAGTATTCACATGAGGGTGGATTGAAGAAACTGGGGCTATTTAGCTTAGAAAAGTTTTCTCTTTAAGTATCTGAAGGGCTATCACTCATAAGAGGGTTTAGACTTCTGCTTGACCACAAGGGACCGAAATGGCCATGGAAAAAGTAGGTGGAAGTGGCAAAAGGACTGATTACGGCTCAGTGTAAGAAAACGCTTCCCAACAGTGAGAGCTGCCCCCAAATGAAAAGGAGAGCCCTGGGAGGTACGTGTATTGTGTCCCCCACTAGAATTCACACTCCTTGACAAGAGAGAGAGAGAGAGAGAGAGAGAGAGAGAGAGAGAGAGAGAGAGAGANGGCATTCTGTGGCATAGTGGCGCCAGGTATGTGGAAGGAGACGTGACTTCTGACTGGCTGAGAGATGTCTGAGCTCACGATGTTGCATATGGTGTAAGAGAGAGAGAGGGGAAGAGAGAGAGAGAGAGAGAGAGAGGGGAAGAGAGAGAGGAAGAGAGAGAGAGACTGTCTTCCCTCTTTGGATTGTATGCTCAGTGTTTAGTACAGAGCTTCCTACATGGTTTTTCATTCATTCATTCATTCATTCATTTCATTTTGAATCTCTGCTTGGTATTACATCAAGTAATCCACTAATGACATGGAGTTTGGAGGGCAGGGATCAAGAAAGATCCAGAGGGAAATGTCCAGTGGTGGACTGCTGGAGATGTAAGACTGGATCTAGAAAGTGAGATAAAGAAGAGGTTGAAACAAAGAGAGATCTGAAAACAGATCGGGTCAGTCTAGCCTTATTTCTTCTTAGAATTTCCCAAGTGGCTTTTTTTTTCTAATTTTTAAAATTAAATTTTAATTTTTTTTTAATTTACTAACTAGGGTTACTAGATAATCAATCAGGGAAATGCTACAGATAGAGTTTGCAAAGCATTTGACAAAGGCTATCACGTGCTATTCTTCTGGAAAAGAATGAGAGATGGGGGCTAAACAATAGTAGTGAGGTGGAATTTGACCTGGTTGGATGGCCAGACTCTGAGAGTAGTTGTCTTTAATGGATGAATGCTAACTTTGGAAGGAGGTCTCATGGGGGTGCCCCAAAGATATGTGCTGGATCTCATGGGGTTTAACATTTTCATCAATAACTTGGACAAAGGCATCGATTCCATGTCAAGGACACAAAGCTGAGCTTTCCTTCAGCTGGCCTCAAACATTTTGATGAAATAGGAGGCCAGGACAGCTGCTGTGAGTGCAAGCAAGCAACCCAGGTCGGGGGAGAGTGGACGGTTGGCCAAGGAGAGAACAAAGAGCTCACAGATTACCATGGGGATGTGATGAGGGGTCAATAAAGACAGAAAAGCCTGGTCATTGAGCTACCCAAAGGGTCAAGCTGAGATGATGCACCATGGGTATATGATGAGTGAAATCAACTTGATTTCATGTTTTATTGAAGCTTTCATTAGCAGCCCTGGAAGGAGAATGAAGAATTTGAATTGGGGGTGGGGGAGCAGAGGGTCACTCAGGAATTAGGAATTAGAGGTTGAGAACTGCAAGGGCCCTGATCAAGGGAACTCATGAACCAGAAACTGCCAAATGGAGGGTAGAGACTTGCAGCAACTCAGGATGGAGAGAGAACTCAAGGTGGGCTGGTATGGTCAAGGATGTCTTCCTAGATGACCCAAATCTGGAGCCAGGACTGGGAGAAGTGAAATAAAGGGGTAAATAAAGGAAAGGGGTAAATAAAGGCAATGGGATCAATGTATGCAGCCTAAAATAGCATAGTGGGTGGGTTTGGGCACAGCTGGGACAAGGCCTTCAAGATAATGAAACCATTCCTCCAAACCTGTCACTCTCTCTGCATTCTCCTTTCTAGTCACCACTGCCAAATTGCCTCTGAGTCCCTTGATAGCTGGGGTATTTTCTGATGGGATTTATAGAAGAACTGTCAGGGTCAAGGAGAAAACCCTCCTGTAGCCAGAGACTCTCCTCTATGCAGAAAATCACATCTCAAGGTGTTTACTACCTGTGTGATCTTGGCCAAATCCTTGGTCCCACTCATCAGTAAAATGAGATTGGACTCCATGACCTCTGAGGTCCCTTTCTTCTCTAGATCTATGACCCCAATATCTTGAGCCTCTTGCTGGGTGCCTAAGGCATGGAGGCACAACTGACTCACCTCTGAAATCCCTACCTTGGGCATGATCACACCAACTTGCCAGAAAGAATGCAAGACTAAAAGTAAAGGGCTGGGCAGCAGGTCCTTCAGTGGCTCTTTTCTCCCTGCTCTTGGTCAAGGATCCATTATAGAGGGGAGTTACTAGAAGGGTACTGAGAAATCACTGAGATTGGAACTGACCAATAATGGAAAGAAGACTTAACTTTAGTGGAAGGACCAGGGTTCATACCCTATCTTTGATCTGAGCTTGGGCAAGTCACAACCTCTGGGTCTCAGTTTCCTTATCTGTAAAGTGAGAGAGTTGGACTAAAGGATCTCTAAAGTCCTGTCCATCCCTAAATCTATGATCTTATGACCATGAGGGAAGGATTTTTCCAACCCGGCTCCTCACAGCACCTTTCTTGCTAGTCCCATGAACTAGTTAGTCACTTCCATGAGAGAAGACTCAGACAGCTACAGACAAAATTACCTAGTAGGCCAAGTACATCCTGCTAACTTTCCAGCCTCCCTTTCTGTGCCCCTTCCTTCTAATGCCCAGCCTCTAGGGACTGTGCATTCCATTTTTCAAAGAACACAGATTTCACTGGTGTGGATGCTTCCTCCATGGCATGCATTATAAACCATGGGCTCTAAAACTTGGGAGATGGTCCTCAAGAGGCATTGGGATGGATACAGTCCCCACTGCACAACCAACCTGGCCATTTGGCTCTGAATTTTGCAAAGTTGGATCACAAACAATAAACTCAAGATCAGTTCATACTTAAAGCCCTTTTCATTGTGGGAGGCTCCACCAGAACTTCTGCTCCATAGGCAGAGCCTCCAAGAGGTTAGTGTAGGAGGCAACTAGGTGGCTCAGGGGTTAGAGAGCAGGCCCAGAGATGAGAGGTCCTAGATTCAAATCTGGCCCTAGATACTTCCTAGCTGGGTGACCCTGGGCAAGTCACTTAACCCCAGTTGCCTAGCCTTTGCCTTATTTCTTGCCTGCCTTGGAACCAATACTTAATATCAATTCTAAGACAGAAAGTAAATGTTAAAAAAAAAAAAAAAGAAGTTAGGGTTACCTCCTTGGTTTCTTCAATGGAAGACTTTAAGACCCTGATATTTTCCCACATTTCTGGCCAATATCACATGTCAGATCTATTCTGCCCTTCTTGGAGGTAGCCCACGTACCCCAAATCCCCTGAATCATAAAAGATTGTTCTTTTAGTAGATTCAATGTTAGCGTGTGTTTCTTTAATTAGATCCATTTCTTCCTTCTTAGCTAGTGTGAGTGATTTCCTGGCTTACCCAGGGTTATATGTAGGAAGGGTGGAAACCAGGGATTTGCAGTTTTTATAGACTCAATGGAGTATAGATGTAGGAAAGAAATTTACAGGCTATCACTGCATTTGGCTCTTTGTGATCACCCAAAGCCTATTATCTTTCCTGAAAAACCCTTCCTTCTTCTTAACTTCCCTATTACTTACTGTCAAAGGCACCACCATCTTTCCATTTATCCAGGTTCGAAACCTAGATCTTCCATTCCTCCTTGTTTCTCACCTCCCCATATCCAAAGAGTTGCCAAATCCTGCTGATTCTACCTTCAAAGCATCTTCTGAATATACTCCCTCCTCTACTCTGGCACTGCCTCCACCCTGGTTCAGGACCTAAATACCTTACCTTTGGACCATCTACCCTTGGAAATCTGCTGGTTGATCTTCCTGCCTCAAGGTCTCTCTCCAATCCCATCTATTCTCCATTGAGCTGTTAAACTGATCTTTGTAAAGTCTACATCTAACCATGTCACCCTCTTTTTTAATAAACTCTGGTGGCTCCCTATTACCACCAAAATAAAATATACAATCATCTCCTTGTTTTTTATAACCCTTATACCTTACTCTGCCCCTTTACATGTTCTATGATCCAGTGACTCTGGCCTCTTTTCTTTTTCTCAGACAAGATACTCCATTTCCCAATTTCAAGCTACTAGCTCTCTCCCATGTCAGTGAATGTTCTCCCTTGTCTCTACTTCCTTATTTCCCTAGTTTCCTTCAAGTCTCAGTTCAAATCCAGTATCTGATGTCTCCTGTGTACATCTCATTTTTACAGAGGGTATGTATGTTATCTCTCCACTAGACTAGAAGCTCCTTGAGGGCAGAATGTAAGGTTTTGGGGGTGTTTTGGGGGGTGCCTTTCTTTTGTATCCCCAGCACTTTGGGTAGTACCTGACACATGGAAGGTACTTAATTAGTGTTGGCTAACTAGGACAGGAACTCAGGTGTCCTCTCTTCAAATTGGGTTCCCTTTCCTCTACACTCCATGACACTAGTCATGTTTAGAAAGGCAACTGGATCATGACCCATAGTTAAAGAAGGACATTTATAGAGCATCTAGCCTACCATCTCCCCAGTTTTCAGACAAGGAAACTAAGACCCAGAGTTATGAAGAGGTAACTTGCCCAAGGTCCAACACTATAATCTTAGCACAGTGAACTCTGTTCAATGTCATCTCTCAGAACCCTCAGAACCAGACCTCCAGAAACCAGGACCCCAATTCATGAGGGAGAAAATCTACTCTTCTTGGGAACTGCCTCCCTAGGATGAGCTGTCTTAATTAATGAGTGAGCCTTTGTAAACTCACCTAGCCCACTATGTCTACATGGCCCCAGCACAGACCAGGATTCACATCCTTTCCAGCTGTCTGAGCTGAGTCCCCACCCTGATTTCTACTTCTTGCTTTAATAATCAGATCCACACTGTCCAGGTTCCTAGAATAGACCCGTAAGAGACAAGTCTGTGCTACGGCTCCAACCACCATCACAATGAATTCTCCAATCCACACTCCTGGTCTACCTTTCCCCTATAGATGTTGTCTCCTCCATTAAAATGGAAACTCCTTGAGGGCAGCAACTTCTCAATTTTGTATTTATATTCACAGTGCCTGGCATTACATGCTTTGTAATTCATTCATTCATCCTTTCATCACCATTTGCATAATCATTGATCTGAGACTACAAGAGAAGGAAGTATCCCCTCCATGGTGTGGAGCCCAATCTAAGGCTGAGCACATGTTCATTTTATGTTCATTACTAACTATTCCCTTGAGTCGAGTTGTGTACTAATAATCTGAAAAACAATCATGGTGGAGAGGGGCTCCAGACCTTATTGAATAGAACTCTTCTCTTTGTGTAGGTCAGCACCTGTTTTGCTACTCACGGCCATAAAGAATCCTGAGACACTGAGAGAAAAAGTGATTTGTCTGGTGTCACGTAGCAATTATGCATCAAAGGGAAGGCTCAAACCTAGATTATTCCGACTCCGATGCTGATTTTTGATTTATTATACTACACTGTCATCATCATCAATGACATTTAAGGTCTGTCATTCACTTGAAATGCATTATCTCATTTTATCTTCCAAATAGTTCTGGGGGAAAGGTACTAAAGGCATCATGGCTTCCAGTTTTCAGAAGAGGTAAATTGAGGCTCAGTGGATCTGCCCAAGATCACACAGTTATCATGTGGTTGAGGCAAGATTTGAACCAAGGCTTCTCTTAATGACAGGCCGTTGCTCTTTTTTACTATAAGGTCTCTCAGTCCAGTAGAGACTGTATTATGATACCTAATTGATTAATCAGTTCTCAATTCTCATTCTGCAGATGACTCCTGGAGAGATAGCTCTTGCCAGTGGCAACTTTACCCCAGTGACTCAGTTTATTTTGTTGGGCTTCTCTGAGTACCAAGACCTGCAGACGCTGTTTTTCTTGATCTTCCTGCTGATCTATGCTATGACAGTGCTGGGCAACGTGGGCATGATGGCCCTGATCTACATTGACCCCCGTCTTCATAGTCCCATGTACTTCTTCCTCAGTGTCCTCTCTTTCCTGGACATTTGCTACTCCTCTGTAGTCACACCCAAACTCTTGGTCAACTTTTTAGCCAGTGACAAATCCATTTCATTCACCGGGTGTGTGGTCCAGCTGACCTTCTTTGTGATACACGTGACAACTGAGAGCTTCCTTCTGGCTGCCATGGCCTATGACCGCTTCATGGCTATCTGCCAGCCCCTCCATTATGCTTCGGTCATGACCAAGGTGACCTGCCTCCAGCTGGTGGCTGCCTCTTATGGGTTTGGTGGAGTCAACTCCATCATTCAGACCGGGAATGTCTTTGTCTTGCCTTTTTGTGGACCCAATGAAGTCACCCACTACTTCTGTGACATCCCACCACTACTCCGCCTGGTATGTGCTGACACTGCCACGGCAGGCAACATCCTCTATATTTTCTCTGCCTTGGTTACCCTTCTGCCTGCCGCAGTCATTCTCATCTCCTATGGCCTGGTCCTGGTGGCCATCGGACGCATGCGCTCATCATCTGGAAGGGAAAAGGCACTTTCTACTTGCGCCTCCCATTTCCTGGCCATTGCCATTTTCTATGGCACTGTAGTCTTCACATATGTCCAGCCCCATGGGAGTGACAGTGGCAAGGATGGTCAGATAGTCTCAGTCTTTTACACCATCATCATCCCCATGCTTAACCCTTTCATTTACAGCCTCCGAAATAAAGAGGTAAAGGATGCTTTTCGTAGGAGGTTCCAGGCCAACGTCTTCCCCCGCTGAGGCTTGTTAGGTCGTGGAAGGAATATATGAAGTGTGGTTCCCTCCAAAGTCCATGGCTGTTTCATCCCAGTCTTCAAACACAACTAACAAGATGAATGGTAGAAGAAGGAACAGATGAGAAAGGAGGTTGGGTAGAAACTCTATTTGCTCAGAAGGAACTATAAATAAGGAACAATAATTACTGAGATGCCAATTGAAGACAGACTGGACAAACACCCTACTTCTCTCCTTTCAATCCTCCTAGACCCATCTGTAATTAGGATAGAGAATCCCACCTAATGGAGTAGATGGCAAGAAGGTACAGATAGACAAGGAAATTGGGTAGAAACTACTTGATCAGAAGGAACTGTAAACAGTGAACAGCAATTGCTGAGATCCCAACTGAAGACTGGCTGGACAGATGCCCCACTTTCCTCCTTTCAACCCCCCAAAAACATCACCATAGAAGAAGATCACTGCCTATATTTCAATTTGATAGGTTTCCATTATAGTCCTTTGTATTTGATTTCATGCATTAAAAAATATTCTGAGACGGGGTCCACAGACCACCAGACTGATTGCCAGAAGGGGTTCATGATGATACAAAAAGATTAAGCACCCTTGTCCTTGAGCATAGTGCAACATCTAGGATATAGCACACAGATACAATAAAATCTTGTTGAATGAACGAAAGCTATTCCAACTCAAAGTACCGGTTAGGGAGTGGCAACAAAAACTGGGTGAAGGACTTCTCTCATCATCCCTGGGAAATCCTGAGGGACCAAAGATTTAAAATTGGAAGGAACTATAGAAATTATAGAATCCAACTTTTTTTTATTTTGTAGATTTGTAAACTGAGGTCCAGAGTAAAGTGACAAAGGTAGGAAATATCAGAGCTCAGACTGAAATCCAAATCCTCAGTCGTCACATTTCTGTGCTTCCTGCATATTTGACCTGTTTTGTTAGAAATTGCTTTGAATTGCTCCGATTATAAAACTTTAACATGAAGCTTCAACTTGATAAAATTAAAAACAAACACATTTTTCTGTGCCAGGGTTAGTGACTTGAGCTGCCTTTATTCTGAACCCTGATTCAAAGCCAGAGAGGGAATAGACTGCAACGGTCAGCAACCTTTTTGGCCGTGAGAGCCATAAACACCTTCCGAAGGAGGAGGATGGAGGCAGAAGGCGCTGGAATATGGGGTGGGGACTGAAGGGCCCCCTGGGGCACATCTTGGGGCTCTGCCTGGACTGGGTTGGGAGGTAGAGCCAGATATGGCTCCAGAGCCATAGTTTCTGACCCCTGGAATAGAGGCTTTTCTCTTTAAAAGTCCTTACCTGGGAGCAACTAGGTAGCTCAGTAAACTAAGAGCCAGGCCTAGAGACTGGAGGTCCTGGGTTCCAATCTGACCTTAGACACTTCCTAGTTGCGTGACCCTGGACAAGTCAGTCAACCCCCCATTGCCTAGCCCTTATCTCTCTTCTGCCTTGGAACCTATACACAATATTGATTCTAAAATTGAAGGTGAGGAACTAAAAAAAATAAGTCCTTTCCCGACAGCTGAACATTGGTTAATTATAGTAATGAAAAATTTTCCCTCCTCTCTGGAAAAAGGTAGATGGCAATGGTATAGATTTACAGTGATGGGTAAACTTTTTTAAAGAGGGGGCCAAAGGAAAGGAAATGCTCATCTGTTGGTCTGTTTCTAAGGCAACTCTTTCAAAGTTTCATTGTATTGTATCTTACTCATTGTATTTGTCAGATTAGGAATAATGTCAAGGCAGGATAGATCTGGCCCATGGGCCATAGTTTGCCCATCACTGGTATCGAATGTTATATGTCATCAGACACCATGTTTATTGGTCTTGCCCAGCTGGTTTTCTTTGATGGTTCTGTCGTTCAGTCATGCTTGACTCTTTGGAGTTTTTTCTGGCAAAGATACTGGAGTGGTCGGCCTTCTTCCTTCTCCAGTTGGCCTTCTTCCTTCCTCAGCTCACTTTACAAATGAGAAAACAGGCAAACAGAGTTGTTAAGTGACTTGGTAAAGGTCACAGAGTAAGTATCTGGGTCCAAATTTGAACTCGGGTCTTCCTGGCCCCATGCCCAGTGCTCTATCTGCTGCACCATCTAGGTGGGAAGGTATATCTGGAGAAATAACTGTAGTATAAAAACAAAAGGGATCGATACATTTTTAAAATGAAAGTGCTTCCCTGTCACTGAACTGAGTGTAAAAAGGAAACTTCCATGTACCTTCCAGGGCTTGGCACAGTGCCTGGCACACTTAATAAATATTTACTGTATGACTGACTGCCTGGCAAACCTGCTGAACGGGAGGCTGAACTGGATGAAAAGTCAAGAGTCCAACCAAGAAGGTTTAAGATACAAAAAAATTCTATTCGCTGCTTCCTTTCCCTTCTCCTCCAACACTTTGCGCGGGTTCTAACAAATCTTTTTTTTTTTTTTTTTTTTTTTTTTTTTTTTTTTTTAACCCTTACTTTCTCTCTTAAAATGGAGACTAAGTATTGGGTCTGAGGGAGAAGAGCAGGAAGGGCTGGGCAGGGAGGGTTAAGTGACTCGCCCACGGTACACAGCTAGGAAGTGTCTGAGATCAAATTTGAACCCAGAACCAACCGGGCCACCTAGCTGCCCCCTCCTACAGCCTAAGGCAGAAAAATCCGGGTAGTGGGAACCAGGGCACTGAATTTAGTCAGGAAGCCTGGTGGGACTCTCCTTCTATACACTCCAACCCCCGGAGGTGGGACCTTCGCCCCCGCAGAGGTTGGTTTCCCCTTGGGCACAGCCGGGAGGAAGAGTCCGCTGGGAAGAAGCCGCCAGGATGGCGAAGAGGCAGGAGCCGCGGGCACGGGCTGGCATGAAAGAAAAGCTGCCCTTGCAGGGGGGGCCCGTAGCCCAGCTCCAGGCAGCCCCTCTGAGGGCTTATACGGCCTCCTGGCTAGCCGCAGGGACCTCTGAAGTGGGGCGCCGAGGCAGGGAGGGCTTCCACAGGTCCAGAATGTGGCAGGCAAGTGGCTGAGTTTGTGTGTGTGATAGAGACAGAGAGACACGGGGCGGAGCGAGCTGCTTGTCCATTCTCTTCTCCCCTTTTTGTTTCGGGCAGTAGACGGGTGGGGAGGCAGGAGAGATTCCAGACTAAAGGGGAAGGCATTTGGAAACCGAGGTGCCACCCTGCCCTGCCCTGCCCTGCCTACCTGTCTGCCTGGGCGTCTGCCTCCCACTTAGTGACTTTGTAAAGTCAGCGTGATCACGTGGTCAGCGCCCCGCCCCCTCCCATGGCACACCCACGGAAGTCTCCAGAAGTTCAACACACACTTCCGGTCCCTGGAGGCGTGGCCCGACCTGGGACAACGCTAAAAGAGGATTGATGGGGAATGGGGCTTTGTGTATTATGTATGAGTGTGCTCTGACCACCCTGACCAATATGGAAGTGTGTTTTGCATGACAATAAAAAATGAGGGGGGGGAAATGTAGCCTCAGACACTTCCTAGCTGTGTGACCTCGGGCAAGTCACCTAACCCCTACAGCCTAGCGTTTACTGTTGTTCTGCCTCGGAGCCAATACTCAGTTCTTATTTAGTCTTAGATGGAAGGTGAGGATTGGAAAAAAAAAAAAAACCTTTCTTCATTTCCAAACTAGGATGCCCTACCAATGGTTGCCAATGAGTGAGATCGATGTTCTACAGAAAGGAAGCTAGGATCCCTAAGCGCCCTAATTCCCCCGACACTGAGCCTCACTTCTCAGCTAGCTCTATGGAAAACAATAATGATGCCACTCAAATC
This sequence comes from Gracilinanus agilis, assembly GCF_016433145.1. Taxonomy (NCBI): domain Eukaryota; kingdom Metazoa; phylum Chordata; class Mammalia; order Didelphimorphia; family Didelphidae; genus Gracilinanus; species Gracilinanus agilis. The sequence continues at coordinate 278,976,560 of NC_058135.1, read as the reverse complement.
ACGCCGGAAGAAAACTCTGCATTGGCGACCCCTTCTGAAGTGTGGGCCAAGGTTTACGAAGCTCTTTATATACATTTTCTCATTTAAGCCCCACCGCAAACCTGTGCGAGGAGGTTATTACCCCCATTTTACAGATGAGGAAACAAGATCAGAAAGGTTAAGTAACTTGACCAGGATCATATAACTAGTGAATGTCTGAGGCTGGATTGGAACTCAAGTCTTCTTCACTGCAATCCAGTTCTCTGTCCACTAGACCTTATTGCTTCTCATGAGTTGACCCCAGTAGAATGAGAGCTTCGGAATTACAGTATGGTAGGAACAGATCTATGTGAAATGATGCAGAGTAAAACATGGAGAACCAAGAAAACAATTTACACAATAGCATTGTTGCTGTTTAGTGTCTGACTCTTTGTGACTCTATCTGGGGTTTTCTTCGAGGGATTAGCCATTCTCCCCTCATCTTTGTGTTATTTAAAATTACCGGGGTCCCAAAAAGTATTTGACAAACTTCCTGTGGACATGTGGGGGACTTTGAAACTACATTCCCTGTGATCCAATGAGTTTCCAGTTTCTGATGAGATAAAGTCAGACTACGGGAACCAACATATAGAGCAGCTTAAATTTGGAGGGCGGGCTTGAGACTATCTCTTGGCTACCTGAGCAGGCTCTCTGTGGTGGGAGACTAAGGAAGATGGGTGGAGGTACAGACGGTCGGCATTTTTAAATATAGTCAGGCGTGGTCATATAGATGTTTTCAACATGGCTTTAATTAAACTATTAATTTCTCTAGTAATATCTGCCTTTATCATTTTTAATCGTTACATCTTACAGATGAGGAAACTAAGGCAAATAGGATTAAGTGACTTGCCCAGGATCACTCAACTAGTATCTGAGGCTAAATTTGAACTCACAAAGATGGGTCTTCCTGGTTCCAGACCCAGTGCTCTATCCCCTGTTCCACTTAGTCCCCAATAATGCACAATAACTACAACAATCTAAATGGAAAGAACCTCAAAAGTCACAATTTCAAAATTCAAAATGTCGAATCTGGTTCAAAGGAAGAGACAGGAAGAGATGCCACACCTCATTCTTTTGCAGAGATGGAGGCAAAGGAGGATGACCACAAGTATTAGACATTTTTCTATAAGCAAAGCAGAATTGCAGTAGTTCCAAAGAAATGTGTGATGTGCAAATTTAGAGATCTTTCCATCCCACATGTTCATACCCACTATTTGTGCCCAACTGTGGTGGCACCTTCTGAACTCATCTTGGTTTGATCAATCACAGCTGGACCCACCAGACATTGATCCCAACATAGCAATGTCATTTTGGTCCTCTCTGAGTCCAAAGGACAACCACTAACCAACCATGAACCACATTGTACATATTTTCAGACTTTTCTAAGGTATTGATCAGTTCTGCTGCTTTTTCTCTTCTTTTTCTTTTTGGAGGATTAAAAAAATACTCTTTGTTATATGGTATGTCTCACTGGAAGGGGCAGAAAGAAAGATATTGGTGGGAATTAGAAGGAAGAGAAGGAGAAGAGGAAGAAGAGGGAGAGGAGGAAGAAAGAAAGAACTTAAGTGAACTTTCCCAGAGTCACACAGCTGGAAGGGTCAGAGGCAGAATTCAAACTCAGTTCTTTTTGACTCCGAGCCCTGGGTTCTATCCCCAACCTCACATAGCTATATATTTATTATATGTGTGCATGTTGAGGCTTAAAACTCTAAGATTTTGGAATATCTTATACATGAACTTATGGATGGATGGATGGATGGATGGATGGATACACATATGACTGCTGTCACTCCTGATAGGATATAAGCTTCTTGAAAGCAAGGACTATTTCATTTTTTGTCTTCATTTTCCCAATGTTTTATATAATTCCAGGCACATAGTAAGTATTTAATAAGTACCTATTGATTGAATGATCCTCTGTATCTCAACTGAAAAAAAATCATAGATTACTGGTTCAAAAATAATGCAATCTTGCTGGTGGAGTTGTGAATTGATCCAACCATTCTGGAAAGCAATTTGGAACTATGCCGAAAGGGCTTTAAAAGAATGCCTGTCCTTTGATCCAGTCATACCACTGCTGGATTTGTACCCCAAAGAGATAATAAGGAAAAAAACTTGTACAAAAATATTTATAGCCATGCTCTTTGTGGAGGCAAAAAATTGGAAAATGAGGAGATGCCCTTCAATTGGGAAATAGCTAAACAAACTGTGGTATTGGAATACTATTGTGCTAAAAGGAATAATGAACTGGAGGAATTCCATGTGAACTGGAAAAACCTCCAGAAAGTGATGCAGAATGAAAGGAGCAGAACCAGGAGAACATTGTACACAGAGACTGATATACACTGTGGCACAATTGAATGTAATGAACTTCTCTACCAGCAGCAATGCAATGACCCAGGACAATCCAGAGGAACTTATGAGAAAGAAGCTAGCCACATCCAGAGAAAGAACTGTGGGAGTAGAAACACAGAAGAAAAAACATTTTCTTGATCACACAGTTTGATGGGGATATGATTGGGGAACGTAGACTCTAAATGATTGCTCTATTGCAAATATTAATAATATGGAAATATGTCTTGATCAATGACACATGTAAAATCAAGTGGAATTGCTCATTGGCTATAGGAGGGAGGAGGGGAGGGAAAGAACATGAATCATGTAACCATAAAAAAAAATCCTTAAATAAATAAACAAACAAATAACTAAATGGACTTAATTAAAAAATAATGCAATCAACTTCACAGAAAATACCACTGCTAGCAAAAGCCCTAACTGTGTGGAGTTCCTGAGAAGGTAGTCTCCTTTATGCTGAGTAACTGAAGTTTTGAAGACAAGTTAGAAGAATGTAAAGAGTTGGAGGGCAGGGGAGAAGGTTGCTGGCAAGGGAAATGGGTGCATGAAACCTGGCAATTCTCCCTTTGAATGCTACATAACTTAAGAACTATCTTCAAAGGAAGGCAGTGGGATATGGGAGAAACAGAGCTAGACTGGAAATCAAAATATTTGAGTCTTGTTGTGAGGAAGATTAGTTAATAATTAATTAAGTATTAAGGTTGAACCTAGCAGGAAGGCCTGGAGCATTCCAAGATGGAATGAGGGAGGAGGAAGTGGCTTGTGCCCTGAGAGAGACTCCATTAGGGGTTGGCACGAAACTGTGGTTAGTCCTGGGAGATCTCAGAATAAAGGACACCCTGCATCCTGATTTCCCTGAGATCCTGTGTGGTCGTAGCTTTTCAGCAAGAGGACAAGACCTACAGAGCAGCACCAAGAAGACAAGTTTGGGATCTGGTGGACAGCATCTCAAGCTCACTCTTTCTTCTTGGATACCTTGGACCACCTGAGCTTTTGGCATCCTGCTCATCTGTGGATTACTGTGAGATCCCCAAAGCCACGTTGACTTCAGGTTCAGCACTCCATGTACTGCACCCATCTAGTTGCCCCTGCCTGACACATACTAGGCCTTTAATCAGTGATGGTCCTACCTTATTAGTGAACCATCATGATGCTTTCTCTTCCATTTTTTCAAAGAAGGATAAATGACAGATGTGTACGGTTCCCTATAGCACTGGCAGCCATCACTTTCATGATGCTTTAGTTCATCATTCTCAGGGAATATACCTGGTTGGTGGTTACAAGTTTTAAAACTCTAAGTGTAAAAGTAATATGGAAGACCAGTAGGAACACGGATGCTGACAATCTTCCTCCGCACTGGGATTTCCAATTTCTCCATTCCTCATTACGTGAATCTCCTCCCTTCCCAATCAATAAACATGTATTAGGGACTTAGTATGTGCCAAGCAAGCACTTGCCAGCTGCTGGGGATACAAATACAGAGCATGAAACAAATCCAACTTTCTAGAAGCTCATATTCTATAGGACAATATGTATACATACAGAATTATGTAGCAGGCAAATAGAAGCAGAATAAATAGAAATACATGTAATTAGGGAGGGAGTCAGCAGCAGCAGCAGCTTCCTGAGCTCTCAGCCCACAGGCAGTAAGAGGTTAGACAAGGGGCCAGAAGGAGAACCCAGGAGTCCCTTTGGCCAGACTCTATTGCATTGACCCTTCCTGGGTCACAGTCCCAGAGCAAGGAAGAACTCGTGTTCACCAGAATCTGGAGAACATTAAGCAGGGGGGTCAAATTGGCTAAGCCCACTGCTCCAGAGAAATCAAAGGGAATAAGGACAGCAGAAGAGCAATGTTGAAAAATGGTGATGAGGTTATTCATGACTTTATAAAGAGCCATTTCAGTAGCGAGCAATGGAGGAAAAAGAAAGTGGGAGGCGGAGCCAGAAAGTGTTTAAAAGATCTGGAGTTCCCACTAGTGTCCCTAGCAGTGTCCCTCAGAAGCAGTGGCTGAAGGCAACTTTTGAATTGGGACTTGAGAGACCTATTGATGACAAACTCTATACACTAAGGAAAGGCAGCTTCTAGACTTGACAGGATGTTGAGCCTTGGAACCCAGTAGAGAGCTCCATCTAAGGGGAACTTCATGAAGACCTGACGAAAGGAAAGCATAACAGTGATTGGGAGCTACGAGTTTACCATTTGGCCATCTGAACTCTCTAAATCGCAGCTCACCTTCCATGGGACTGTGTATATTCCGGTGGAGGGTGTGCTCTTAGTTTTGGGGAGGAGGAGAGGATATTGATTTAACAACTCTTCTTGATATACTTGTTTAGTTAATACCCTTTTTAACAACTAATTTAAAAGGGCTGATAAGCAATGAGGAGCACACCCGATAGGGGCTTGTGTATAACAGCACTAGAAAGCTAGGATTATCTTAGATTTGTTTTGATTTGCATTTCTCTAATTAATAAGTATTTGGAGCATTTTTTCATATAGAAATATAAAGCTTGGATTTCTTCATCTAAGTAATGTAATAAATAAATAAATTTAAATTTTTTTCCTTTTTTTTTTTTTTAAACCCTTACCTTCCATCTTGGAACCAGTACTGTGGATTACTTAGTTATTATTTAGGAGACCTAAGCAAGACAGGGCCCAGAGAAGAGCAGGCCTGAAGTGGGTATCTTCACAGCAGAGTCCTGACACCTTCCAGCGATGTTGCAGCTCCTCCAGGACCACTAGCTGTGCTCTTTCAGGTGGGTAGATTCTGGGAGCTAACCCAGCCCAAGTTAACCTGCAACTCAAGTTGGGATTAATAGTCTCTACCAAAATCTCCCACAAGTAGATGTTAGTCTTCCTTCAGGATCCCAGGAATCAGGGTACAAACTCCACTTCCTCTGAGGTCTCCCAGGGTCAGTTACAACTTGTCCCAACCACCATGGAGTCTGTCTCAGACAGAGAGGCCATGCTTCCTGCTTCCCCATTCCACTTAGAATTCTCCAGCCCTTCCTGTTAGGTCTCCCAAATAATAACTAAGTAATCCTCCTCACAATAGTTCCAAGGCAGAAGAGCAGTAAGGGCTAGGCAAGGGGGGTTAAGTGACTTGCCCAGGGTCACAAAGCTGGGACACATCTGAGGCTGGATTTGAACTCAGGACCTCCCATCTCTAGGCCTGGTTCTCAATCCACTGAGCTACCCAGCTGCCCCCATAAATTTAAATTCTAGAAAATGCACACCAGAGCTTTTGGGCCCCAAGAAAGTGGGGACCCAGGTCCCAATTCTAGGGCAGAAATGTGTCCTTATGGCCATTTGCAGACTAGAGCACAGGCTAGGAAAGTGGCAAACACACCTCTCTTTAGATCAGACCCCCTTGGAAGAACTGAAAACTTACACATCCCCAAAACCACCTTTGAAAATCGCTGTCCAAAAAACTGTTCTTGTCCTGAAACTGTTCCCTCTACCCCCAGGAGTAGAGCCTGACTTTAACATGTTAGAAGTCGAGAAATAGGCCGGAGGGGGCAGCTGGGTAGCTCAGTGGATGGAGAGTCAGGCCTAGAGACGGGAGGTCCTAGGTTCAAATCTGGCCTCAGACACTTCCCAGCTGTGTGACCCTGGACAAGTCACTTGACCCCCATTGCCCACCCTTACCACTCTTCCACCTAGGAGCCAATACACAGAAGTTAAGGGTTTAAAAAAATTTAATTAAAAAAAGAAAGAAAGAAGAAATAGGCTGGAAAATGAACAAACAACCAAAAAAGAACCTAACCATAAAAATGTATTATGGTGACAAGGAAGCTCAGCACAGTAACTCCAAGGACAATAGCAATTAAGGGTAAGTTTCAGGAAAGGCTTTATGAAGAAGGCGGTGCCTCAAGGAAGAGAGTTTTTCTGAAGCAGAGGTGGAGAGGGCGAAGAGTCCAAGCATAAGAGAAAACCAGATAGACGAGAACAAGATATATGTGACAAACAAAAGGGAAAGCCACTTTGATTAGATTACAGAATGCAGGAAAGGGAACATATAAGGAGGAAGGAAAGATAAGTTAGGACCAGGACGAGAAGGTACTAAAAGTGAGAGGAAGCTAATAGTTAATCTTAGAGGCAATAAGGAGCCACTAATTTATGATGAGCAAGCAACTGGCATGGTCAGTTCTTTGTTCAAGGAAAAGAGCCAAAGGAAGAACAATTAGAAGGACAGTCAGTCAGTCAGTCAATAAACATTTATTAAGGATCTACCATGTTTCTTTTCAGGAGAAAAGAAAATTTGGTATGGGGTAAGGGAGGGAGGAGTGAGAAGTATGAGACTTGAGAGCGAGCTATCACAGGAAAGAGGGATTGGACTTGTTCTGCTCGGGCCCAGAGGACAGAACTGGAAGCAATGGATGGGAGTTACAAAGAGCCATATTTAGGTTTGGTTACAGAAAACTTCCTAACAGTGACCCAGAAATAGAATGGGCGGCCTAAAGAGGTTTACAAGAAAAGTTAGATGAATGACAATTCAGATTGGACTTAGTGGCCCTTGAGGTCTCTTCCAACTTCAGGTTCTATGATTAGATGAGTTCCAAAAGGGAATGATGAGGAGAGGAGTGGAAATCAGCACAAACTTTACGAAGGAGGTGACGTTGGAACTAGATCTTGAAGGACAGACGTGTATTTCAAAAGGTGAAGATGACAGGGCCGTGCTCCTATTTGGGGCCTTTTCAGGCACAGGGAATAGTGTGAGCAAAGTCAAGAAAGAATTGGGTATGTACTAGATCCGATAGCAAAAATTTCAGTGGGCCTAGAGTTTAGCATGTGAGATGCCTCATTGAAACAAACCAACAAGGTCAGCAAGAATCAGTCCATAAAAAAAAATAACAGTCCCACCTGGCTTAGTGTATAGTTGGAAAATCTTGAACCCCTGGAACTGCGTTACCCAAACTTAAGGACGTCGCACTAAATTATCTCTGAGATCCCTACCAGCTCTGCCATACTCTTTCCATTTCAAGGCCAGAAATATCTCCACCGCCTTAGGTAAATGTCTTGCATCAGATGCTCTTATTCACAGGTTGATTAAAGGAGATGAGAATGTGGATGATTAACAGTCTTCCCCGGGGAAAAATAACTGGACAATAATCAGGTGGTAGACTCAGCTTAGCAAGAATGTGACTTGAAGCCTCTGAATGGGAATATTTCCAAGACATGGGAGAGATTCCACTGTAGATGGGACCTGCCAAGCCCTTTCCAAGCTTACCACACATTAGACTTCTTCACAAACTCTGCATCTAGCCAAAATGGTCTGTTTCCTTTCTTTGTACGTGACCATGACCACTTTGCACATCCTTCATCTTCTATAGTCTGTCCCCCATTCCTGGAAGGCATGTTCTGGCTGGCGCACTCTCCATGGAATGTGGGATGAGCCTGTTCCATGACTACACCTGAGACATACTTTGTCCTCTTGCTAAAGAACATCAGATTCAATCAGACACTTACAAATCATCCCTCCCAGCTGCTTCTCCCATCATCTTCCACATGAGGTGGGAAAAGATTTGACTGATGGGCAGGAAGAGGTGATGATTTAATTTCATCGGGTAGATATTGTCCAGGCATTTGTCAGCTGTGTTCATCTCTTCGTGACCCTGTTTGGAGTTTTTCTTGGCAAAGATACTCGAGTTATTTGCCATTTCCTTCTCCAGTTAATTTTACTGGATGAAGATGAAGAAACTGAGGCCAACAAAGTGAAATAACTTGCCCAGGATCATACAGCTAGGAAGTGTTTGAGGCCAGATTTGAACTTAGGAAAATGAGTCTCCCTGATTTCTATCTACTGCATCACTTAGCTGCTCTAATAAAATCTCTAATAAAATAAAATTAAAACTAAATCTAAAATAAAAATAAAATTCCTTCAAATCACACCTCATATACCATAGAAAGCCTATTGTATAGCAATTCCCCCCCCCAAATCACCTAGAAAACTTCATAGATGTGTGTACATGTGTATGTATATATGTAAGTATGTATGTATATGTATATGTATGTAATAAGCCCAGAGGAAAGGCATATCCTCTTTCACTAAGAGAACTCTAGTTATGGACACATGCAGACTAGATTCAGCCCTTGGGTATCTTGACCCCAAATCAAAGAATCAAGCTCATCTAGTGCTCTCTGATTCATCTACTTCTCTACCTTAAAGGAGAATTCTGAAAACAGTCTTTAAAATAAAACTTGTTTGGTCCAAGTCTAAGATCTTCTCAAAAGGAATTAACGGGGTCCCTTCTACAAAGATACTCATTACGCAAAGTAAACCAGGCATAGGACAGTTATTTACTTTATCACAAAAGGAATGCTAAGACACAAGACTCAAATAGGCACACTGGCCTATAATGATAGCACGATAAAATAACCCATAATGCCTGTTCTACTCCCCCCGGAAGCTGAAACTTAAAACATGGAGCACTTTGTGGAATTGTTCAATAGTTATTCTTTCACCTCAGCTCTGAAGCTCCGTCCCTAGACCTTTCAACTTCCTTCTTTCCACTTCCCTGGAAGTCCAAGGTAATATTGTTGAATCCCCAAGGTGGATGTTTAGAAGGGAACAAAAGTGGAAGTTGTCTCTCCATGTAAAGTTTAGATTGGAAAAATGAATGCTGAAAATACATGTAATTGGGAAAAGATAAAAAATAAAGTTTATTAAATGAACACCTCTTCCTGCCCATCAGCCAAATCTTTTCCCACCTCATGTGGAAGATAATGGGAGAAGCAGCAGGGAGGGATCATTTGTAAGTGTCTGGTTGAACCTGATGTTCTTTAGCAAGAGGACAAAGTATATATCTCATCAGGCGTAGTCATGGTACAGGCTCACCCTACATTCCATGGGTAGGGCGCTAGCCAGAACATGCCACTGACAATAGTCAGAGTGTAGACAGCCATTGCTCTCCTACTCTTACTCCATGGGCTGGCTGCTGTTACATATTCATAGCCATTTCCCCCCAGAAGAATCTGAGCTCCTGGATTTCAGACCGTTTTGATTTTGTCTTTACAAGGGGGCAGCTGGAGGGAGCCAGGATTGCCTAGTAGTAATAAGAGTAGTAGTGTGTTTATATAGTAGAAATTTATAGTGGACCCAATCAGAATGGTCTGGTTCTGATGGTTTTATCCACCTTCAACCGGCAACATTTATAGGAAATAAAGTCAGGTGGAAGTGACCCAAGACTGAAGCTTGGCAGGACAAAATTATAAAGAGGCAAGGAACTCAAAAAGACAGTATTGAATCCAACTGGTTCACCAAGGGAACCCAACACGGGAGAGCGACTAGTACGGTCACTCTGGACAGTACAATGATGGTCTGGAAGAGGACTGAGGATTTGAGGGTTTGGAGATCCTGGAGTGGATGAAAAATAAGGTTTGGTATGGCAAAAGAGAGGGGGAGGAGGAAAGCCAATAGATTATATAGGCAGAGGAAGGAATTTCAGGGTTCTTAATCATGGAGGTGGTACATTTGTGGGTGAGTGATGATGAGAAAACTGAGAGAATTGGGGCAGAGGGGAATTAGGTGATCTACACTGACTCCCATCTTCTGACTCAATTCCGAAGCTAATTCAGTTCTCTTTCTATCCAATTATGGGTCTAGTCCAACTTCTTTCTCATGAAAAAACAATTTCATTCAACTGAGAATTGGGAGAAAACTATATTGATTGTCTGAACCTAGCCCTTCATGTCTGGGAAGTGGGATAACCTCTACCTGCTATTCTGAGATGTTTCACTAAGGACTTAGTTTATGCTGACCAGAAATCCACTCAGATCCAAAGATTGATGCAAGGAGTTTTCTCACAATTGTACATCTCATGTAACCCATATGTCTTAACTGAAAACTGACCCTGGTTGTTTACAAGTTCCATTGATCATTTACAGATACTTGGGAGGAGTGGGACACATCTTTTTCTGAATTCATGGAATTGGACCTGTTCGCTCTCCCTCTCCCAATTTGGAAAGTCCCTAATCTTTCATCCAGTTAGAAATCAGATTACCTAATGTACTGTTTGTTTCCTTTTAATTAACTGGTCCTATTTAATTGTTTTTATGTATAAAAGTCTGTCTCCTCCTGTATTCAAGATCCAGCCTAAGCTGAGGTAGGAGGTCTGCACACAATTTGTTAGGCCATTGGCACACACTGATCAATAAATTGAAATGTTCAGAAGCTCAGACCTTTGTTTCCTCAGTCATTTCATCTTTCACCTGCCATGATGTTGTATGTGGCTGAGGTGGGGTGGAGGAGTATGCCATAGGAAGTAAGTTGACTCTCTCTCTTCTCCTCTCTCTCTCTCTCTCTTTCTCTCCCTCTCCCTCTCCCTCTCTCCACATAGTATGACAGCAGGCTTTGGGGAAGAGAGAAAGATCATGAGCCAAGAACTGTCCCAGATATCTGAAGACAACAGCTACCAGGATTTTGACTGGGTATAAGTTGTGGGTTGTTTGGACTCAGAAGGAGGAGAGGTTACTGACTGGTAGTGGTAGGAGAACCTAGAAGTGGCAATGGGAAGTAAGGAGCACTCTGATCCTCCCCAACCAGTGAGCCAAGGGGAATGAGTGAAAGTGCATCAGGAATGCCCTGCTATTAGGAGGAACAAGGTCTAAGTGAGAATGAGAAGATGAAAAGAGGGGAAAGGAAATAATTTAATATGAAAGCAAAGTTGTTGCCCAGGGAGTGGGTGGCCATTCCAGAGCAGGCACAGTAGAAGGGCTGGTTATTATTTGGTTGGGACTTTCAGGTGGGTGCATTGAGTGGGGATGGGAATAAGGAATTGGGTAGTGGCAGGTGGGGGTTTGGATGATGAGTTCAGAATCTCTGGAATATGTATGGCATGACCAGGTGGGAGTTTGTTCATCATTAAGTCAAAGATGCCTCTCTCATTCCCAGCAGATCAGGCAGGAGACTGAAGGTATGTGGTCAGATGGTGGATCTCTGTTGCTCTTCTTTTCCCTCTGGCATCCCTACCTTCTACTCAGACCTGTGGCCAAGAACAGACAACAGATGGGCTCTGAAAGGAGCCAAAGCCCACCCTTTTCTTCTTGCAGGAGACTTACTCAGCAAGAAACAATGGGTCCCTGGTCAGATGAAGGCCCTGATTTCTTCTCTTCTGCCATCTGAGCCCACGGGGTCTGCTTAGCCTGTCAACTTCTCTCATGGACTTATGCTCCTTGACTCCTTCAGTTGCTGGCTTTGGATTGTCTGATCTCTGAGGCTTCTGGTCAACTTCTTAAATCAGAGCCACGTCAATTTATTAAATGCCTATTTCTGCCAGAGATGACAAATAATTCCCACATCGTGGGCCCCAAGCAGTTGTTTGGTGCAGAATTTCCTGGCGATAAACTCCAAAGTCCTGAAAAGCGTCAGATTTGAGCTAGCTTCTGGGAAGCCAAAGGCAGCAGCCATCTTCACAGTCAGGTCTTTTGCTTTTGAAGGGCATAGTTCACATCAGTCCTCTCTGAATTATGTCTTCCAATACTTTCTCTGAAGAGCTGCTTTCTCTGTTTCACACAAAGACTCCTTTTTTTAGTTAAAGCAGATTAAATGCCCATCGAAAAAGGAGCAGTAATGATAGTAGTAATACTAGCATTTCTGTTGTGCTTTTAAGGTTTGCCGTAGGCTTTACTATCATCTCATCTGCTCCTCGGCACAATCCTATATTGCACAATCCTCTATTGCTATTATCATCCCCATCTAGCAGATGAGGAAAGATGAGTGTTGATCACTCCTTCCATTCCCCCTCTTCTCAGAAGCAGGTTCGCTAGTCTCCTCCATGAGGGGAAGGCACAGTAGTCAGGTCGGCTCACTGAGCAGAAGGCTCATATGACAAAAACAAAGGAAGGATTGTCTGAGGACTTGGGTTTCAACCCGAGTTCTGCTAACTCCCTACGTTTGCCACTCCGGGCCCCGATGTACCAATCTGTTAAAAAAAAAAAGTTGCCCTCTACAATTTCAAAGGTTCCTTCCAACTTCAGATCAAAGATTCTACCTCACTTCGCACTCAGGATGAGAGAAGTCCTTAATCCCTAGTCTGTATTACCACCCACAACTGGTGCTCTGAGTTCAAATAGCTTCCACTCATCTAAGAAGAATTTATTGTTTCCCTATATACCGGAGGAGTGTACGAAGCTCAAGGACAAGGCTGCTTCGTCTGTTCTAGCGTGAATCCCTTTTGTTGGTCAGTCTGGCAAAGTCGATGGACCCCCTTCAACATAAATCTAATGCATAAAATCAAATACACAGACTAGGAAAGTAATTATGCTGAAACCATTTTTTTTATGTACAGACTTTCAGGCTCAATGGACGCAATAAAATACAAATGCCTCTCTCAAGGAGATCACGTTACTTAGCAGGGGAACATGTACATTAAAGAGATTACTTTTCATTTCTAAGTCATTTCTGGTGAAGAGGACCACAGCAACTTTGGGGAATCAGGAATCTTTCTATAGAAGATGGCACAAGCTGAGGAGTTTCTGAAGGAAACTTTATTGTTTCGACTTTGGGTCTTTTCAGTTGTATTTGACTCTTTGTGATCCCCTTTGAAGTTTTGGCAAAGATACCAAAGTGGCTTGTCATTTCCTTTTCCAGTTCATTTTACAGGTGAGGAAATAGGCAAACAGGGTCTAAGTGACTTGCCCAGGGTCACAGAGACAGTAAATGTCTGAGGCCAGATTTAACTGAGGAAGACGAATTTTCCCGACTGGTACTTTATCCACTCTACCATCTAGCTGCCCAAAAGGCCTGAGGTGTCCTCAAAATCAGCAGCTTAGGAAGAGACAGCAGATGGAGCAGCACTGGGCCTCTCTCTGGTCAGGAAGACCCGAGTTCACATATTACTTACTAGCTTTGTGACTCAGGGCAAGTTACTTAACCTCCATTTGCCATAATCACTGAAGAAGGAAATGGCAAACCGCTCCAGTATGTTTACCAAGAAAACCCCACACACGACCATGGTTTATGGGGTCACCAAGTGTCCGGCACAACTGAATAACAGGAAGGAATGCATTTTAGGCATCAAGCAGTCTGTACAGACGCATAGATGGAATATGGAAGGTCAGGTAGCAGGCCGCCTTAGCTACAAGTATTTGGTGAAGAAGGGCAGAAAGCCTGAAAAGGTAGGATGGAGCCAGATTGTGACAGGCTTAAAATACCCAATGGGTGCTTGTGTTGTGTACTAAAGGTGAAGGGAAGTGAGCTCTCCTGGCTTCTGATTCTCCCAACTTTGCCACCTTGGCTCAGTTACCTCTTCCTCTGGAAACTCCTCGCACTACCCATTCAGTTTCCTGTGTGTCTTTCTCTAAGCTCTTGGAGGGCAAAAGCTTTCTTTTTGCTTGTATGGTATTTGCATCTCCTACAGGTAGTAAGGTACCTGGCACACAGTAAGCATTCATTGTGGACTCTACTGTCATCCTATCTTCTATCCATCAGAGCAGCTTTCAGCTCTCATCTGATCTCCAAGCTCACAGCTCTAACCTTTTAACTTATTATTGTACGCCTTAAACTCAAGATATTATTTTTAACCCAAACTGTCTTCTCTTCCTAATTTCCCCAACATTAAAGGCTCCATCCCAGTCACCCAGGCTCAGATCCTCAACTCTTCTCATTCCTCATACCCAATCTGTTGCCAAGCCTCATTGATTTTAATTTCTGACATCTTTTTTTATACTCCCAGCTCTCCTCTGACACTGCCACTACCCAAGGGTAGGCTGGTCCTCATTAACTCTCACCTAGACAATTGCAAATAACCTTCTAATTGGGCTCCTTGCAGCAAACCTTTCTAGTCTAGTCCATCTTCCATGTCAAGTTAATCTTCCAAAATTGTAGATGTTGACCATGTCATCTCCTTTACCCCTTTTCAATAAACCAATGGTTATCACCTCCAGGATCAAATACATAAAATGGTCTATTTTGCTCTTAAATTCCTTCAAAACTTTGCCCCTTCCTACCTTTCCAATCTTATGTTATTGCCATCTAAATACGCAACAATCCAGGAAGAATGACTTCCTCCTCAGCTCCTGACTGCATTTTGGCCGTCCCTCCTGCCTAGAAGGTTCGTAATTTCTCTCCTGGCTTCTTTCAAGTTTCAGCTAAAAATCTACCTTTTCCAAGAGGCTTTTCCCAGTGTCTCCACTTCCCACCCCAAGCATCCCCCTTTAAAGATTGCCTCCAATTTGTATGCACATAGTAGGAACTTAACAAATACTTACTGGCATATCTTGACATATCAATAACTAATCTTCTCTACCTCACAACAGTACCCATGCACACAACTATAAGAGTTGCATGTACCCATTTCAGATAGGTAAGGGGAAAAATCTAAGCATTCTCAAATAGCTATGGCTTGCTCATTTATTTTAATAATACTCCAGTGCCTCATTGGAATAGGTGTCCCCTTCATTCATAATACCTTTTCATGCAGCGGGATTTCTTTATCCGTATTGTCATTCTTTGGTCGCAGCAACTCATTGTTATTACTGAATAAAGGAAGAGCAGGTGATTTGTGAAGATCTCAGAAATGATCAGTTTTGAGTAAAGAATAGAATAAAAGCATTAAAAGACACATAGGAAGCAGGTAAAAGGATTAAGCCCAGCCATGTTAGTCCCTACAAACTGAGTACCAAGATTAAAATGGATACTGTAGAATTGGCTTATCTAGATAACTTTTGACCACTTTTCTTACTGTCTACCCTTACCATGAGTCACTGCCATCTTCCTTGTTTCATTTCTCCTCTCTTGTGGGTTCTCTGGCAACCTCAGCCTCTCCACACTTTCAGTTAATCAGCATATGCACATGGCCTCCAAGCTCATCTCTTCCTGGCTATAGTTTTATTTCCACCTGAAAGTCCTATCAACTTCTCAAACATGCCCCAAACTGGTCACTCTCCACCAAACCCTTCAAAATTCTGCCTCTCACCCAAAATAATTTCAAATGAGAACACCTTCACCTCCACCTCGCCCATACACAAATCTTTGAAATACATTTGCCCCTTCTCCCTCATCCTCATACCCAACTTTAAACAGCAATTGGAGAGCACCATTGGACTTAGATGTCTTCTAGAAATGATGCTAACGATGAACCCTAGAGGCTCCTCAAAACATGGACCTCAGAGGTGGAAAACAAAGCTTTTAAGAGAGTAAGAAGGGAATATATGTGGATCAAGGATGCTAGCTTAACCTCAACATTTTTCTTTTTGTATTGATTTATTTACAAGGTAAACCAACAAAGCTATAGCCAAATAGAAAAGTAATGAAGTGAGATCTATACTGATTAGGTTACTGTTCTTTTCCTTTTCTGCATGTTAGAAAGATCCTAATCTGTGGAAGGGAAGTAACAAAAATGCTTGGGGCAGTTGTTACACAAAGTTTTTTAATCAAGAAAGTCAAGATGCTAAT
The DNA here is from genome assembly GCF_016433145.1 of Gracilinanus agilis. NCBI lineage: Eukaryota > Metazoa > Chordata > Mammalia > Didelphimorphia > Didelphidae > Gracilinanus > Gracilinanus agilis. Next base: position 278,960,793 of record NC_058135.1, on the reverse strand, counting down.
CTATAAAACTGGAATTTGGGGCAAATATTCTTTTTGCTGCCAGATGCAGTTATCTACTTGACTTCCTCTTCGAGAATTTAAAAAATTCTGTGGTATAGCCAATGACAGGCATTTTTCATCAAAAGCTACTGCTAACAGGAAGCAAGATACAGGTTTCCAAAGTATACAAATCCTTTGAAGATGAAGCCTACACCATCAGGCAGCTCAACCCGAGTTCAAATCAGACACTTAGGCAGACCTGGGGAAAGGCACTGAAATTCTCCTCATTTTAGCTTCTTTATCTGCAGAAGGGGCATAACAACACTAACCTAGTAGGGTTGTTGTGAGGATTAAATGAACTAACAAGAGCACTTTGCAAACCTAAGGTGATATATAAATGTTAGCCATTATTTTATTAAGAGGGCACAGTAGACCCTTGGACCAGGAATAGCTCAGAAATCCTTTAGCTTATGCTATTAGGCATCATGGTGGCACAGTGGATAGGAGTACCAGGCCAAGTCAGGAAGAAAGAAGTCCTCTTTGTTAGTTCAAATTTGGGCTCCAACACTTATTAGCTGTGTGACTCTATGCAAGTCACTTAGCCCTGTTTGCCTCAGTTTCCTTATCTGTAAAATGTTTGGAAAAGGAATTGGCAAACCACTTCAATATCTTTGCCAAGAAAAATCCCAAATGGGGTCATGAAGGGTCGAAATAAATAAACAGCAAAGGAATTAAATATAACCACCCACCCATAATCAAAATCCTGGTGACAGAATGAAAAGTATCATTTGGGGAGCAAGTCCTATTAGCAACTTTAACACAAGAGACAGAGGGAGAGAGTACCATCAGTTCAGCTACAACACTTGTTTTGAAAATGAGAATTTGTTCCAACATATTAGCAAACTTTTTGAGCATGAGCTTACTTATACATGCTTTCTTCTGAAACACCATGAATGTAGGAAACTCCACTACTTTGACAGTAACTCATGAACTGCAACCTTTCCAATGCACATTTCTCAAAGTAGACTTTGGGTCTCTGTCATGGTAATGTGCCACTTTTACCGTATATACAACTGTATTGCATATAAAGTGCCATTATTGTACATGCTACACCATCTGAGTCCATCACACATTCAATTGGAGAGACCCTAGAAGTCCAGTTTAGCTGTATGCAGAAGAAGCCTGATATGATGATGAACCCCCATTCCCCCAATTCTACCATGTTGTAGAACTAGGGCTAAGATGAGCAACAATGTAGGGCCTCAGGTACCACCACTAATAATATTTCTTAACTAAAATATTATCAATTCTGTCCTTAACGGTGGGGGGGGGGGGGGGGGAGGAGGAGATATTCAGCTGGGTGGCTCAGTGAATTGAGAGGCAGGCCTGGAGAAGGGAGGTCCTCGATTCAAATCTGACCTCAAACACTTCCTGGCTTTGTGAACCTAGCCCTGACCACTCTTCTGCCTTGGAACCAATATACAGTATTGATTCTAAGAGGGAAGGTAAGGGTTTAAAAAAAAAAAAGTCACTGGCAAAGTTTTGGTTTTTTTAAACATTTAGGATTAACAACTTTTTCCCAGAAGCCCTACAGTTATTTTGTGATTTTGCACAGCTCATTGCTTTTTGGGAAAGCATGTATTAAAGCATAACGGACTGTACAGCTGAAAGAGTATTATTATCTCCAGAGTTAAAGGACAGGAGTTCAAATACCACCAGTGTTTATTACCAGTGTGACTTGGAGCCACTTAAAATGAGGGGGTTGGCTAGACAGCCTGAGGTCCCTTCCAACACTATAGTTTTGATCCTATAATGCTAATCAATGTAGAGAGCACATTTTAGCAAATTCACAATGTAGCTCTTAATTTTATGCTGTTTTAAGTAGTAAGAAGTTTAAGTGAAACTTGGGGCTATTCTCTGGAGATCTCAGCTATAAAGTAAATTTTATTCAAACAGCAAATATTAGCTAAGCATCTCAGAAGGGCAGTGTATCAGATTCACACGAGGGGAATCAATTCTCATTTCCTTTTAGCTGCTGGAGCTACCATATAGAGGTTTCTATTCTTTCCTCAAACATTAGCTCAAGTGTACCACATGCTTGCTGAACTGGGTTTGCTAGATTTGGCATCTTGGATTTTGGCCTTAATCTAGGAAAATGTTCTTGGTCTTAAATCTTCCCCAAGAGAATGCTCGTAATTTACCTAACAATATTGTCCAATTTGAAAATGACTTTTGGAAGCCCAGGCAAACACCTTTCTGAGAACTCAGTCTATCCCCTTCTTCATTTTTGCCCCAACTTTCCTTCAAATCTCTTATCTACCTAAAACTAGAGAATCTGACCTGGCTAGCTACCATAACCCTCCCCTTTTTCCACTGACACAAAAAGTGAAATAGCTAGAATCTGATTCATGGTCTTGAGAACATTTTTTTCTGATGTTCAGCCCATAGCCTAAATAAGATAACAGTAACAAACCCTGAAATAATGTGGTTTCCTTAAAATGGACCACTGAGAGAGGTAGAGGCAGACCTCTGTATTGTCATCTTCTATTTCCTGAAGCCCAACCCCTTTATTTGAACAAATCCAACCAACGGAGGCCTAACACTTTTAAACAGTAGAATATGACTCATCTGACATGGGTTTCAAGAAACTCACTGCATCATAGAAATAGGACTGCCTCGTTGAACTTCTCTGTAATCCTGCTATAACCTAGGGGCTGCAGTGGGAATGATGTAAGGCACTGAGAAACACCTGAGGCACCAGGCAAAACAGAGACATGGCTTGAATCAATGACTCAGAATTCCTTCACATACACACTTTAAAAATTTTATTTATATAAAAAACTCATTTGTTTTTAAAAGCGTTAACAAGAAAGAGAAAGGGGCATGGAGCAGAGAAGACATGTCCCGTGGTAGTGTTCGGTGGGGAGGTAGGGTTTTTGGTTCTTCTGGAATTGAGTGTTTAGTGTTTTATAGTCACACAAAAAATTTAAAAAGGTCCCCAAAGCCCATATCTGTACTGATACCCACAACCCCACCGAGAAAACAAAAGAGCACCAGAGGGAAAGGAAAGAGACAAAGGTGGAGGAGGGAGAGGGGGACCAAAAGGAGGCCCAGTTCAGGCCGGGACCCACTCCCCTCTGTGCAGTGTGCGTGCTCCTGGGGTCACCGAGAGAGCAAAAGGCTCCCCTCTACCAGCAAGGGGTGGAAGGAAATAGGGCCCCCAAGCTTTAGGGCAAGGTGGCTGGGTACTCCTTCCCAACCCAATAATCAACACTTGGGGGTGGTCTTCCAGTTTCATTGAATGTGGCCTTGAATTTTAGTGAGGGAGGAATAGGGTAAAAAAACAAACAAACCCAATCCACATAGCAGCTATCTCTTCTGCTACCATGCTCAAATGCACTGAGCTACAGAGGAGGAAGAGAGCCTCGACTTCCCAGAAACCCTTCAGAGATGATGTTGAAATTTGGGAATCTGGGGGTCATGTCTCACCACCAACCCCTGCAGCCCAACATTTTAAGATTTATCCAAGTAGGATTATTGCTGGAAATCCCAACTTTCACTGCTGGGTGTAAATATGTTAAGGCTGAAATAAAGGGTCATCTCCTCCCCCCAGACCAAAAGGACAATTTGGGTTCCTCTAGGCCCTAAGATTCTATTACTTGATCTTCTCTTAGCTTCAGTGGGGAAACAACAAAATCTAATATGCAAAATCATTGGAAATGAGGCTGCTTCGGCAAAGAAAGGCACATGGGGGGAGGGGACCACCCAGGCCAAAGGCACATGGGAGAGGCAAAGCCAGGGGAGCCCCCCTGCACAGAATGAGGAAGGGCGGGAGCTATGTACATAAAAATCCTTCTCTTAGCCAACCAACCCCCCAGGTAAATCGAAAGGAGAGGGGAAAGATAAAGGGGTTTAAAAAAAAGGCTTTAGAGCTTCCCACCTCAACTTCTGACCAATGCCTTATGTACATTCCTCCCTGCTTCCTAGATGAGGGAGTTGACTTTTTACGATCTCATTTCCGCCTTCCACAATCCTCCAACATATTCCCCCAAGAACATTCTCTTAACAGCATAGCTTTGATCCCCTTCCTAAGACTTCTGAAGCAGATGAGGCCATTACATCTGGGATAGGATGAGGAATGAAGGGTAGAGACAGACTCAACAGAGGGCGGCAGCTACTCACTAACAGTGAGTTAAAAAGTCAAAAATCCTTAGATGGTCCCTGCCCTGGAGAAAAGGTTTCCTATTCTGAAGGATCCCTTGTATGAGATACCTCCTTCCCCAAATGGAATGTGCCAATGTTACCAATATTCTTTGCTTCAAAACCAAAATATCCATTAGGAATAGGAGGAGGGAAGAAAGAATTCTCTTCTTGCCCATTTAAAAAAAATTTCCTTCCTCACAAAAAAAATAAAATAAAATAAAATAAAAAAATAAAGGAAAAATCAGTCAAAACATGAGAGCTTCTGATGGATATCAGATATATTGAAATCAACTTCTAATTCTTCCCATGGCTTTCAATGAAGAATCTCAAACTTTCTCCCAATCTCCATATAGGACCAGTAACTCTGGGGAGAGCTGGTAAAAGAAAGAATCTGCAGCAGTTTCTCAAGGCAGGAGAAATTGAGGCATCCTATGCAAGTGACTGAGTCAGACTCCTTAGGAGAAACCAGGGTCAGGGAGGGAAGGGCAGGCATCATTGGAAGAGATTGGGGCTGAGAAAAGGAAGGCAGCCACATAGGGCTGAGAGGGCAGGAGGCAGCCTGGCAGTTGGCACAATAGTCCAGCGAGGGAAGGGGTAGAATCATCAGTCCATTTCACCACCAAAAAATAAAAGTACATATATTATAAACCCAGATGAAGCTTGAAACAGTGGTGCTAAATCTTCTGCTGTAGGGAAAAAAGAGAGAAGAGGGTTAAAAGGGTTGGAGTGAAGATAACCAAGGTAAATCTGGAGAAAGGAAAACAGCACCCAATGGAGCTTCTGATCACCAGCTGAATGACCCAGCCTCCCAGGGGCATGATTGTCGCAGAATCCCCAAAGCACCATTATGGCCTGCGACAGTCTCAGGCCAAATCTGATCGGTATGATTGATCCCCTGCTGGCACACAAAGGTCTGATTTGAGAAGGACCTCACATGTGGTTGAGGGACATACCATGGGGGGATAAGACAACTGGTCCCCCTCATCATCCACAACCAAAACATCCACCTCTTCCTCCAGTGAGTCCTGTCCTTCCTCCTGCTGTAAACACATGCAATTTGTTAGTATGGAAAGTGAGATGACAGAAAGTCATGTTAGTGCATGCCAAACCACAGGTAGGTTTTAGAACTTCTGAAGTGAGCAGTAACACAACTTGAAAAGGGATGAACTTTCAGAAAATGGTAGAGACAGAAGGAAAGCATATGGTATATGGAGACTGACAGATGAGAGTGGTGTTAGTCATATAAAAAATGTGCTTGCAGCAATCTTTTCCCTATCTCTGGTATATCAGAGGGTCCAAGAAAACTCAAAATGAAGGAAAACGGATCTCTTTCTCTTAGAGATCTTATTGAATTTAAATAAGAGTGTCTGGCGAGTGTGCTTTCAAACAAACATAAGCTCCATAAAACCTAGAAGGATAAAAAACAGACTCAGATTAGATGGGCTAACAGGATCAAAGAAATATTTACCATTAAGGGTGTTCCTTTCAATGGCTCCATTTCACCCAGGTCTCCAGATCGGTCCAGTGTCCTGTTGTGGTCTCCCCTCTCATTCAATGTGGCATAATTATCTGAAAGAAAAGCACACATAGATGTACTATCCCCTGCTAGTACCTAATCGAATATTCATTGGGCCTTTTTGTGTTCTGTGCTAAACTAGACTGTTTCTGGCCTCAGTTTATTTGGGAAAATAAGACTACCTTAATTTAACAGTGAGCATTTAACTATATACTGTGTTGAATTGTTTTTAAATTATTTATCATAAACTATGTGATAGGGTTTAGGGAGAGGGAACTAGCAAAGCATCCTATAAGTTTAATTCAGATAGGCAAAGAGGGAGGGTGCAGCAAGCATAGGAGTCCTAAGAAAAAGAGCAGTGTTATACATAGCAGGAAAGAAATCAGCCTAGCTGGATCAGAGGATGAGAATGAATAAAAATGGGAAATGAGGATGGCCAGAGAGAATGAGGTCAGCCAGGGCCTTAAAAATTAGGCAAATGAGATTTGAATTTTATATTACCAGCAATTGGGAGGTTAAGTTCCCCACATGGAACATTAATAAAAAAGACCTCTATTATTTCTGGCCAGTTAAACCACTGGGAGGAAAAAAAAAGTTAAAATGAGAGAGTATAGATCTAGGTAGCCTCCCCCAACCCTGATGAGAAGCCCCTCTCCCTTATTTAGGAGAGTTAAAAACAAGAACCTTACCTGATGATTTGGTATTTGGGCCCATGCTGCTCATCTGAATTTCCTCCCTGTCAGGTTTTTTATCTAAATAAAAACAAAACGTGATTAAGTCAAAAATTGAGCACCCTAATTTCTGGCTGTCATTTCCCCCACTTTATTAAATGAAAGAATAATCCAAATCACTAACAACAGAAGTGCAAGTCAAAACAACTCTGAGGTTTTATCTCATATTCTGCAAACTGGCACAGATGACAAAAGATGGGAAGTATTGGAACTGTGGGAAGACAGGCACACTGATACATTTCTGGTAGCGCTATGAATCAGTGCTGCCATTCTGAAAGGCAATTTGGAATTATACAAATAAAGCGACTAAAATGTCCACTCCTAGACCTAGAGATTCTATTACTAGATTTATATCCTATAGAGGCCATTTATAAGAAAGTCTCCATATATACCAAAATGTTTATAGCAGTACTTACTGAGATAACAAAGAATTGGAAGCAAAACAGATGCCTATCAATGGGGAATTCTTAAATATACTGTGGTACATGAATGTAAGAGAATACTACTATGCTATAAAAAAAAAACCTAATAAGATGAATATAGAGAAACATGGAAAAATCTACCTGAACTAGTGCAGAGTAAAGTATGCAGAGTCAAGAAAATGTATACTTTGACCCTGGAACAACGTAAATAGAAACCTTCTCAACCCCGCCCCCCCCAAAAGTAAATGTCGCAAAATTATTGAAGACAAGCACATCTGAAAAGAAGAAATAAGAAAATACTCCCAACTCCATTTCCTTTGCAGAGGCTATAGGTTGACAAGTATTACACACTACACATTATTTCCAGACTTTTTGGATGAATGATTAACTATACCAAATTTTTCCTCTTCTTTTTCTGTAAAAAAAAATGCTATTTATTATATGGGATGGCTTTCTGGAAGGATGAAAAAGGTTACTTGAGGAAACTACAGTGAGAAAAAAAAATACCAACACTTAGACAATCATTTAGATCCAAGATTTTAAGGGGATATTCCCAAGAATAGAATTATTAGGTCAAACTAAGCCTATTCCTCTTTTAAAAATTCTGCCAATTTGAAATTTCACCAATAATGAATGAATGAATATATGTGTTTCTTCACAACCTTATTGGCTTGGAAGGTCTTTCACAGTTTTACTTTCATCAGTTTGAGTCAAAGTTGTTTTAATTTGTACCTCTGATTATTATTGAAGTTTAGCATGTTTCCAAGTGACAGCCTTGCACTTCTTTTGAAAACTGTCTGTTCCTATCTATTGACCATTTATCCATTATGCACTGATTTATCACGATTGACTATCATTAATTCATATGGAAATAGCCTTCACTATAGCTTAAAAAGCAATGAAAGATGAGGCCCCACCCCCACCTCACCCCCTATACCGAGTGCTAACCCCCTACCAGAGACTGAATGCCATGCTACCACCACCCCCTGCCCCAGGAAGGGAAGGAACACTCCTGTCAAGCTGCTGGGCAGAGGGGACAGGGGATGTGAAAAAATGTAGTCATGAAGGGTTCCTCTGCCCTGGGGGGGGGGGGGGGGGGGGGAG
>NC_058135.1:278829980-278952812 GCF_016433145.1 Gracilinanus agilis | reverse complement strand
GGGGGGGGGGGGAGGGGGGAGGGGTTGCTGCACACAGCGGCAGCTCTGCATGTCATCTTTGGCACACATGACATAAATTCATCATCACTGGCTTAAAAGGGAAAGAAATCTTAGGCTAGGAAATATCCCAATCAAAAGAAAAAGTATTAGTTCATGAAGCACACTGGCAAAGAGGGGGGTTTATAAATCTAGGGTTCAACCATCTTGGGGTCACTAAGATGTCAGTTTAGAGAACCAGTAGTTTCTCCTTCAAAAATAAAAGGGGGGGGGATGTGAATGGCACTAAACAAAGTCGGGGGGTGGGGCAAGGGCACACAGTCTGGGAGTGGGTGGGGCATGACACAGGGCCCCTAAATAGTTCCAAAAGGTTCACCATCATTGTTCTAGACCACCCAGAAAATGACTGCATTTGTACTACTTTCTAAAGAAAGAACGTTCTGCAAAATAGTATGAATAGATTTGGGAGAAGGGCAGAAAGAGTTGTGTATCTTACCTGATTTCTGGTTCCTGTCAATAAGAGGGAGGGTACTATCATCATAAGAGTGGCTGCTTTGGCTCCGAGAAGCATTATTTAGATTGACCTAGAGACAAATGTACAATTCATACTTACTTAATTTATAAACTTCTGAGTTTACGGTACACTATTAACACAACTACCTTTACAACATAAGTTTCCTAGATTAAAGTGGCAGAGATAATTGTCTATAGATAATTAGGTCAAAGTTTGAATGACTATTTCTCTTTATGATCTACACTGATTCTGCAGAATAAATAGCTTTGGCAAACTGCAGGTTAGAAAACAGACTTAAACCAATTTTTTCATTGACTCTATTGTAATAGGGATATTCCTTTATAATAGAAATGTTACACTAAGATTAGTTACTTTCAAGGCCACCACAATATGAAAAAATTGAAAATGATTATTCTCTCTCAAATGAGGAGCTAATGAGAGAAACTTATAAAAAGTAGGGACTGCTAGGGTGGCTCAGTGGATAGAGCTAGGTTTGGAGATGGGAGGCTTTGGGTTCAAATCTGCCCTCAGATACTTCCTAGCTGTGAGACCCTGAGCAAGTTATTTAACCCCTACTGCCTAACCCTTATCGTTTTTCTGCCCTGGAACCAATACTTAGTATCAATTGTAAGACAGGTTATGGTTTTTATTTTGAAGGGTTATAGAAATAATTACTTTTTCAATTACTGGCAGAGTCCTAAATAAAGAAGAGTATAATTGTGATAGCAGAACAGAAGGAACACAACGAATGAAGAAAAGACAGTAAATATAAGCAACTGTCCTAGTTCCTAGACTGTTCAATACCTGAAAGTCTGATTTTTTCCATCCTTCCTTCTCCAGTGGCTTCCGAAGTTCCTTGTACCCCCAGACTGTCTGTAAGACAAGTGCTGCTGCCCGAACCTCCTTTTCAGATCGACTACTATAATAGGAAAAAGATACCAAAATAATGCATGAAAGTAGGAAAAGAAAGAACACAGTCCTTCCCTTCCCAAAACATAGGGGTTATATGAGCACATGCCACAATGGTCCAGGTCTAGTTTATTGGATTAATCCATTACTTTGGTTCCTGACAATGGTATTAAAGAAAGTAGAAGACCATGACAGTTGTCCTCCATGATATCTACATCTATCTTAAAAGGTCCTTTTCCCATTAATCAGCTTTTGGGGGGAATGAAACTCATTTTACTTCGAAGAAGACAAAGAGACAGAAGAGAGACAGAGAGTGTGTGGTGGGGAGGAGAAGGGGGATGCCACTGGCATGGTGGCCTTTGAAGGTGGCCCAGAGAAGAGTCAAAGTACAAAAGTAGAAGGAAACAAAGAAGGTGCCTCTGAGAACCTCTATATCACAATGGAGGTCAAGACAAACCCTGATTTGTTGATCAGCACCAGCTTCTCAATGCCCTGGGTCTCTCGGAGTTTCTTGGCAGCCTCCAAGTTCTCTGCAATAACTTCATTGATAGTATTCAGAACTGAGACCACAGTATCCTCTGAGAAGTTTCGGGAAGAGCCCTGCTGACCTGGCAAGTTCTTGACCAGATTGGGGATCGCGTGCTTCCCTATAACATTGAAAGAGAAGACCAATGAGGAGAAATGCATTTCAAAAAAAGGCCATTGACAAAAAAGGCCACAGACTTCTGTATTCAACTACACTAACCACAAGAAGCTGTCATATACTGTCCCAATTAGATATTCTTTGTTCTTCCACAATTATCTTCTTGCAAAAGGGCAAGGGACCCAGAGGCACCATGGGCTTAATCTGCTTGGCTGAATGAGTAGTGCACGTCCCCTTCTGCAGACTGTCTAAGGCAGGGGAACTAGGTCTTGCGCGCTTTGTTCACACTCTCTTTAGAGAGTTGGCTGTCATAGCCCAAACCAGCTTCAGAGATCCAGCTTCACAAGCTTACATAACAAAGGTCTTCTCCCCAGCCCATCTTACCAATCAGTTCCTTATTTCGTGCATCCACAGCCAGATTGCGCAGCGCTCCAGAGGCGGCTTTCACCACTCGTTCATGCTCATTGGTTAAAAGGTCAGCAATGGCAGAGAGTGCCTTCTCTTGACGCAGAGCTGAACGGATGTACCGGCCATACTACAAAGTATCCAATCAACAAGCATTTTATTAAGTACCTACTATGTACCAGGCACAGATTAAGCACTGAGGATATGAGCTGGAACAATGAAACAATTCTTATCCTTGAGAAGCCTTTATTCCAATAGAGGACACATCATAGATAAGTAAAACATAATGGACATCTACAGAATATACAACCCAAAATGGATATAAGGAAGCAACTATTCATTAGGTGTGATCAAGAAAGGCTTTTTGTAAAAGATACCCCTTGAGTTCCATCTTGAAGGAAACCAGAGGCCAAAGTGAGAGGAAGGGAGTGACAAGTCAGACCTGACTTTTAGGAAAATCATTTCTGGTAGCTCTAAAAATGCGTAGAGTAGGGAGGGAGCTTGAATGAGACTAATAATAGGCAAAGTGAGGGTGATGGGGATCTGAAGAAAGGTGATAACAGTATGAGTAGCCAAACAAAAAAAGGTGTGGAGACACATAAAAGATTTGGGAAATGAGGGTGAGGAACCAGAGATGACACTGACATCATAAGCTTAGGTAAATGGCAGGATGGGGATGCCCTCCAACTGTAATAGAGAAGTTCAGAGGAATGGAGGCCAAAAGGTGAGTAAAAGAGGGTAGTTCAAAATGCCCAGTACACAACTGGTGACATGAGATGCCAGGGAAGGAGAAAAAAACCATTCCAGGCATGAGAGGTAGCCATTACAAATGCAGGAAGCATAAGATGGAACAGCACATGAGAGGAACGGTAAAGGGGTGGGAAGTGTGGTAGACAACAGAAAACAAAGAGGAGAGCAAAGCAGAAGACAACTGAAAAGGTAGGAAGGAACCAGGCTATGAAGAAATTTAGATTCTAAAGGGAACAATGCTATATTTGGTCCTAGAAGTAAACAAAGAGCCCCCAAAGTTGCTGAGGAGAGGGGACAACGTGGTCAGATCACTTGGACAATGAGTAATGAAAGTGGTGTGGAAAGAGACTCAGGCCAAAGACTCCAACTAGAAAGATATGTGATAGCCCAGACAAGTGATGAACTAGGTGGGTATCTACAGGGAATACAGCTTAAATATGTTGTGAAAGAATAAATGATGGCAACAGACTCAATATGCAGGTTAAACGCAAGTGAGAAATCAAGCATGGCAGAAGGTTGAAAGCCTGGATGCCTTGAAAGACAGTGATACCCTCTACAGTAATAAGAAATTTCAGAAAAGAGGAGACAGTTTTGAGGGAAGTTCTGCTTTAACTGCCTAATAATAGGGGCAACCTGACTAAGAAGTCAGGAAGGACTGGATCAAAGGCAAGAGGAAAGGCTACCTTTGAGTGCTATGAGAAGAAATGGGGAAAAAAGAGAGAGCTCTTGGAGGAAGCTTTAAGAAGAATAATAGTTTCATTGTGGAAGTGAGGACAGTGAAGCCATTAGGAATCTATATGCAAAAGAACTGCCTTGCTGAAGTGAAGGCTGTTAAGATTGAATATCATAAATTTGAAATGGACCCAATAAACAGTTTTGAATTTTTTCCAACTTCACCCAGTAGTACATGAATAGGAGCAAAAGAGGTGAATGGTGAAAATATTAAGGTTAAGGTTTGGCAAGTCATGATTGGCAACAGAACACAAAAGCCCAGGGTGAAGGGTAACCAGGAGGGTGGTCAACAAGATTCAAGGCTCCTGAGAAGTCAAGGAAGATGATGCTAATGAGCTCTGATACTTAAGGGCTCCTTTGGTAACTTTGAAAGGAATAGTTTTAGTTGAGTGATAAAGTTGGAAGAAGCCAGATTACAGAGGGTTTAGGGAATAAGAGGACAAGAAAAATCTATTCTTCTATCTGGTCAGAAAGAATGTTAGGCTTTAGTGATGATTTAAGGGTAGTTACAGTCTGTAAGGCAGTCAAAAGACCATGAGAAAAAGGCTGGAAATTATTATATGTTATAAACTCCTTTTTTCTTCTACTCTACCTCCACTCCAGGAAGATTACTTACCGTCCATCGGCCAGCACACAAATTTTGGATGGCTCCAGCAGAGGCCTCCAAGATGGCAGGGGTCCGGCTCTCCTTAAGAAGAGAGATATATATACGGACCACCTCAGGTTGAAATAAAAGCTCATAGCCTGCATAAGAGAGGGAGAAAAGATATTACAATTCCTTCCCCAAAAGAGGTCTCACTTTGATGAGAAATGATGGCAAATAAAATAAAATACATTAAACTTCCCCAATTCATAAGGCCAGAAATTCATATGACCATTTCTATTGCCTCTTGGAAGTAAGACTTCTAAAATAAAAGTGGGGAGCCTGGAGCAATGGTGACATAGATAATAGTCATACTTTTTTCTTTTCTATCTCATGATATTCCTCTCTTTTTTACCTCCAAGCATATATGTCTTAAGCCTATCAGTGACATTTTAGCAACTGTTTTTTTTTTGGCGCTCAAAGTTAAATAAGTTACTGGCTACTGGCCCTAACTCAAATCAACTCAGTTCAACCTTCTACCCATTCTTACACTTGCTTTCCTAACAGATATAAATTCCAGTAAATAAACCTCAACATCTGGTCAACACAATAAGAGTTGTGAATTTGGGCCTGAGAATGCTTATGAGATTTTATTCTACTTCCAAATCATCTTCAATAGCTTAGCTAGAAGCCATTTAGGATTTTTTTAGAGTCAATACTATAGTGTTTTGCCATATAATAGGTACAATCATGGTGAAAGTAAAAAGAACACTAGTCTTACGATCAGGAGATGGGTATTTATAACCCATCTAGGCTGTAAAACTTACTGAGCTGTGTGTTTTTGTGCAATTCCCTCTTCACAGTGACTTAATGATATCTTTCAATCTCAATTTCCTGAAGTGTAAAGTGGGGATAGCTCTTACACAGATTATTTCAAAGGTACATTGTGAGAAGATGCTTGAAAAACTTTAAAAAGCTACAGAAATTCAAATTATAAAAGTCGATCACAGATCTAAAGGGGAAAAGTTTCCAAATTCTGTAAGAAATCTATACAAACAAAAAAAAATACAAGGAAATTTCAATGGCTGTGAGGAGGCACTAGCAGCAGGTGGTACTATAAATCAAAAAAGACCTAATGCAGGAGTTGGCACTTCAGATACACTTTTAAGAAAGCTAAATTCTAAACACAACCCAGGCATTCCAGGTATGGGGGCACAACTTTTATAAAGGCATGAAGATAGGAAGTAGAATGCTGTATATGAGAAACATCAAGTAGGGTGGCTAAACCACAAAGCATGTGAAGGAGCAAAATGTGTAATAAAATTGGAATGGTGGACAAGTATCAAATTGTGGAGGGTTTTCACTTCTTGAAGAGTTTGCATGTTATCCTAGAGGTAAGAAGACATGGTAGAATCAATATGGTCATAGGGCACTTTTGGGAATATTAATTTGGCAATTATGTAGAAAAAGTATCAGAGAAGAGAGACTGGAGCCTGAAAGAACAATTAAGATATGGTTACAATGGTCTAGGATTCCTATGAAGTTAAAATGTCCTAATAAAAGGAAAGTGCTTACCTCGAGCAGGACTAGTTCTTTTGGGAAAATCCACTGTATCTGCAGTTGGGTCTTCAATGGGTTTTTTCCCTGTTTAAAAGTAAAAAAGGGTAAAAGGAGATAAGAAAGCAATCAGTCCAAACATGGCCTTCTTCTTATTCCTCCCTTCCCTCAGAGTGTGGAGGAGCCAGAGATTTTCCTTCCATAGACAAAGACTCTTTGGAGAATAAACCAAGAGCAAAAGAAAGCCAAAGGTACTTGTTTCTCCTAACAGAGTCATGCAAAGACAAGGATAGTGGTGTGGACCATAGCCATATAACTATTATCACAGCCTTAGGTGCTGCCAGGAAATAGCATGCCAAGAGCCATTAGTTGAACCTGTTCATTGGGCTCTCCATACTGTATTTCCCCTGCATGCACCCAAAGGAAAGGATTAAGAGGGAGGGACTAGAAAAGCTAAAAACAAAACATGCATATTAGATGTAGGCAAGGCCCTCAAAAGAATCCACTCACCTCTGGAGAACCACTCGTCTTCCAGTGCAGCACCCAAGTGGAGAGAGGAGGAGAGACAGAAAGGGAAGAAAATGGAAGGATGACAACAGGACCACAATCAGGCAGGAAAGCACAGACAGAAAAAGAACACAGGTGAAAAGGGAAGAGTTGGGGATGGGGGAATCCCCAGATGAGTAGGATTCTCTTCCCATCACACTACCCTAGTCAAAATCATTGCCACTCCCAGGACAGCAGGGACAGACATAATAGGGGAGACAGCAGAACAGGGAGGCTATTGCAGCGTTCCAGTCACCCAGATCCTGAGCTGCTCAACTTGTGGCTACCATCAGGGGAGGAGAGTGCTCCTTTCTTTGCCATTCCCACAACAGAAGCAGGGAGTGGGAGCTAGGCCTCACCTTTGCCCTTCTTAGATCCAAAGCAGCTGGCAGCATGAGGCCCTGTGTTGTTGGCAATGTTAGGAGGACTTTCCTGGTATCGCTCTGCTTGTGGGATCTCTCGGTGGACTTGATATGACAGGTTCCGTAGAAGGCAGACACAGTTCTCCACCAGCTGAGGGAACAGGGAACAGTAAGGAGCCAGAGAATAGACAGTAAAGATAATCTAGCTACCCAGAAGATGTGAGTCATAGTAGACTATGTGTTGTATGACAAGACCTCAAAGGTTCTGCCTAGGCCAATACCTCTAGGGGGCTCTCAACACATAAATGCCAGACCTAATTGCCCCAAATCTTTTGGGAGATGAACAACAACATGAACCTGAATTAGCCTGATCATGTAACTCAATTCTGTACTTCCTTCATGCTTCCAGCACCCCAACAAAACAAAGTCCTCTATTATATTTCTTAATCAGAAAAGTAGGAAACCACCTGTCAGAGGAGGAACAAATAAAAGAGGGGAAAGTGGGTCATCATTCAAAGGTTGGAGTAGATGAGTTATTCAGACACGTGGGGCCCTCTAGGGCCCAAATGTTTCTGTAAGGAGAGCACCCACACCACTATCTTCTCCAGCCCCTTTTTACCTTGCTGTCTGAGTCTTTTTGTCCAATCTCTGCCTGAACAATGAAGATCAGGGCATCCACCAAGCCATCACACTCCCGAAGTTTTCGGCGGGCTTCACTGCGTTCTGAACTGACATTCCTATGGGGAAATGGGAAGAGTCTAAAACTTCCCAAATTCAGAAACCCTCCCCCCTTCTACTTTTTTAAAATCTGAAAATAGCTCTTCCCTTCTAAGTAACAAGTTAAAATGCCTGGTCTCTTCTGTAATAAAATTTAAATTAATCTATGTTCAATCTTCAACAGTATAGATCACAAGCTACCAAGACTTTATTCTGTATGATTCTTGTCAATGTCTTTGTCTAAATACATATTTAGCCAATGTGCTAGAAGCCTTCCTTTTGTTCTTTAATGTTCAGTAGGATTCAGTACCATTCAATTTTCCCCATCTTAAAATGTCTGGCTCACCATCTGATGACACAAATATCCTTATATTTGCTTTCTTCCATCTTAGAATCAATACTCTGTATTGGTTCCAAGGCAGAAGAATAACAAAGGCTCAACAATGGGGGTTAGGTGATTTGCCCAGGGTCACACAGCTAAGAAGTATCCTGAGACCAGATTTGAACCCAAGACCCCCTCTAGGCCTGGATCTCAAGTCCAGTGAGCCACCTAGTTGCCCCTTGTATTTGCTTTCTTGCAAGTCAGTGTCAGTTATACACTATTGTCTGCTCTTTAGGTCACCTATAATTCATGATTCTTTGAGACCATAGTATTCTATGAAATGTAGCATAATCAGGGAGATACTGCTATTAAGATGGAAATTAGTGACAGGAAGCAGCTTATGATTATTTAGAAGGCTGTATAACTTCCCAAATACAATCCAGCTGAATCTTCTCTCCTGATCAATTTAGACTGTAGTTCACCTGAAGCTCCTGCCCAAGGTACTGAGGGGTATTAGCTCAAAGAGTTAACTTCCAACTACATGTCAATTTGAGCAATATAGGATTTTATCCAATTTTTCTTTCCTTTGTGGGTAGCTAGGCTGATCTAGCTTTCCTGATTGGAAGATGGACCTTTTAATGAAGAGGTCCTGAAGATTTAAGACCACTGATAAACTAACAATCTCATTAGCAAACAAGGGCATTTATAGAATCTCTTCCACAACATGGAATTCTTTCCGTGTAGACATTAGGTAGCATCTTCCATAACTTTAAAATACACTCTCAGTTGAAGTTGAGTGTCTCCCTGTTTTATGTGTCACTTGAATTTGAAACTTAAATCACTGAATAATTGTCTTCACATCTGTCATGGAATCATGTCTGATTTTAATATCTATATTGAACTTTTTGAGAAGAGGTTTTGTATTTTGCACTATAAAGATAAATATTTTTTGTGTAAATCAGACAAGCAGTGGCCACTTCTGTTCTCAATACAGTCAATCATGATTGTAAATATGTTGTGAATGGTCTGCTGGAGAATAATGTGGAAACCTGACCATTTTCTTCTCAGATTGTTCAACACTGACATTTGACATAGGCATAAAGACCAATTTCAAAAGATTTATATGATGAAAATATAGGCATATGGACCAGCAGCGGAACCTGTTGTCTTCCCAATTGCTTTTTCTGGTAATTATATCCTCTGTGATTTTTCTTTTAGAATCAGTTAGTCAATGAACATTTAGTAAGTGCCTACAACATGCCAGGGACTGTGCTAACTGCTGGGGATACAAAGAAAGAAAGGCAAAAGACAATTCTTGCTCTCAAGAAGCTCCCAGTCTAATGGGGACAATGTGCAAATAATTATGATCCAACAGGATAGCAGCACTAGGATCAGGAAAGGCTTTTTTGTAGAAGGTGGAATTTTAAATGGAACTTAAAAGGAGCCAGGAGGAGACATTCCAGGTATGGGGAACAGCCAGGGAAAAGATGACGTGCCTTGTACAAACACAAGAAAGGAGGCTAGTGTCAAGAAATAGAGAGGAAGAAGAACATGGACAGACGTGGTCTTTAGAAAGGTCAGTCTGAAAGCTGAGTGGAGAACAGACTGTGTGAAAAGACCCATGGTAAGGAGACCAGTCAACCAGCAGGCTACTACAGCAATTGAAGCATGATGTGATGAATGGGGAGCTGAGAATGACACCTAGGTTGCAAGTTTGAGGGACTGGGAGGATAGCGGTGATTTCTCTTATCCCTAACTACCTCTAAAATCATGTTTGCTCAAAGATTTTTTTATTATGTTTTTCATCTACTTTTCCCAGTGTCATATCCCTAAACACCACTGCCCTATCACATTCATACCAACGCAGTAGACTCCAAAGCTAGCAGTTTTATTAATGCTGCTCATTTTAATCAATGATCTGTTCCACATTGCATCTCTGTTATCCAGTTTTAATTACAAATACTCTGATCTGATGAAGCTCCATCTTCTTTTTCAGTAAGGTTTTCCAAATTCTCTCCTACTCTAAGAAAGTGTTATCTTTAGCAACGTTCATCTGATAAGAAGATCCAGAATTTGCTGCACAGAGCTTTTTATTTCCATTTTGCAATTTCCTCTCAACTTTTAGTTGAGATGAATTTCTCTAGGAAATGGTGGTATCTGGGCCTTTACTTTTGCTCATTTCTCCTTTTTTCAGAATTCACAGCTGACCTACCTCAGTTTCGGAACTGCTGCAAACTGTTAAACCTTTATTGATCACAGTATTGTGTTAAACATAAAAGATGAGTTGGAAATGAGTCTCACATCTGTAACTAATCATTTTCTGTCAAGAGAAACTATGACAGTGTCTAAAAAACTTTTAGTCTCATTTTTTTAATCCTGAGCAACACATTTTCCCCAAGTGTTTTTGCCTTCATCTCCTCTGTTCACCAATTTTGTCACTAAGTACAAAGACATGCATTTAAAGTACTCCAAAAGTTTCAGTGCATCTTTAAGTTGAAGTTGAAGATTGCACCAAGACTTCTGGAATACTTTATATATTGTTGTCAGTTTAAATTTCTTCTAAGAGGAGAATCTATTAATCATTATTCTATTTATCTCTAGTTTGATCTTTGGTTTTCGCTTATAATAAAAATGTAAAGATATCTTTTGGCACAGTTCCCCCAGTTATCAACTCTCTGGTTACTGGAAAAAGGATTAATGAGTGTATGCTGCCTAAAAACTGTGGTTCTTAGAATGAGAATGCCATGGTCAACTTTTAGTAACAAGTCTCTCCACAGGTAATAAGGCTGGCCCTGAAAACATCTTGTCTGACTGTAAGGACTGTACTCAAATGCTTTCTAACTTTTATATTCCACTGGCAAAGCTTTTCAGTACCAGAGCAGGAGTTTTTGCTGCCTAACAACAAAGTATATGACATATGGATAGTTCTTATAGCCTCTTGTTACCTGAGGCAGCCAGCTGTGTTGGTGAGCACTGACTCCCATTCAATATGACGAGGTTTACAATCTTCATTGGGCTCCCGCTCCCAGCCAGAATGGGGGATGATCACTTCATCAGTCAAGGCATGAAGTGCATGGTCCACAATCTCCATCTTGATAGAATCATGAGATGAGAGGTTCCAAAGTGTTCCTGGAAAATAAAAGATCATAAAGACCTAGTAAGTTACCTCTTTAGCATTGCTTTCCACATATATACCAAGCCAATAGAGGACTTTTGTGCCCAGTATGCTATCAATACTGCCATTTCCCAAAAGTGAGATCCTCCCCCAAAAAGGAAAACAACTTGGGAGGGAGGGAAAGAAGGAAGTAAACGTCTTTCTCCCTTTTGATTAGAAGAAGATTACTAGACTGGATAATTCTCCTTTAGCCTAGTGTTTACCTGTGATAACTTCTGTGAGGTCCATGTCACGGGCCTTTCGAAGAAGACGAACAAGAGCAGGAACACCATCACAATTCTTTATGGCAATCTTGTTGTCCTGGTCCCGACCAAAGGAGATATTCTTGAGAGCCCCACAGGCCCCATGGTGCACCTCCTTTTTGGGGTGGTCCAAAAGACCCACCAATACTGGGATACCCTTGAGTTTCCGCACATCGGTCTTCACTTTATCATTACGATAACACAGGTGCTGCAAATAGGCAGCTGCATTGGACTTGACAGCATCCAAGCGGAAGCCCAGCATGGCAATCACCTCTGGCAATTCTGGCTGCCTCCAGTTGGGAGGTGGAGGACCTCCCTTTCTCAGGCTGTCCAGACTTGCTAAACTTCCCCTTTCATGTTGAGCCAGGGGGGCCCAGTAGTATTGGTCTGGGGGCACTTCCTCACCAATTATATCTTCATAGCTCCTAAATGATTTTAGAAAAAAGTAAACATTAACCAATATGGTCTAGTCTCTTCTGAATATACCATCGCTGAAGAATGAATTAGGAGCACCTGGTAGCTTTTTGTATTCCTAAATCTAACAGACAAACTAATGATCTGACTTGCTTAATTGACAATGACCAGATTCTCTTAGCACATAGTGAAAAGGGTATTTTTAAAAGGGATATGTTAATTCAACATCTTTAAAGTTCCTAAGCAAACACTTTTATTTATCTACTGCCTAAGTGGCACCTTAAGTGAATGGCATTGTCAATGAGCAGAGAAAATGAGGCTAGTTTTAACTTACTTTAAACCTATACAAATTTAAGGAAACAGCAGGCAGATGAAATGATGACTGAAGAGCCCATACAAAAATTCAGGAATGGAACTTACAACCATTAACTAACTACAACAGGATCTAAAGCACTTACACAGGAAACAGCTGAAAGGATAAGACCTCTTAGCATCCTTTATATTCCACCTCCACCCTATCCTTGAAAATGTGAAGGACCCAGAGAATTGCCATATGATAGTAAGGTCTAACCTCAGTGTCTGTGTTATTTTTTGTCACACATCCCCATCCTTACAATTTGTGCTAGCAAGCAGCTCAGCAATGTACAAAGCATGGCTCAAATTGGATTTCTTTTAAAAAATTAATTCCTTTTCCATACATTTTGTTCAAGTGGAGCCCTCCTCAACAACAGCAGGGATGGATAGATGCCTGCCCACTAGTACTAGTAGCAGGTGCTTTTTCCTTAACAGTAAACCCCAAATCTAAAGCAATGGAAAGAAAGTCCTGGGACTTCAGTATCCCAAACCAACCACTAGAGGGCAAAGCTGTCACATGATTACTTATTCATAACCACCAGGAAGAGATCCAGTCACTCCAGATATCTGGGTGAGCTCATCTCATTTCTGGGCTGCCCCTTGGAGAAACGAGAACCCATTGTTTGGATCTCTTACAAGAGGCCTACCATTTTACATGAGACTCGTGGCCACAGTTCTGTTCCAGCTTCACAGGAACCCCACAACTTGGCCTGTGCCAGAGACTTCCTAATTTTGCCTTCAAGTGTGGCCCTTCCATCTGTAGAGGTCATTGTCCCCTAAAGGTCAGTGAACTTGACCATCTGGCCCAGAGTCATGCAGGTCATCCCCATGTGACAAGACTAAAGTGCTCAGCGCCTGGGTGTGGGCCCCCTGATCAGAGTCCCAGGCCAGAATAAAGGCCTGAGCACAAAACAGTCAATCCCATCTGCCAGGGAAGCTGCTGAGAATCAACTCACACACACACACCTTTTAGGTTGCCATTCAGACACATAAATTCTTGAGAAACATATAAATTCCCAGATTGATTAGGAGCCCCACATAAGGCATTGGTAAAAAAAAAAAATGTATATAAGAAGGGGAGAAGGAAACAGTCTGTCACAAAATAGATTTTGAGCAAGAAGAGTTATTATTTAGCATGTACGCTACTTTGAGGAACTAGATGAAAAATCTCTTCCCTGCACATGAAAAAAGTTAGTTAACCAATTCGGTGTCAGCTAATGTAGGCCCAGAGGTCTCCTGACTGCCCAGGCCAGGGTTTTTTCAATATGCTACTTTGCCACACTGTTTAGACTTTGACCTTGTATCACTCTCCTAAGACAGAACAGGAAGCAGCAGAAATGTTCTTGCTAGACAAGCAGGTTTTTAATCCAAAACTATACTGGCACACATCCAGACACTGGGCCCAGGAACCCATCTCTTTACATAAACTTTTCAATCCACTCACTATAAAACAGAATAAAGACTATGGTCCACACCCTCCTAAGGGCAATCACTTCTCACAAAAGAGAAATTCAGGAAATAGCCTGGCCCCTGGGGCCAACACCCTGGGGAGGCTCCTTCTTAGAAGCCCACTACTCACCCAGCTCTAGGTTGCACAAACTAAACCTGGTGTCCCTCTATGAATAATGGATGCGTCAGAGGAGGGGAAAAGACAGTCCAGAAGATAGAGAAATGATAGGTGACTCAGGTTTGGGTAAGAAGGCTTCCCTTTCTTTGACCCCTTCCCAGAGAAATCAGAAACAAAGGCTTGCTTCAGATGGTCCCAGCCCTATGGTAAGACAGAACACCAACTGATACAGACATACTTCTAATTCTAAACTAATTCAGTAGCTGCTATGGGTAAGGCCCTCACTGGGGATGGAAAAACAAAAGTAAAGTACCAGCTCTCAAGCTTACATTTTACTGGAGAGTTGGGGGGGGGGGGGTGGCGCCGAGAAGAGTTGTGTGAGAGGGGCAGATAAACAATTCAAGGTGGGATCCACAATCAGTGAAAGGTTCCAAGGAATGCTACACCCAAAGATGGCAGTTCAGAAGCTGAAGGTTAAATACAAGGATCTAAAAGATAGGCACAGTCAATACATACTTTAAGGGCATTTATACATCAGGTTTGGGGAACAGCCCAACCTGAGTTTACTTAATTTAGAGCATCATAGCAGAGATTTAGAGCTGGAACAGAGCTCAGAGACAAGCCCTAATATTACAGATGAGAGAACCAAGGATCAGGAAGGTTAAGTGACTTGCCCAAGGTCACAGAGCTACTATGGAAAAATGGAATATGCAACCAGGTTTTCCTGATCTCAGGTCCAACATGTTCTCCACTATGCCATACTGCTAAGAACAAGTATAGGTCATATAAAACAAAAGCAAAAGTGTAAAATGGTTCTAAGAGTCCTAAAACTCAATAAGCTGGTGTAAACAAGGAAAATTAAGGATAACCACAAACAACTTGGGTGTCGAAGCTATCTGTGGAAAAAATAAAATCTAAGAAGGGATAGGACTGCTATTTGAGATGTATGGAATGATGATGGGGAAATGGAGAGGTGCTGAACTTTCACTGGGTTTCTGCCTAAGGAGAATGATCTTTGAACTGGGAAGGACAGAACAAAAATGTTAATAAGGAGTTGAAATACTAGATAAGGAGGAAGATAGTAATAAAACACTTAATTGCCCTTGTTGACTTCAAGCCACCAAGCCTAGAAGAACTCCATCACATGACACAGAAAGAATAGTCAGAGAGGATAGCTGAACTGATGTCCCAATTTTCAAACAAAGGCCAAGAAAATGAAGTCTGAAAACTATAGGGTAGCCAGCTTGATTTTGGTTCCTGGCAAATTCTTACAATCTACTATGAAAGAGATAGTTGGCGAACATGTAGAACAGGGGGCTATATACCTTGAAAAGGTTCCTAGATTGGCAAATGAAGAGCTAATGCTAGAGATATATTTACCTAGATTTTTGCAAACACTTGGCAAAGATACATCCTTGTGAGGAAAATGGAAAGGTGAGGGCTAAAAAACCAGTATAGTTAGTTGTTTTATTTTTTTAAAGTAGGGGATGGCCTAGCACAGAATTAGTGTTGGAAGGGACCTCAGAGTCTGATCCCATCTACACCATACTTAACCAAGTAGTCATTTATTAGGCAAGCTAGGTAGCACAGTGGACAGAGCTCTGGGCTGGGAGGCAGGAAACCCTGTGTGATTCTGGATAAGTCACTTAACTTCTGAGTGCCTCAGTTATCTGATCTGTAAAATGGGGATAATAAAGAGCACCTATCTCCTACGGTTATTGTAAAGCTCAAATGAGATAAAAGTTGTTAAGCACAGTTGACACATAATAAGTGTTTGCTATTATTATTCTTCAACCTTCACATGAAGATTCAGTAAAGGGGTGGGGAACCTAATTCCCCAAATAGTTCTATTTGACTTAAAACTAAAAGTTCTTTGTTATACGGGATAACTTTTGAAAACAGAGGTGGGGAATGATACAGGTGAAATTTTAAGCAATATGAAACCAAAAAGATGTCAATAAAAATCTTTAAAATTTTTTTTCAAAAAATAGAAAAAGTCATGGTCAATTTACTTTATTAAAGCAGAATTAAGGAATGGTCTACAACCATGCTGAAAAACAATTTGGGGGGGTAGCTGGGTAGCTTAGTGGATTGAGAGTCAGGCCTAGAGATGGGAGGTCCTAGGTTCAAATCCAGCCTCAGACACTTCCCAGCTGTGTGACCCTGGGCAAGTTACCCCCATTGCCTAGCCCTCACCACTCTTCCACCAAGGAGCCAATTCACAGAAGAAAAAATTTGGTACTATACTTTTAAAAGAGACTAATTAAAATGCCAGTAATCTTTTAATCTGAGTACCATTTATGACATCAGAGAACAAGGTAAGCATTTCCATTTAAAACCCCAATATGGATTTGTTCTCCTGTTGTAAGGGAAGGCTTCCTATTAGGATAAAGAGTTGTGGGAGAATTGGTGAGTTGTAGTAGAAATGTTCCCAAAAAGGCAAGAAAAGAGCATCAATGATGTATTTTTTCAAATACACAAAACAAAACAGAAAGAAGTTCAGAAGGAAATACAGATAAGCAGGTCGGTTTTGTTACTATCATGTTAACATACACTGGAACTGACCCCCCAACATAATAAAAGCTTACATATATGATTCTTTTCTTTTCTTTGTATGTTCTAATGTTCATGTTTCTTGATGTTTACAAAGTTCCCAACGAAAGAAGAAACATGTTTTTTTTTAAAAAGCAAAGAGGGGTCTTCCCATCTCATTGGCCTAGCCCTGCAGTTGTACCCCAGATTGAAAAATACTTTTTTAAAGACAGAATGAGCACCTCCGGGAGTAGTTGGAACAGAGCAGTGCAAGTTCCCCATAGCATATACAAACTCCCATAAGTTAACAATTAGGGCAACCATTGCTACAAGAAGGGTATCTAACAAGAATGTCAGAGCCAGCAAGATGTTCCATGTTTCCCTGCCCTGGAATCACATAGGATTCCTTTCCATCTGGCTGCCTACCTGAGGCGTCGGCGGGGGTCAGACGGTGTCCCAGTGCGGCGGGCAGTGCCATACTCGGGCATCATACCATAATCCAGATCATCATAGCCCATACTGCGCTGGTCATCCTCCAATCCATAAGGTTCTGGATGGAAGCGATGCAGATCCACACTACTTCCACCCACTCGGACTTGGGGTTGAGGCCCATAGACATCTTGCCTGCTGGGGGCCCGATAGCCTTCCATAGTGGGGCGGTACCGCTCCTCAATTCGCGTCACCCGGGACAGGCTTCCATAGTTGTCACCGCCGCTGGGGTAGCCATCTTCATAGTGACGGCTATAGCCATCTGGCGGATAATGGAAGTTCCTGGGGAGAGTGGCAGTGCCCGCCTGTCCTACATAAGGGCCAGGCCCCCCATTGCCATTCTTGCGGAAGTCACGACCCAGGGTTTGGATATAATTGTTAGAAACTGAAGAGCCATCCACAGGAAGCCCATCTGGTCCCATTGGGACTGGCTGCACCGTTCGTGTTGTCACGGTTTTGACTACTTTCTTAACCTTGAAGGGCAGAAGAGACAGGTGATAGAACCAGTGAAATGACGAAAACCATCCCAGAGCTGAAATATAGGCTGCTCTGAACTGAACTGAAGGGCTCACAGTTGGTGGGGTTTTTTTTTTCCCCTTTTTCTGTTTTCTTCCCCCTTCTTCCTGCTGAGCTATAGTGGGTGGTTTTTTTTTCCTGCCACAAAAGGGCAGCAACACCAAATAACTACATAAATAAATAAAGGCATTAAATTTTTTTAATTTAAAAAAATAAAAATAATTTTAAAATTATATACAATACACCAAAGTACAAGGGTTAAAAAAAATTATATATACAATTATATTATAAACGAATTATATAATACAAATGAATAAATTATAATTAATTTTTAAAACAAAAACCATATTTAATTAAAAACAACAACAAAAAAATATACAATACCCTTTAACTTGCCCCTACCCCCCAATAAATAAATAAATACATTAAAACTTAATTCTCTTTTCCACTTCCCTTTAATCTACCTTTTTGAGTATAATGCTCAGCAGTATAAATGCTACTCTACAAGAAACCCTTGTGGTTTTTGCCAAATTAGGAACTTATAGAGTTCCAGATTATCTCCTTGTTCCTATGTGGCTTGTAATTTTTTTCTCTGCACTGTAAGGTCACAACAAAGGAGAATGCGAGCCGACATACAAGTTCAATTGAACCAGATAGTACATCACTTACAAGCTCAAATGACAAAAGAGGATTCCCCCCTGTCTTCGGGTACAGGAACCTGCTTTGATTTGTAAATTTTTTCTTTTTCTTAGAATTTTTTCCTTTCACATTTTTTTTAATATTCTATATTTCCCTCAGAGGTTATCTTTTCCTTTTTATTTTCTTTGGACTCTTTAATGTTTTGAGAATTGATTCATATACCTTATGCCTTGACCATGTATTCCTGTGTGATTCTCATGTGTATCCCTGTATTTTCCTCAGGGGGGAATGTAAAGTTGTTCTCCTCTGGGAGGGGACTGTTATTTCTGTGAATTTGGACTTGAATTTGACCCTAATTTAGAACAGAAGACTACCTCCCAGAATCCAGAAGACGCCATGAAGATGCCTGCAGAGACCACACACTGCACCAGAAGATCCAGAGTGAATTTCGAGACATGTCGAATTTGAACTTTTGTGTGTGTGTGTGGGGGATGTATTTATTTTGAATGGACACTTTTATGCCAGAGAGGGGACTGCCCCCTAAATGGTTTTTGTCAATGCAAAGAACATTGGTTTTATTTTCTCCCTTTTATTTCCCTTTTATCTCTGAATTATTGTAAACTTTAATTTGATTATGTTTTCATGATCCATTGGGGAAACTAGTCTCCCAAAGGACCGGGGGTGGGGGGTGGGGGGGAATGTAAAGTTGAAAAGACCTTGTACCCCTTTAAACTACATTACCCAAACTCCCTTTCACCATACCCATAATTCCTTAAGCTTTTTCCTATTGGTCGTGGGGTTTTCAGGGGCTTTTTTGATATGGGTGTTTTGGGCGTGGTAAAGGGTGAGTTGGGACTCTTTCCCTGTGCTTTTAATAAATCCTTATAAATATCACACTTTGGAGGCACTGAATATTAATTTTAAAACTTACACATTCCAATATACCATCCTCAGACACTCTTACTAGGCAGATGCATTCTCTACCCTGCCAGGGTACTTGGGGAATGAAGGGCCCACTCAGGGAGGAGCTACAGCTAAGAAGAGACCTTGGGTCACTGTCTCCTACCTTTTCACTTCACAATCTACAAAATCTCCCCAATACAATCCTCTATTAGCACTCTCATCCACTTTGGCCAAATGTCATTCCCAGTAACCCCCACCACTCCCAACTTGTCCTTAAGTGTTGACTCACCGTAGTCTCTGTTCGTCGGGTGGTCCCATCATCAGAAGTTTCCACAGAAACAACAGACATCGCTCCCTCAGGATCCTCTTCTGTGTAGGTCTCCACAATTGGCCCTGGTTCTTGCATCCTGGGAATGGTGCTATACAGAAGGTGACTATGGTCCTGCATGAAATAAGTGCAGGAAGTTACTATGATATGCATGGCCCAAGTGAACACTGATGTCATTAGAAAATCCAGCAAAAAGAAATGATACTTCTTCATAAATTCCAAAATGTTTGGGATAGCAATGCTACTCCATTTGTGGAGCTTACACAAAAGCAAAGCTATAGTTTCTTAGGCTCTCCTCCCCTTATGAGCCAGGCTGGAGTTGCAACTCCATTGACCCCTGACTGATAAAGAAGAAGTCTTTCATGAGTAACCCACCCACAAATTAGATCTTTTCATAAGTGATTGGTTTCAAGATGACCATCAGAGAAGAAGCAGTTTTCTAAAAACAGAAGTACAATTCCACAGAAAAGTAATGTTTAAATTGGGGAAGACAAATAGAAGGTGATGAAGAGTACTGAACTTACTAGAATTCATTCTTAGGTATTTAGATTTTTCCAAAATCCTACTTAGTAGAATCACATATCAAGTCTACACCAAATTACTAATATGCTCAAACTAAAATGAAAAGAATGAATGATGCAGGCTCCCTAAATATGGAACACGTTACCTGGGGTCCGTTGAGTTTCAAATCTGAAAATTTTTGCCTCTCAAGGTCAGCATCGCCCACAAACCGGCCGTTCTGAAATGGACACCCATAGAAACAGTTTACTATATTATATATAGTCTTTTCCATATTATCTGAAATATAAGCATCTCCTTTTATTAAATGACCTGTAAGGTCCCTTTGAGCTATAAATCTATAATTTTTATTATTTTAAGTATCCAAATCTCCTGAAATTTTCACCTCACTGCTAGAAATCAGAACTAAGCCTGGGATTTAGGCAGGCTTGGACTACAAGTGTAGTGCCTGGCAAAAAAGCCAGGAACAGAGAGAATGAACAGAAGTTCTCATTTTTGCTTGGAAGACATGAGAATAAGATTTTAAAAGATCTAAACTGTCTCTCTTACCCCCTAACCCTCTCCCCATAAAAAAAACAAACAACAACTTGAATCCATTGTTCCTATGTCATCCTTACTCCCCAGCCCTGTGGGAAACACCCATCATGCCCCTATAACAGGCAGGTCTTTAAAGAAGCAAAGAGAGTATTCTTGCATGCCAGGTGTGAAGGAGAACCCAAATTGGTCTTTAAAGTGCACCAGTCCCCACAGTATGTTCACTACTGGTTTCTAAAACTATTGAACAATCTTTTGATTGAACCCCTTTTCTAGGCTACCTTAGGAAATTTTTTTTTTAAATCACATGATTTCATATCACCTAAAATGTATTTGCTAATCTTTCCTTCAAGGAACTTCATTCTCTTTTAGCCACAGAATAGAATTTAAAGGAAGCTAAAATTCATTAAGCAGGGACAAAAGACCTGACTACTTAGGAAGAAACCCCTATTCCATTATAAACATACTTCAGAGAGAGGAAGTAAAACTGGATTTCTTTCAGTGGAGAGGAAGGGTGTGGTTTTTTTTAGCCAAGTCAAATTCAAAGAAAAGACTATACTTATGATCCTGGAATTCCCCACCATCTCACTGATTCCTACCAGTCCTATTCTTCCCCTCTCAATATGGATCTCTTCTCCTATATTAAACTAGTCCTCTTTTTGCTTCCAAGCAGAGAAAACTATAATCAGTAGGGATTTCCTAACTGGACCCCCATCTTGCCACTTACTTAGACTCCTCTTTACTGTGTATTTTCTTTTCCATCTGCCTTCAAACTCAAATGGGCTATTAGTGGGGGGAAAAAAGTCCAATTGCTCCCACTTGTAGCTCGGTACTGCATATCAAGCAACATCCCACACACACAAAGGAAACTGGACAAAACCCCAGACAGATTATACTCCATTAGGACCAGACTAAAGAATGAGAGAACACTTATCATATTGAATATCATTCCACAGTCTAGTAGAGCCAACCTAAGTTGACTGGCTCCTATGGTGAGAAGGACTGAATAGCAACATGGGCTTCTCTTTCTTCTGTCTTCCCTTCTTCACGAACATGAATCACATAATTAACAAGGAAAGCACGCAAGGCCAGCACTAAGTGGGAGGACCCAGCTGGTGGACACAGACCTATCCCTGAGGACCAAAGTTAAGCTAAAATGACAAGCTGCCCAACTTCCCCAACCACTGAGTAGGCATTTGCTTCCCCTCTCCCCTGAACTGTCCCCCAAGAAAGCTCCAGAAGTTAACACCAGAGGAATCAGAGAAAATAGTCGGTTTCCCTACATAGTTCTGAATTGCAAGCTCTACCACTGGTGGCTCTGCAACCCAAGCCAGAGATATCAGCACAGCAGAACAGACCAAAAGAAGGGTGCTCACCAAGGAGGAGTTCCCAGCACTCAAAGAACACCACCAGGTTCCCCTAACATTCAGTAGGTACCAACCCAGAAGATGCCTATTGCCTGGAAAAGTTTACCACGAAGCACGGGCACCATGGAGAGTCCATCACCATCAGAACAGCTTCCTGGGAAAATCTCAGCTGCTCTGGGGAGCACGTCATGTTCTAGCTGCCCATCTGAGGGGAAGAGGGGTTACCTGATGCCGGCGGGTGAGGGTGCCGTTGGCCATGATAGAGCTGGCATCCTGTGGCGAGACCCGGACACGCTCCAGTTGCGCCGAGACGTGGCGCCGCTCCTCCTCTAATGCCCGGGTCAGCTTCTCAAACTGTGCCTCCTGTTCCTTCACAGAGGCCAAGATGCTGGCGGTCGACTCCACCTCTGAGTCGTCCATGACCCTGAGGGACGGAGCCGCCGCAGGGCAGAGTAAAGGGGAGGTGGATCACACAGGAAGGAGGGAGATAATCTCCCCCCTCACTTCACACCACTGGGAAGGGGTAGAGGAGAAGAAAGAAAAGATCAAAAGTGAGAAAAGATGGAGAATTATCAATCCCAGAGCCAAAGATGCAAACTTTCAGGTTTGTGCCATGGTACAGCAAGAGACTACCACCAAGCTTAGCAGCCCATCACCAGGGTCTGGGCCAGCAAGATTGCTCTCCAATTAGTTTCCCCGGAAACTCAACCAAGAACTAGATAGAGAAATGGGATAAATGTAGCTAAGTAACTCATACAGGTGATAGGAAATTAGGATGTGGCTAAAGTCAGTCCCTGATCACATAAAAGTTAGGCCGCTTCCTAGTTCTGCTGATTTCATAGCAGCAAAAAATTGTGACCTATAAATATATGTCTATACCATATCACCATCTACTACAGGACAAAACTCTCTCAGGAGATGGTGCTATCTTCTCTTCTAGAGCTGGCCTAGCCTTTCCCTGAACTTTATGACTGGAACTGCTGCTGGGGAAGTTTAAGAATCCAAGATTAAAATCCCAAAACAGAATTGGAGCTCTCTTAAAATTCTTCAATTTCCCATTAATCAAAAGGGGGGGGAGGCGCTAAATGCAAATTTAGGTTCTGGATCTGAACCTTTTTTCACTTTTGATTCCAAGATGGTCTCAGGCACAACTGCTGATAAACCAGGAAAACATTTTAACAAAGGAGGAGTAAAAAGTATCTACCAGAAAGACTATATAAAAAAAGGCAAATTCTGGGAAAATTCACTTTATAAGGCAGTTGAGGAACTGGCTTTGGATTCCCCAAACAGTGGTTTGTAACCCTGAGACTTTTCAGGCAATTTTGTCTTTGAAAAGTCAAATGAGAGATAGTCCTTAAATCCTAATCACCCAATCAACATTAGGATGTTTAGGGAAGATTATTTCATATTATCACCATGGCTCTTTCCTTATTGGTTCACATCTTGTATAAATTACCAAATATCACTGGCCCTGTAGGTATCTAAGAGTTACTGCCACAATAACCAATTTTTTTCTGTGAGGCCTGTGTGTGCTGGAGAGAAAAAAAGTAAAGATGGGAGGAGGAATGTCTATGCCTTTCTTCTCTGTGCTCAGAGACACTTTTTAAGGACAACCCCACCCCCCAATCATTCCTTCGATCCACCAACAGCAAAGGTTTTTTTGGCTCAAAAATCAAGGGAGAAGGGCATTAACTCTGCTGGGCTGGAGGATAAGTATAGTCATTTGCTCCCCAAGCACATATTACTGAGAAATTCAAATTTTAAACAAACCCACTTCACCTCTACCCCCATCTCCTTTTACCTCCTTACCCCCCAGAACAGGAAAAGTAAAAATCTCATTAAAACATATCTTTTTTTTTTTTTTAAGTTTCCATACACACCTGTTAAGAAGGGAAGGTCGGATTTGATTGGCTTAACAGAGAACAGCCCAGTCTAGATGCAAAGAATCATGGAAGAAACATCTCAGCCACCACCAGGAGGAAGCAGGAAGGAGAAAGCTGCAGAGATAGTAGGGAGCAAGGGAATGGGAAGGAAAAGAAATACACCCAATAAATAAACAGCAGGAACAGAGGAAGTATCTGGAAAAAGAAACTCTGGGTTTGGAGAGGGAAAAGGAGTTCTTTACACCAATAATTCTTTTATTCTGCTGTTTCCAAACACTTTCTGGCTCTACAGGAGCACACGGGACAGCCCCAGAGCTGGCTGAAACCTGGATTCCAGTCCCATGTTAGTCTCCCAACTTGGGCTGTACCCCCTGAGAATCTGGAGAGACATACAATCTAAGAAACAACTTAACTTTCTTCTGCTACAACCAAAGGAAAAGGGAGCTGCTGCTATCAGCATGTCTTCTCCCTCCTTCCCCTGCCTCCCCCTCCTCCACCCCAAGGTGGAAACTGGAGGGCCTAGTCATGGCATGCCTACAAAGGCGGTTGAGAAACCAAAGCAATTGGGGGGAGGGGGGAGAGGGCTTGTGGGGACTAGCCTTGCCTAGCCTCTTGCCTCAGCTCCTTTTCCCACGCTCCCCAGAGCAGAGCCAGCCCTCCAGGACCAGACTGTGATAGGCCCCATTTGCTCCGCTTTTACCAGTTCAGGGTGTGTGCAGTCTTCAGCAATCAGCCATGCCCAGAGGAGGCTGGAGAACAGGTGCCCTAAAAGTTCTTCCTATGCCAAACACACCTGCTCATTCTCCCAGCACTCCTACTTCCTTCCTTTGAATTCAGTCCTCAAACCCAACACCACTGCCGGCAAACGCCATTTCCTCATTTCTTGTTCTACTTCCAATCCAAGTAGAATTCTTACAGAAGTCCTTCACCTGACCAGGCACCCTCCAGCCTCCTGAATTTTCCTTTACGGCTTTGTCGCTTATCTCTTCTTCTTCCCCCAAGCTGAAGGAAAATATCTTTAGGTAAGTAACCTCCAAGTCATATTGGATTCCCTATACTTGAGTGTACAAAGACAAACCCATTGGAACCTTTAGATGTGGCAAAATCATGGAGAAAGGCAACAAGGTTAAGTATAACAGAACTTCTCCTTGTCACTTAGTTTCAACTGGGCCTCAGTTGCATTTCCTACTAACAGCCTCCACCCTATAATCTTCCTTTGCTAAGAAAAGCCCAAACCATAACTACCATAGTTCATACATACAAAGACAATCCTCCTGGCCACAGGGAAAAATTCTTCACCACAGTGCCATAACAGCTCCTTTTTCCTCCTACTAGAGATCGACTCCAACATGATAATAAGCAGCAGCAAAAACCATAGATGGGCAAACCATGTCAAGAACTTCTGGTTCTAAAAACATTAAATTTCTATAGGCAAGTGGGACCAAGGCACAGATTAGAACAGAAAAAAACAATTAAAAGTCTTAAAGATCTGGATTCTAATCCCTATACTGCCAAGCAAACCACTTAATATCTCTGGGCCTCAATGTTTTCAAGGTGAAAAACTGTGAAGCTAATATTACTTGCTTTATCTGCCTTACAGCATCAATCTTAAATTATTATGAGGTCTATTAGAAAATTCTTATTTCATGAGGAAGCTAGGTGGCCAAGTTGAAAGAGCCAGGCCTGAATATGGGAGAGAAATCCAAGGTTCAAAACTGGCCTCAGACACTTCCTAGCCGTGTGACCCTGAGCAAGTCACTTAACCCCAATTGCCTGACCCATACCACTGCTCCTCTGCATTGGAACCAGTATTTGCTATTGATTCTAAGATGGTAGGTAAGGGGTTTTTTAAGTGAAAAAGAAAATTCATTAGACTAGGAGTTGAAAGACCTACAGCCACTATTTACCGATTGTGTAATTCTGGACAACTGACAACACTTCTCTCTGAACCTTACTTTTCTAATCTGTAAAGTAGAAATGTTATTTTCAGAGGTTATTATGAAGATGAAATGAAAAAGAGAAATGCTTTGTAACTAAAAAACATCATATGAATGTCTGCTATTATTACCCAGGAGATGGACCAGCAATCCATCATTAGGCATTAAAAACAAAAACAAAAACAAAAAAATAATTCTCCAATGCTTATAAAGAAATCCCACTGATCTATGATCACAACTGAAATCTTCCTTTCCAGCTTGGGGGAAAGGGGTGGAGAAGATCAGTGAGAATTGTTGGGCCAGTAAAACAGTCTTTCAGCCTTGAAGACTATCCACCAAGAAAAAGATGAGAGACAAAGTCAATAAGACTTCTGCCTCCACAAATTCAATCTTTCACACACTTTAAATCTGTAAAATAATCCACACTGCTTCAGAGTCTATAAACTTTGGCATAAAATCAGGAAAATCACAGAATCCAAAGTGGAAATGATATCTAGGGTCTATGTAACCTCTACAACTCCCAAAGAGCCATCTAATGAGAAGAATGCCCACTACTTGGTGAGGCAGCTCATTTCACTTGTAGGCACGATCAGAAAAGCTAAATGGACCTCGGTGGCTACCTACTACTCCAACCCACATCTGAAAAAGAGGTTCCAAATATTAAGAAGTCTGTCCTTTACATTAAACTGAAATTCACCTATATTTTCCATCCACAGTCCCTTGGTTCTTCTCACTGGAGCTAAACAGAACAGATCTAATCCTTATCCTACATGACATTTAGAGACTTAAAACTTAAGAACAAACTAAGTCCCTCTCTCCAAATAAACTATTACCTCACAAAATCAGCCTGTTCTTACATATAGTAAAATGTGCAAGTACATTTCCCCCAAATCTCGAAAAGGTAGTTTGTCCAGGCCAACTTTCCAATAATTTTAGAGTCAAATACTTTCAACTTGTGACAGAACATTTGTGTTTTTAAACCTGCAAGGAATCAGCAAAGGGGAAGGGGCATAGATGAACATTGCTATTCTCCTTTTCTGAGATTTTAAAATCACTATGTCTCAGGTATCATGATAGTGATCTACCAGAGTTTTGGTAAGTTTTTATCCAATGTAATCCAGAATCTCCAGGATTGCCCTAATCCCAGCAATGATCAAAAACCAAACACAATCCTTTCTGCAAAGACTCGAAAGGACCAGAGCCTGAACTGCACCCATAATTAATTAGACAAACAAAAAACACCAAGTGTACAGAGCACAGAACACTGCACTAGATACAAAGTTTAGATAAGAATTTCTGACTTCATGGAATTTATGATTTCTCAAGATCTGACTCATACAAATAACTAATACAAAATATAAGTATATTAGAAGAGCTCATAGGATTTAGAAGTTTAGTGTTCTACATTTTACAGATAAGAAAACTGAGGCCAACAAGAAAAAGTAACTTGTCCCAGGCCACAAAGGTAGCTAAGATTTAAGTTAGGATCTTTTCTTTCCTCCTAAATCACAAAAGAAGATGAGATTTAAATTTGGGTCTTCTCTCTCCAAATATAATGCATTCTTTTGACTGTATTATGTGTGATACATCGCAAAACAAAGTGCTGTGCACTTTGAGGATATGGGAGAGGGAGATGAATAATTGAGGAAAGTTTCGTGAAGAACAAATCTGGGTTTTGCTGCAATTCAGTAAGCAGAAGGGGAGGTTAAAGAGAAAAAATAATCTAGGTCCAGTGTAAATAAAAGCATAAAGGTGAGAAAAATCCACATTGTATTTGAAGAACCATTAAAGAATGTAGTTTGGCTGAAGCAGAAGACAGAACTACAGTATGAAATAATAGCAAAAAGACAGGGTGGTGTGATTATGTGCCAAAAAAAAAAAAAATTCAGTTAAAAGAAATTGGGACAGTATGATGTTACCTACCTCCCAATTCCTTGCAGAGACAGGGAGAACCTGTTTTGTTTATAATGCAAGGAACACTTCATATATTGTTGTTATATGAGTTGGCTGGGGGGCGGGGGGGGGGGAATATGGGAGAAATCTAGGTAGGTATCAAAATAAAAGATATCTGGGGAAAAAAAGAACAGGAAGTGAAAAGGGGTCTGGATTTAAAATAAGGAAGAACCAAGTTCAGATTCAATCACTAACACTATCTATGTGACTCAGAGCAAATCGTTTAATCCCCTGTGTCTCTTCTGTAAAACGAGGGGAGGGGATTTGATTCAATGGCCTCTTAAGTTTCCTTTCTGTCTCAGTATGTGATTTATAATTTCAACTAATTGAGATAAATAGAATGACCAATCTTGCTTTTAACTACTTTTTTCAGTAAAGGTGGTTGAATACAGACATTGATGGAAGCATTTGCTGAGAAAATGGGGGCCAGCAATGGCATGGCCAGACCTATGCATAAGGAAGTTAGTTGGGCACTATTACAAAAGGTGAATTGGAGGGAGGAGAGAATGAATACTTCTTATATTAGCTTTGAAACAATAATTCAGGCAGGTGGGCAATAACGGAGTGAAGTAGAGTAATGACAGATTATAGAGACAAAGGGTCCCACAGCACTGATAGAGAAGTACGTTGACATAAATGTGAATTGATGTTTGCTATTATTAGATGAGAGATATTACACAGAAATTTTGCTAGGCCTTGGCTGATTTGTTATGAAAGATAAATGCCTTCCACAGAGTTTATAAAATCTGTTTGACTAAATGGATAGAGGGATGTAAGGAATGATCAAGGTTTTCAAACATGGGTGAGTAAAATAGTGATGCTCCTGTTGGAAACAATAAAATCAGAAAAAAGTCAGGAGAGCAGCCCACAAGCATCTAGTAAGTGTTGACTATCCTCTGAAGACAAATGGCCCCAAATCCACCCCACAGTTCCTCAATCAAGAAGCACATTGGAATAGGGGAGACAATGATTTAACCATTTGGGTTCTACAAGAGGTACAGAGAATAGGAGAGTAACTTGAAAGAAGGAAGGCACTAATGGCTAAAGGGACCAAGAAAGGCCTGCCATAAAACATAGGCTTTGAGTCAGTCTTGAAGAAGCCAGGGAAACTAAGAAGCAGAGATGAGGAATTAGAACATTCCAGTCAGTGCAAAGGCATAGAGATGGAGTATTGTGACTGGATTATATTGTGTATGGAAGGGCTTAGGTGTAAGAAGGTTAGAAAGGTAAGATGAGGTCAGATAATAAAGAGCTTTAAATGCCAAACAGATGAATTTATATTTGATCCTGAAAGTAATCAAGAGCCACCAGAGTTCCTTGAGTGAATTAGAAGACATGGAGGGAAAAAAACCTCAAACATCACTGGTGTTATTATAATAGCCACACTTGCTCAAAACTATACTCCCACAGTGAGTCTAAAGTAAATGTGTCTAATTCAACCCCAAATCAAATAGTTTCTCTGAATTCCAGAAGACCCAGGAAGGACCGAAAGCAAACTAATTAATGTCGCCAAATTTAAACACCCACTATGTGTAAGACCTGGCTCAAAGCCCCTAAAACAATCCCCACCCTAAAGGAGCTTCTATACTATGGTGGGAATGGGGAGAGATAATTTGTATGCAAGCCATCAAGTCTAAATTGAGACAACATGGTGCTATAGAGAGCCTACCTTCAAACCAGGAAAATCATGGGTCCAAATCTGCCTTTGATGGAAGTCATAAACTCTTAATAGTCCTGACAACTCTCTAGGTTTTAAGTTGTAATATAGTTGTCTATCTGCAGTTGGTAGAACTTCTTAAAAGAGTTGCTTGAACAAATGAAATCATAGGTCTGGAAGTCAACAACAAAAAAATATAATAAAATAATATAATTCTGAGTGGAAGAAAGTGCTAATGGCTCGGGGTAAAGGAAAAACAAATCAGGAAAGCTCTGGCAGAAGAATGCCTGATCTGTGCTTTGAAGGAAGATGCCTGAAGTGGAGGTAAAAAGAAAAAATTCATACCAGATACAAGGAACAAATGTATAGAGGCTCCAAGGAATATCCAAAGGAATAAACAGGTCAGTTGTGCACGAAATGGAAAGTGGGTGACAGGGAGTAATAGGAAATAAGTCTGTAAAGGTATGTGGGAGCCAGATTGTAAACGATTCTTTCTAAATGACAGTCCTTTGTATTTAATCCTAGAGGCAATAAGGAGCAATTGGAGATTTCTATGAAATTGCATTCAACTTAAAAGAGATAAGGACAAATGATTTCTACTTTCAACCTTGTTAATAACTGGTATCTGCTTGTGATAAGCTGGAGTAAGTAGGAAACTCCTTTAAAAAGTGCCTTTTCTTTCTACCTACAAGGGATCTTAAAATGAAACAATTCACTCTCATTTACATGTAGTCTACATGTAGCTACTACCATAGGAAACTTCATTTTTTTAGCTTCCTGAGAATTTCTGATGGAAGGTGTTCCTTAAGAACAGATAATCACACTAAATACTATACCAAAGCAGATCCTCTAGGGTAAAATCAACTTCAAAAGCACAAGATGAGAGGCATGGCTAGGCAACAGTTTGATTCAACGAGAGCTGGATGGGCAGCAATTTGGGTAGGAAGTGTGACATGGCAGCTAAAAAAAGGAACTAAATCTTCAGCTGCATTAACATGGCTTAGTGTTTGGAACTAAAGAGGTTAAGTGCCTAACTCTGCCCTGGTCAGACCACGTCAGTTGTACATACCACAATTCAGGAAGGATATTGGTACCATGGAAAAGGAATCAATAAAATGCAAGAATTGGTATGGATAGCCTGGTGAAGAAAAAAGGGACAATAAGAGTTATCCTTGACCTTGAGACATAGTCAACCGTAGTGGAAAGAGTGCTGGACTTAAAGAGTCAGGAAGACTGCTTTCAAACCCTGACTCTGCCATTAGCTGTGTTAAATGTGAATAAATTACTTAACCTCCAAGTCTATTTCTTAATCTAGAAAATGAAAAGAATACTACTTATTACTGTAGGAATTATGTGAGATGATGCATGTACGTTACTTGCAAAACCTTTAAAGTGCTCTATCAATGTCAACTCTTCCTATCCTACTTTGCCCCAGAGAACAGACCTGGAAACAATGAATAGAAGTTGCAAAAAATCAAATTTAGGCTTGAGGAAGAGAAACCCCCCCAATAATTATAGCTATCCAAAAGTGGGAGGAGCTATCTCAGAACACAGTTTATGTGTTTATGCTTATACATAAATAAATAAATATGTATATATATATATATATACACACACACACACACATACATACATACATGTGTGTCATAGAGGGATTCTTATTAAGGTACAGATTGGACTAGATGGTCACTGAGGGTCCTCCTGAATTAGTTAATAAGGAACTCTATAAAATTATACTTCTAAAAGTCACAAGTCACAGGATCAGATCTTATAATCCACTTAAATGGAGGTTAGGCCTTGATCAAGGATTACCCCTATAACATCTAACTAGGAGGCATCTCAACTGCCCTTAAAGACTTTACTTCAAAGTGGGAGAAACTATTACCTCTCCAGAGGAAACATGTTTCCCTTTTGAACAGAATCACAGAATTGGAAGGGACCTCAACAGCCAATGAGTTCGACTCCTATCTGAAAAAGAAACCTTAATCATAAAGAAAATTTTCTTTATCTTGAACCTGAAGTTGCTCCTACAACACAACTTCCACCCTTTGCTTCTAGTTCAGGCCACTGGGACCAAACAGAACATATTTAACCACTCTTCCACTTGCTTTTTAAACGCTTAAAACACAAGAATAAATAAATTGAGTCTCCCTTCTTCAAATAAACCACTATTACTTCTTAAAAAAAAAGCTCTCTACTTAGATGTTTATAAGTGTACTGTATACGTAGAGCAAGACAGAAAGTGAATTCCCAGTGTCCTGACCTCCCGTGTTGTGACTTGTAAGGAATTTTAGAGAAGCATTTAATTACCTAAATTAGTATCTGCCTTAAAGGTCACAGATGCCATCTTTAATTCTTGGGGAACCCTCAGCACACCCAAATAGAAAGTCATTTTGTTCTTATTGCAAAGGAACATAAATCTATACACCTTCTTATAATCCCAGCAGGCAACAATGTCTTCTACGGCTAATAACAAAGGTTCAAATTCTATTACCCTGTGTCTTGCTAGTTGGATGGAAGGAGAACACCAAAAAAAGAATCTTGCTTCCCATAGGTTTCACTTCCAATGTCAACCCATTCTTACCAACTTTACTCCTGTACTGTTCCCCTACTGAAATATTCTGTCATGACAGAAAAGAGATAAAAAAAAAATCTTGTTTTTTTTTAACTTTAAAACCCCACCACTTATAGCATACCTTCTATAAGACCCAAAAGATTTCCTTGTATAGTCACACTGTGAAAAAAATCCCTCTCCTATCCAGAAGCTCTATTTGAGAATAGGCCTTTACCTGGATTTTGGCAATTTCAATGTTTCCCTCAACGGCCCTACTTTCTTCAAACCTAGTGCCCTTATTTATAAGGAAGTAAGGAACACAAAGAAGTACAGTGAAGGAAGAAATCTCATTTCAGCTCATCAATAATCCTCATGGACAAATACAGTTGTGTGAACAATCTCTTGCAAGGAAAAGAAACATTCGAAATGGATCGGTGGTGAACACTGGGGGCAAGGCTGTAAGAATCGAAAGACCAGAAGGCTAAGTCCCTAGATTGTTCACTAGTCCTAGGATAGCAGGCAGCCAGTTACTTATCTGTACATCAGGGAGGCTGCACTGCTATCTTGGTATTCTTTTAGTTATGTATATGATTCAAAAAACACTTTTGTCAAGACCTGGACCTTAGATGGAGAGTGGGATAGTAGTCACGGGCTGACATGGTGCTTAAATATGTTTGGTTTTAGTATCCTGACCTCTGGGGCTCTTTCTGTCTTTCTAGGTTAACTATGATTTACCTAAAAAAATAAAATACCTTCTATTTTAGAAGATGAAGGCCAGATGGGAATGTCATGTGCTTCTTCCAAGTGTTCTGTAGGGCCTTTCTAGCCCAAACCATATATAATGAAGAGGCTGAGAGGTGGCCTAGCAGCAGAGTGGCAAGGCAAGGGTGTGGCTCTCAACTACAGAGCTGGGGCTGGTTTTGAGAGAAACAAAACCTGCTTCTCCCCAGAGCACAGATGACACACACAGGACTGGTCTAACAAGTCCTTCTGATCTCTCAGGCCTAGCCAACTCATTCCTCCTCCCCCACTCTCCATGTGCCTCTGGAGGGCCCTCCACTAGAGACTGATAACACTGAATTCTCTTAATCCAGAAAGTCTGAGACACTGAGTTACCTGTGTCCCTGCTGTCCCCTTGCCAAAGGCACCTCACCAGGCCTTATAAGGAAAGGCACAGGGGAAGCAGATTTAAAAAAAGCTAAGATAAGGAAAGTTGGGAGGAGGGGGATGTCAGGGGGTCAGGCCAGAGGCGGGGGAGAGGCTAAATGCCTTTCCCCAGTAGCCATCAGAGAAATGGGAAAGGGGAAAGAGGAAGTCAGCTACACAATGGGGAGCAAGGCAGCATAGGAGAAATGAAAAGGGAGCGTTTAACTTTGTATTTTGGCTGTTCGTTAGTATCTCTCTTGTTGATCCACCTTTTCAGTTACTTTAGAGGGCTGAGAAAGCCAAAATCTTCAAGGAACAAAGTTTAGCCTTTATTATAACTCTTTCAGGGATTCATACAATCTAGTACTAGGCACAAAGCACATCAAGACCCCATTAACATCTAACCCTAAGACTACTGGGATCCAAAAAAATAACCATTTGAGGCTCACATTTCTCCCAATTTGGAGGGGTAGGAGTGAAAAGGAGGTGGCCTACTTACCAAACACTCTCCCTCCCTCCTTTCCTGTCATCTCAAATTTCCTATAATTTAGAACTACCCTAAAAAGGCAATGAAGGCTTTAGCTTGTCATGTTACTCTTCCCAATGCCGCTGGAAAGAAACTAGGTAGGAGCCACCCAGAGTTCTAATGTGCCTTCAGTCCTGAAGGTTTGGTCAAACAGAGAAAGTCAGTAATCCCTAAGAGTGATGAAAAAAGTCTAGGGGAGGAAGGAGTTAGTTCTATATCAGCAACAGAAACAAGAACCACTTCCTAAAGTAATGGGAAGGAAAAAGGGAAACCTGACTTACAATAAGGACATCATTTCAATTACAGGATGAATAGTGGGGAGGGAAGGAAGAGCTGGGACAGAGAGGGAGAGAGAAAAGGGGGAGTGTCCCCAAAGAGAGGATAACTACCCAGAGCCAGTCTTTCTGAGAAGCCAAAAAGGGAAAAGCATGAGAATACAGGAGAAAAACAACAAATCCTCAGATCACTTCAAACACTTGGTCCCTATTTAGTCATAGGATCAAAGCCTGCTTTACACTCAGATTTTCCTTACTTTAAGAGGTGAAGGAATTCCAGGAAGGATGGACAGTGTTTAAGGCAGGAAGGCTGAATGAAAACTACGTGGAAGAAAAAGTGTTGATAGTAATGATATACAAACTACCGAATCCACTGAAACTAGACCCTGAGCCCACAAGGCAGGTGACTCCCTAGTTACCTCCAACTCAAGAGGTTAAAACCCTGGAAGGAGGGCTCTTTTCTGACCAGGTCAAAAGCAAGAAACTTTGGAGGAGTGGGGGTAGGAAGCTCAGCAAAGAAAGAAATTGTGCTGGTCGACAGCAAGACAGAGGGTAGGGATTGTTCCAGAGGTATGTTAACAATCTGCCTCCAGGGCAGCTGTCCTCCTGGGCAGTCAAAGCGGGGGTTTGTGTGTGAGAGCTCACGAACCAGCCAGCTTGCCAAGAGGCTGAAGCCTAAGCCACCCAGTCTACAGTGTGAGAAGTGATAGATGTCTACTCCACAGCTGAGGTGGAAAGAAGGCTGAAACATCTACCAACAATGAAATGAGGGAGTTAGGAAGAGAAGGGGGCCAAACAGCACCCGACAGGTGTAGTTTCGGCCTAGACAAAACGGGGAGGAGGGGGGGAATCATTTCAAGAAAACTGCAGATATGGAGCTTCCATGAAAAACCAGGTAGCTCTGATCACTGCCATTTCTTGCTATTAGGATCACATTAAGTATCACCCTTGCCCAGCAGCAGGGTGTTGCTGGGAGAGCCTAGAATAAGAGCCCCAGCACTTCACTCTATCTATCTGCCTATCCTTGCTAAATCTGGTGGTTAATAATCTGAATAAAGAAGACCTCGGC
The DNA here is from genome assembly GCF_016433145.1 of Gracilinanus agilis. Taxonomy (NCBI): domain Eukaryota; kingdom Metazoa; phylum Chordata; class Mammalia; order Didelphimorphia; family Didelphidae; genus Gracilinanus; species Gracilinanus agilis. The sequence continues at coordinate 278,918,196 of NC_058135.1, read as the reverse complement.
AATTTCTTCGGAGATTTACACTCTATTCCTCAGCCCCCAGAAAGGTTCAACAAGACATGCTAAATGCCACACGAAAATATCCACTGGGATGTTTCTATAAGGAATACCATTCTCCTTCTACTCCTTTCTCCCACCCCAAATCTTCCACAGAGTCCTACAAAGCTTTAAGTATCCTGGTATCAAGATCTAAACCCGAAGGTGAGAGTGCTGGAATTTTTTTTAAAGACAATGACCAGAATTCACATTCTCCAATCACCAGAGCTGCTGAGACCATCAGGCACACAAAGGCGGCTCTCTTCTCAGTAGGGCTCTGTAGCAGAGCCTCTCTCTCAGGGGACAAAGGGATTTCACAGGAGAACCACAAAGACATTGCCCCTCTCCCGTTCCCCCACTCCCAGCTTTCTCACTTCCTGTCACAGTAGCACCAGACCACAGTCTCCCAGAAACAAACAAATACAGAGTGCTGGATTCTGGGCTGTGAGCCAAACACATTCCTCGGCATCCTGTCTACCAATCACCAGCCAGAGCTCCCACTTTGCCCAGTTCAGTTCCTTATCATGTTCGGGAAAACAACCCTCCTCTCCCTGCCCCAAACCAATGCTACAGATGAAGCAAAAGCCTTTTTCCAAAGCAGAGAGACCATTTAAAATCAGGGAAGTGGAAGAAGGAGAATCTTAGAAATTCCTACTTAGCCACCCCAGTACTTCTTCGCTCTGTAGGCAGCAGGACTCTGGGGAAAAGGTGGCTATGCTTCAGTCAGAGCAGCCCAATGGGACAATCACCAGTGCTTTCCCCAAAGTCCAACAGTGAAACAACCTTTTCCAATCACCAACCTCCCCCCATCTCTACCTCACACAGCCTTTCCTCAATTCCCCATTCCCACTGCTTTCCAGGTATCCCCCTTCTCCCATACCCCACAAACTGCCAAAGGCATATGTAGGGCTATATATGGGCAATAGCTTATCACCATCCGGGAGCAAAGTCCATTCCAGTGGGGAGGAAAAGAGAAAGGCAATAAAGAAGGCTCTCAGTCAGAATACAAGGGGAAATGTCGACAGGTGACAAAAAGGTCAAGATGATACCTCCCCATCAACAGATATGCCCACCACGGTCCCTCTTACATTTCCACCACTTCCTCTTTCTACTCCCAAACAAAATAGCTGTCCAAGACTGCCTCTGGGACTGTAGATTTAGGGGCCATTTCTAATTCATAACAGCAGGAGAAAACGCCCTTTCCTTTCGCTAAGAAACACAGGCCACTGGGAATATGGTCTAAACTCCAGAAGGTCAGGGTGAGATTTGATTCATCCTGATTCTTCCCTCTCCAGAAGGATCAATCTTTTGAATGAGAGCTGCTTGAAATCCCAAAGGGCTTCATGTCCCTTTTAGAAAGGCCCTTCCCAGGCTTTATAATTCCTTGGGTAAGGAACACATCCTTAGCTCCATCTGTGGGGCCTCCTGTACCAGTGGTCAACAACCTCCCTTCCTCTTTCTGGGCCTCTTTCCTAGGACTGACAGATGACTGGCCCTGGGCAGTAATGCACATTTTGACCGCAGTCAAAGGGAGATTCAGGCCATATCAATGGCACTGAGATAACTACAGAAAGGGGGCAGAGGAAAGTAATAACCACCTGAAGTCTGGAATAGAAACAGGTCTGGGTTTACAAATTAATAACACAGAAACATCCTAGACCATTATCACTGACAGAAAAGTACACTTCAAACAGGAAACATAGTAAGGGAAAACAGAAGATCTCTCATCTGAACACTTGCACCTTTCTCTCTCCTTCATAGTAACTAGAAGGTTACAAACATTTCAGCTGTGTACCAAACTGAACTCTCCCTAGGAAGGCACAACTAAGACGAACGACAAGACCAAGGCAACACCATTTTGTAGAATGGTGGTACGAGACAAATGACACTGAAGGACGCATATATTTTGTGATTTCTTACAAATCTGAGGATGTAAAGAGCAAAGCTCTAGGAATTAGACACACCCAAATTATGCCTCTCTTTTCCCAGAATGTTCAACAGATTCCCTGCCTCAGAAAGGGCAGGTGAAACAGAACTAACGAGTGCTGACTCAGAGCTCCACTCAGTCACTAGGGGCTAGGTCAGAGTGGGGAGGAGACCAATATAGCAAACCTGGGGCAACTCAGCATGACCTCATCAGATGCCCCAAGTTCTCAGTGCATTTCTATTTGCAGACAGCTTTACAAAGAAATAATGAATGCTCAAGGGGAAAGCTACTTGAGAAGCCTGAGATCTATCAAGCCCTAATCCAAGTATTCTGCGTTGCCATCTGACTTTCCACACCTCGGCTCCAAAGCAGGTAGAAAAAGGTTTTTTTGAAAGTGAAAAAAATGCAACAGGCATGCCATCTGTTTAGACTTTTGACTGCTAACATTCCTACAAGGAGATCAGGATGCCTAGGAGTCCAATCTCAGTAATAGTTGGACCTCAACTATACATCCCTCTACAAGAGAAGAGTTAGAGCTGGCTTGATGAATGCTCCAGCTGTTTCCACTCCCTCCAGCAATCTCCACCACCCCCACCTCTTACCCTAAGGGACTCTAGTTCAAACTCACATCAAAAATTTAATACAATTGACTGGTCAGGAAGAAGCAGCTTGGCCTAGAATAGCAGCAAAAGCACCAACTGGCCCTCCTTAGGAGGCCATTCCCCCCACTTTAGGCTTATTCTAAAAATAAGAATCTCCAACACCCTCTCCCCAGGAGGGTTTTCTGCTAACTTCATCTTCACAGACAATAATTTAAAAAGAGGCTTCCAACGCAATCCTTTTACAGTGAGGACAAACAAGGGACATGAGGAGACCCACCAGAGGGTAGAGGGCAATGAAGGGGGCAGAGGGAGGTCAGAAACGAGTGCCCTTTCCACAGGCTTTGCCTTGTTTGGCTCTCCAACATGTGAGCACAAGGAAGAGAAGGGCTTAGGCAGAACGACAGGCTTTGTCTGCAGTTTGTTTTGAAAAAGAGAAGGGTCCCCAGACCAAGAACAGCAGAACTTGGAGCAGGGCAAGAGCAAGAGAAGTTGCCGAATGCTCACACAGGGCATAGAAAGGAGCTTCCTTGTGCAGTGGCACTCCCAAAGTGGTTGGGATCCTGTCACATTCCCCCAAACCCACAGAGCCAGCTCCCAGGAGCACCAAGATGGTGATCCCCTCCCCCGCCCCCCTCCCCAGCCACAGTCATCCAGGGAAGGAAGCCAGAACTTCCTCTTCAGACAGGAAGTGACATCATGCCTTCCCTTCCTGTAAAGTTCTAAACAAATGGGCCTGCTGACCCTGGATAGAGACATCCTCCCTTGGCCCATCACCCAGTTCCACTAGAGAGGGAAGAGCTGAGAAGCTTTCTGGAGTTCATTTCCTCTGCCAGGAGAGATGCCTCTCCCCTCTGGGAAAGGTCTGGCCAGCAGGCACCTTAGCTAGAAAGGACAAGAGCATGGAGCCCAGGGAATCCCTCAACGTGTGTCTCTAGCAGGAGGCTCTTCCCAAGGCCATCACCACCAGCTCAGAGAATGTGCCAGGTCTCAGAGGGCAATGCTGAGGACCATGGCTCTAAGCTCCAGGAGTTCAGGAGGAAATAAGAGAAAAACAGCCTGCTGAATATAAAATAGAGAATGTCACACTGCAGAAGTACAGAACTGAGCATCTGCTGACATCAGTACTACTGGGCTGGACCCTACAGAGGTGTAAAACTTCTAGTTAACCTTCAGAAAAGGCAGAGCAAGGGCCTATCAGCCCCAGGAAGAGGTCCACGCAAGGTGTGTTAAAATAGAGACCAGAGATGTAGCTGTGACCTCAGGAGCCATCTAGTCTCAAACCTTCATTTTACAGATGGACAGAAGGCTGCCCTTGGAGTCAGAAGAACAAGCCTTGGACATAACAGTTGTGTGGTTCCTCTGGGAAAGTCACTAAGTTTCTCAGTGGCTGAGGAGGCTAAGTGCAAAAGGCTGCAGAAGCTTGCCAATATGTCCTAGTAGAGTGAGTACCCTCCATCCATCCATTAAATCACAGATCTGAACCCAAAAATGACTTTTCATAATAATCTAAGGTTTATGAAGCATTTTACATGCAGTTATTTGTCTCATTTGATCCTCTCAACACTTTGTGAATTTAAAGGACTACCCCTTTTTGCAGATGAAGAAACTGAAGTCCAAAGTTTAAGTCACATCTAGCAAGTCTCAAGGCAAGATTCAATATCATATGTCTTCTGACTCCAAAAGTCCATTGCTTTTTCCACAACACAAGAATGCGTTCTAGAAGTTGGACCAATATGATGATTTGATTACAATGGATATGAAATGAAGGAGGAAAGCCGAGTATGATGGTACCATAAGCAGAAAGGGAGTAAGGTCAGAAAGGAAGCAAGTTAAGGAGAAAAGATGCTGAGCTTAGTTTAAAAATAGCTAGCATTAGTTTTCAACATGATAATTTTATGTACTAGCCAGATGGAGATGTTCTGTAGGCATTTGGAAATATAGGTCTGCATCTCAGAAGAGATAAGAACCAGAAATGTAGAGCTTAAGTTATTGGTACACTCAGAATCTGGGTTTCCATCAAGTAGATTTACTAACCCACCTTCCCCAAAAGGAAGTACAGAGGGAATAAAATAAGTCATGCTTATATAATTCAGACTCATCTGACACAAATTATTCATGCCTGGGATAGAAGTTCTTTTAAAGTGTAAGCTCAACCAGAGACCATAGGTATTAAGTCTTATAGGCTCTACCTATATCCTAGACAGTCAGAGTACCACAGAATCATATCAGAGGACACATCCTTCCTCAACACCAACAAAACCAACAAGATGTTGGTTTACTCAAGGGTCTATAATTGCTGCTCCAGAAGACACCCCTCCCCTCCCCATCCCATCCCAATTCACATCAGACTGATTATACCAACAGCTTGCCAATAAGCAGATTTTTTTTTTTAAACCTGGAACACCTTTTCAAGCTGTCCTCCAATGAAGAAAGGCAAGTAGAGTGATCCTTCATCTATCATGGGAATTATGTTCCAGAGACCCCGATGATAGGTGAAAATCTGCAAAGTAGCAGTGTTATCTTTATTTTATTATTTATATGTATATTTAAGGCTTTATAAATCGTTCCCACTCTCCTGTAAACCTTTTCCACATTCTTATTAACCTACAGTCACTGAGCCAATCAATGCCCAGGATACAGAACACAGCGCTGGGGTTATTCACTTTTCATTCCATTAGCCAATAGTGTGCTGTGATAAGTGTAACTCCATCATACAGAATTAGATAGATATTTTAAAACCTGTGATAGTAAAGTTGTGATAAATGAACCACGATATAGGGAGGGATGACTGTATATAGAACTAGATGTGGATTCCAGTGGTATGATGGTTCCTAAAGCACTTGTTCGGTTGTTTCAGTCATGTCCAAATCTGAGACCCTACTTCAGGGTTTTCTTGGCAATGATACTGGAGTGGTTTGCCATTTCCTTCTCCAGTTCATTTTACAAATAAAGAACCTGAGGCAAACAGGGTTAAGTGATTGCCCAGGGTCACACAGCTAGAGCCTGAGGCTAGATTTAAATTCAGGTCTTTCTAATTCCTGGTCCAGTGCTCCATCTATTGTACCACCCAGCTGCCCTAAAGCACTACTTTTGTTCAAACCACTCCCCTACTTCAAAACTTTCAGTATATGTTCCCACTGCCTTCCAAAACTAAGGTCCTAAACACATCAGAGTGGTATCCAAGATTCTCCCTAATTTGACTCCAACTGTTATCTGGTAGGAAAAGCCAGAACTAGAAATCAAGTTGGGGTTCTCATCCTGGTTGGGGAAGTCCTTTAACTTCTGAGTCTATTTTCTCATTCTAAAAATAAACAGGTTAGAACTTTCTTTCTACTATTTTCCTCTAACCAATACACAAACTGTACAATGTAGTCACTTCTCCAAAGACTAGTAACTGCATCCTCCCAATGCCTAGAGTGTCCTCCACAACCTGGCTTCGCAGCTTTTATCAACAAAATCCTATCTATCTTTCAAAACTTAATTTGTAGGACAGTGCTTCCTCCCAGGGCTTCCCAGATAACATTTGGGTCAGAAAGGAACCCTTTCAGATACCTAATCTTCCCTACTGTCATGTAAACTCTGGATGATAAGGATCCCAAGCAGTGCCTAGCATGCAGTGAGGGATCAACCTAGTTGGGAGACAGCTAAATTCAACCCTTAGAACAAGAAAATGACTATCAAAATAATTTTATCTCAACTAGAAGAGAAAAAAGGGCCTAGAAGTCTGAGGACACTGTATGTCAGCTGGGTTATATAGAAAAAGAAGTAGGAAAAGTATGCAAAGTAACACTAAGAGACAGCACAAGGCAGTGGAGAGCAATGCTGGAGGCAGAGGACATGGATTAAAGAAATCCTTGCTCTGTTGCTTACTGCCTGTTTGACCTAACCCAAGCCATACTGCATCCCTGGGCCTCAGATACCTCAACTCTAAAAGGAAGAGACTTGGATGGCTTGGCTTCCCTATTCTGTAGCAGGAAAAAGTCACCCAAGTTCATAGCCACACTTTCATATTCAATTCCTCCCTTTCCCTCATTCCACAAACCCATTCAGTTGCCACATACAGTCTTCCCTCACCTCTTTACTCTCTCTAAACACTTCCCTTCTCTATGAAGGTGGCCACCACCCTAGTTAGGCCCTTATCACCTCTCAGCTGGGTTACTATAATAGCCTTCCAACTGGGCTTTCTGCCTCAAGATCTTCCTCTCCAGACTAGCCTTCACACAAATTGTTCTTTATAAAGCACAGGTCTGACCACATTACTCCCTTACTCAAACTACAATAGCTCCTTATTGCCTCTAGGATCAAATATAAACTCCACTGTTTGGCTTTTAAATCTCTTTGTGACTAGGTCCCAACCTATCCTTTTAGCCTTATTATATAGACTTGCCTTCCCACACTAGTCTAGTAGTCAAACTGGCTTTCTTTCGGGATTCCTCAGACACTGACACTAATATCCTAACTTGTACCTTTGTACTGACTGGTCTTCCTCCTGCCCCCCATGAGTGGCATGCACTCCTCCCTTACCTTGGCCTCTGAATATATCTCGTTTCCTGCAAAACTCAACTCAGGCACTACCTTTTATGAAAGGTCTCATTAACTGCAATCTCTATTATATTACTTTTCCTTCCTGAAAAAGTTACCTTGTAAGTATTTGGTATATAAATAACCAAGCTTGGTCTCAAAGCAGAGGTGGGATGGCAATCCTCCTTCTCCTTCTCCTCCTCCTCCTCCCCCCACTTCTCGGGACTAAGGGGATTGAACATTGCATGGCATTCTCAGACATATGGCTTGATTTTGCCAAATTTCTCCCCACTTCAATAAAATTCATTTTAATAAAATATTTGAGGGATGTGCAAATACGTATGCTAATCCACTCCCTTCCTCCAAAAGAAGGTAAATTCCTCCAAGCCAGGGACTGTTTTCATATTTGTCTGAGCCCCCAGTACATTGACTGGCACTAGGAAATACTTAATAAATGATCACTGAACTCTGGGATCCTATTAACTACTCTGCTAACGCCTCTCCATTTAGAAGACAGAGTGAAATATGCCTCCCACTTAAAAGTTTTCAGGAAATCTGTAGGATTGTCTAAATTATTTCCTACACCAAACAATAGTTACTTGACAAAGGGAGAAGAGAAAGAAAAAAAGGAAAAACACTTCCTGCTTGAGGTCATCTCCCAAGAATGATATGAAGTTAACGGAATGACAATTAGATAGGTATAATTAAAGGGAAGGAAGAAGATAACCAGGTCATGCTCTAGGGCTAGGCTTCAAACCAAGAAAGGTAGAGTCACTGAGTGACAATACAAGAAGCCATGAAGGGGAAAGTATAAGACTGGGTGATCCAGGAGAGACAGAGGAGACAGGTTTATATCACTTTAACTTTCTCCTAAGGGATCAGCCTAAAATAAGCAATCATTAATATTGATCTCTCTTCTTCATCAACTGCCAAGCCAACCAGGCAACATCTGTTTCTGACACACAAAAAGAAACATAAAATCACCAAGTCCCATCATTTTCCCTGATGCTTAGGAGACTATGAGCGTGATCCCATCAGTAAATTTATCCCCCAGTGTCCAAGGAGATATTTCAGAGAATAAAAGGATAGGAAATGGCAACCATTTGAAAAGTTAGTTTTTCACATTACATATTTGGCCAAGATGTTAGAAAAGAATTTGGAACTATGATTCAAAAGTCACTAAAGTGTTAAATTAATTATCCTTTGACCCAACCATGCCACTACTAGGCCTATACTCCAAGAAAAATTAAAGAGACGAAAAGAACCCAAGTACCAATTATTTTGAAGAAATTCTTTTGTAGTCTAACGACTAGAAAATAAAGAGGTATCATTTATTGAAGAATACCTGCGCAAATTATGGCATGTGAATGTAACAGAATATCACTGCTGTTGTCATTTTTGTCACACCTGACTCTTTGTGACTCCATTTGAGGTTTTCAGGGCAAAGAAACCGAAGTGTTTGCCACTTTCTTCTCATTTTAAAGATGAGAAAACTGAGTCAAAAACAGGTCACACTATGGTCACACAGCTAGGAAGGAAGTGTCTTGAGGACAGATTTGAACTCAGGCCTTCTTGATTCCAGGTCCAGTATTATCCTATCTCTTAAGAAATAGATTATATCAGTGGAACTTGGGAAGACTTGTATGAGCTGATGCAGAGTGAAAAGCAGGAAAACAAAAGAAATAAAAAAACCACCGTTGAAAGACTTGAGTACTCCCATCAATGCAAAGACTGACTTCCATTTTCTAGAGGGCTGTTGGTGATGCTTGCTACACACAGAAATGCAGCAAGAGAGCAAAATGAAATCCAGAAAACAAGCACAAACAAAAAAGTTATAGACTGAACTTATATAATTAAGAAAAGTGAGTACAGCATAGAGACTGGTAGTTTCATGTACAATCTTTATTATCTATTTTGTGTAAAGTGAAATGTCTATTGTTTATTAAGCAGAAAATAAAATAAATATCTGGCCAAGGGTATAAACATTCTAGAGCAGTGGTTCCCAAACTTTTTTGGCCTACTGCCCCCTTTCCAGAAAAAATATTACTTAGCGCCCCCTGTCACATACTATCACCGCCCTCTTACAGTTATTTACCACCCCCAAATGCACCTGTGGGCATCACCGCCCCCCTGGATCGCTGTAGCACCCACGAGGGGGCAGGGGCACCCACTTTGGGAATCTGCTCTAGACCAAAAAGTATTCTCAAGAAGAAACACAATTTGGATCTAGTCCTGTCTTCTGCAGGAAGGAAACTGCTCAGGAATAGATACAGACAGACATAGATGTACATAACATAGATAGGTAGATGGAATTACTCAAAGTAGGGGCTATCTCCAAAGGCAAAGGCAGAGCCTTCAACTTCATTCCCCAAACTTTTCTAAGGCATCTGATTTGCCATTATCATTAAAGCATTTACCAAAGCAAAATACTGATATTCCAAAAAAAATACCAATTCACACTGGTGATTAGCAGGGGCTAAAACGGGAAAGGTATAGGAATACAGCAGTTGGAACACTTAAACACACATATTACCCTGAAATTCCTCTAATTGTGGACTTTGTTTTGTTTATTTTTGGAAAAAAACTTCCTACACTATTTCCTGATGAGCTGACTTTCAGGAGGTTAGACATTCACGTGGCAAATTCTGGTCTGCTTCACAAAATTCTAAAGGTAGTCAATGGGGAGAAAAGTTTTCCAATTTCAACAAAGAAACAGCGAAAAGGAATCAGATTGGCTCCAATTTCTCTTTTAAAATAGGTTTACTCTATTTTAAAAGTGTGCTGGCTATGTACTCTCTACTTCAGTTCAATGAGGATCACTTCACCTGCCCTGAAATGGGAACTGCAAGTGCTTTGATAACTGTATTGAAAGGTTGGCCTAGTTTCTCTAACAAATGTCTTATGTCTTCCACTGTCAGTGTGATAGTTTAGCTTATTAAAATTCCCTACCACCAAAATCCTTTCTTCCCAAAGTAGGACCTACACCCTAATGTACCATAGCAATTTACTAATGTATTTCAGTCAAATCTCCAGATTCCCACACAGGAAGTAAAAATCCACCACTGGCATTTTCAGGGAGGCCTATTAAAAAAACAACAACAAAAAAACAGTAATTCTCTTCCAGCCAGAATTTACTTCTTTGGCCCTATTTTATGAGTTACTAAATAGCAAACACCAAGAGAACTGGATATAGCATCAGAGACCAGCCTTAGCTCTGCAGCTTTAGCAACTATATGACCTTTTCCTTTGAGCCTCAACTTCCTCATCTGTCAAAATAAGCATATTGAACTAAATGATCTCTAAAGCTCACTCTAACACTGAAATTCTTTAATTTGATACAATGACATTCTGCATTATTAGGAACATTAGTAATTTTACTTGCATCAGAATTCTTCCTTGAAGACTCAGATTATGTTCATTCCTCCCCATAAAGTCTTCTTAGATTATATCCCTCCCCACTCCCATCAAACAATGATGTTCTTGCTTTCAGTTTTTCTTATACTTTATGACTTTGAATCCCTAGCACATTGCTACACGCAATATCCATTGAACTGAATTGCCAGTTTTACATTTTAAAAATATAGATACAGCCTAAATAACTTTGAGGTAGCTAATCATAATGGCATCTTATGTTAGTATAATGCTTCATGGCCTACAAAGTGCTCTGGCTAATTTCTTCACCTTAGAGAAAATAGTTTATTCTAGAACAAGAATCAACAACTACTTTAGGTAGAAATTACCATTAGACTCAAGTAATGCACATGAATGATACTTACCTAAGTAAGAAATAAAATAAGGGCAAGTGAAGAGAACAAATTCTGTCTTTCAAAGAGAGGAAGGAGACAAGAGTAAGAAATTAAAGGGAAAAAAAGAATCAGAGGATCAAAGGAAAGGCCATCAGAAGGTATGTCAAGTGCTCAGAGTCAGGATTACCTACCCCTGGCTCAAGAATCAAAAGTACCAAAAATATTTGACAATTAGAAGCATATAGAGATATCTAATTGAACAAAAACCAAAAGAGCCTCTCCAAATTCTCCCTCATCAGGGATCATCTTTAGTTTGGCTTATAAAACTTAGCACAGTACTGCGATAGTAACCTCTTAATGCTTGTTGACTTGACTCTCTTCATAGGTTCTATACATCACAGAGCAGGGGGATGGACCTTCATAGTTTCTTAAGTTCAAGTCACACTATCTTTTAAACAGTTTACATTTAAGTATTGTTTGATATTTACTTTCTCACAACCACTCTGAAGGATACATAAAACATTATTAATCTAGTTTTAAGGCCAAAGAAGCTAAAACACAGGACTAAACTGACTTCTTCATGATTATAGTTAAGATGGCAGAGCCAGAAGTCAAGCGAAGTCTCTAGTAGTCTGACAAATATTCAGGAGAACAGTTTTTTGAAGTTTTCTGGACATTGAAACAGAAGATAGCTCAGGCTGATAAATAGGACATGAATAAAGAAAGTCCTCATTTATAAGTTCAACTACAAATATGAATTGGAAATCCCATCCTTGTAAACAAATGAAACCTCAGGGCAAAGATCTTGAACTCAGCATCTAGCTTGAACAACTATTAATAATATCAGCAGACCAACCCTTTTCTAGTCAGTCTCTGGTCACGAAAGGCATAATTTTTGGACCAGAAGAGACAACTCACAAGTATCATAAATTCTTAAAGTAGGAAAAACTTGTATTATTACTGTTAGGTTGAGTATACTCAAGTGGCCTAATTGAGGCAGATATATCTGAACGTTGACACCAATTTATCACATATGTCACAAACATTTTATGAAGAGGATTTTAATTTACCAAAAAGTAGTAACAAAATATTTTCTAAGCACAAAGACAGAACCTTTCACTTAAAGACAGAAAACCCAATAGATATCTGACAGTAAAAATCATTAAAAATAACTTAAGTAGGGGCAGCTGGGTAGCTCAGTGGATTGAGAGCCAGGCCTAGAGACGGGAGGTCCTGGGTTCAAATCTGGCCTCAGACACTTTCCCAGCTGTGTGACCCTGGGCAAGTCACTTGACCCCCATGGCCTACCCTTACCACTCTTCCACCAAGGAACTAATACACAGAAGTTAAGGGTTTAAAAATATATTTAAAAAAATAAATAAATAACTTAAGAGCATACTAACGGCTCTCAATAAAAGACAAATGGTTTGAAATATAAATTTTTCAGGTCTACTTTATTCTGAACCTAACATTTACAAAGAACTTATTTAAGTAAAGAATGTGCCTCATTTGCTAGCAATAAGCATTTTATAAGAGAACAGTATTGAAGGCTATATATCACTTCATAAGATATTTCATAATACTTTTAATTTCATTTTTTACTGTTCTAATTACAGAAGCTAATGGGAAGTGGGATGGGGAAGAGAAGTAGGTAATTGATCATTCTCATTTTAGGAATCTGTGCAATTTCTTTTAAAAAGCTTCTGGGTGGACAGCTAGGTAGCTCAGTGGATTGAGAGCCAGGCCTTAGAGATGGGAGGTCCTGGGTTCAAATCTGATCTCAGACACTTTCCACAGCTGTGTGACCCAGGGCAAGTCACTTGACCCCCATTGCTTAGTCCTTACCACTCTTCTGCCTTGTTGGAGCCAATACACAGTATTGACTTCCAAGACGGAAGGTAAGGGTTTAAAATAAAATAAAATAAAATAAAAAGCTTCTGCATTTTTTCTAAGTCATATAAATAAATATTTTTTAAAAATTTGGTAACTATACAGCAGAATAAAAAAACAGGTTGCTGACTTCTATCATATTTGAATTTCATCTGTTTCTATAGATATATGAAGAGATAAGAAAACAGAAATTTTATTAATCAGGGCAAACCAAAATTATTGATTTTACCCAATTATTCTTAACTGGTATTGGTATAAAATCCTTTATAAAAGAATAACACGATTGTATTGAAGAACATTTATTATTCCCTTGAGACAGACTGGTGGCTGTTCTTTTAAAATCACAGCTTCTGGGGGGCAGCTAAGTAGCTCAGTGGATTGAGAGACAGGCCTAGAGACTGGAGGTCCTAGGTTCAAGTCTGGCCTCAGACACTTCCCAGCTGTGTGACCCTGGGCAAGTCACTTGACCCCCATTGCCTACCCTTACCACTCTTCTACCTTGGAGCCAATACACAGGATAGACTCCAAGATAGAAGGTAAGGGTTATAAAAAAAAAAATCACAGCTTCTAAAGTACCTTTAAAAAGGAGTTTCCCTTAAAAAAAACACTAATGAGTTTTTATTAGAACTGTAAAGTGGCCCAAACGTTTTGGAAGTATGCAAGAAAAGTGACTTATCTGTCCAAACCTTCTGACCCAGCAATCTCCCTATATTAGATATATACACCAGGAAAGTCAGACAGAAATAAAAAATCCAACACATAAAAAATATTCACAGAAGCATTCTTTAACATTAGGGAAAAAATGGGGATAGAAAAATAGGTGTCCATTAATTGGGAAATGACTGAAAACACTATCATGTATGAATGAAATACAATCTTATACAAAGCAAAAAAGTGTGGATTTGAGAAATTCAGGGGAAAAAAAAAAAAACCAAGCTTTTATGAAGTGAGGCAGAATGAAATAAATAGAACCAAAAGAATATACACAATGATAGCGACATAAACAAAACGATTATATAAAGTTCACCTAATTCTGAGCCATTGAAAAGCCAGTGAAGATCTCACTTAACAAATAAACCCAATGAAGGCTGGTAAGGAAAGAAAGGGCACACTACTGCCTATATTCTAAGATGTAGTTCACAGTGTTGAGTGTGTTTGCTTTGTCACAAAGCAGGGTGTTGTCATAAATGACATTATAAATATCAAACTTTTTAAAAACTAAAAGCCCATTTGCTTTTATCTACCACAAAACTTAAAAAACCCAATACAATTGTTTTGTAAAAGTGCTCCCAATTACCTATCACTAGTTAACAAGTAGACAAGACTGGGAATCCTTTGGAAAGCCCACCATCACTTTGCCCATCCTTCTCTATCAGATCTAATGCATTCTGAGGTAGGCTTAAGTCTCATCTGGAACATCCTTCAACTAGGAGTTTCACTCAGCCAGAATAGCCGAGTTCCATTCTCACTATTTAATATTTAATAATGAATATCATACAAAGTATAAGTTTGAAGAGACAAACTACTTTCAAAATGTCTAATAAGATACATAACAAAAACACAAATCAATGCATGCCCTCTATTCCCCATTGGTCATTCTAAACCAGAGCTGTTGTTCCTTTCTTCTAAAAATCTCCTTGCCAGGACACATCAATGCTCTATTGGCAACCTTAGAGGCAGCTGCATTTAGGCAGAGAAATCCCTATTTAACTAAGTGCCACATTAACTCTTTTTTGGGGTGGAGAGGAAGGACATTAAAGGACAATCCCTACCAGTTCGCCCCTTTAGGTAAAGTTCACGTGAAAGTGAGCTTCACCTTGCTATGAATGTAGCTTAAGTAAGAAAACCAACATTACTAAACTACAAAACCAAATCAATCTTCTTCAGCGGAATAACAATTCAGTGTGAACTTTATTTCAAACAAAGGAATATCAGAGTAACTAGGTGCTATCTAGCTACACTGCTCCTTGAAATAGTCAATGTAGTAATTCCAAACTTATTAAAAGGGGGACGGGGGAAAATCATGAAACGTCAACAAAGAAGAAAGTATTTCTGGTAGAAATTTAACATAATCAGTACTTCCATATCTTTATTCTAGGAATCCAACAAGGTGTTCTGGCTTAAGTATGCAACAATTTCCAAAGACTTGACTCAACACTTTTTGACCTTAAACTAAGCCCTTCACAATTTTTACCAGAAGGCATGAAACAGAAAAGAAAGGCCAGAAACTGACATTCTCTAGTGCCAATAACTGGTTTTGAAAAGGTGAAGAAGATTGAATATACTTCCTAAAAGGTTGAGAAATTCTTACTTGCATTTAGACTTTGTTCTTATATGGCCAATAGGTGCCTTCTTGGTTTTGAACTACATCCTTAGGGAATCCCATGAATGTACACTAAAACAAATCTACCTGTATCCCATCCCCGCTACCTGACAAATGACTAAGAAACAAAGATTAGTCCAAATCCCATAAAGGTTTTCTTTGGAGAAAGTAAACGATTGGGGAGACCAAGATGCTGTATACAAAGCAAGTTTGCTCATCAAAAGGCTGAAACAGTATCATCCCTTCTAGCCCAGCCCACTTTCCCCATCATGGTAATAGTAGATAACTAATAGTTCTGCTTTAACGAAAGAAGCAGGAATTTTACCTACATCAAACCAATATGAAAGTCAAGTGAGGATCTTGAACAGGATGAAATGTGCCATTTGATAGGTCTCTCTCTTTTTTCCAACAACCACCTAGATACAGTAGCAGTCTTGGTCTGGGAAGTTGGAAATACCAGGGAACTGGGCATCAGAAGCCGGTCATAATTTCTTCAGGGCAACTCACGATATCTTAATGAGCCCATGGAGGTCCCTTTCTTTCCAAATAGTCTATCTTAACTCTCTTCTGAAAGACAGTTACATACACAAGTCTGTCACCTTACATCTCTTCAGGCAACAGGACAAACAGGTCACAAGTACTTGGAGCTTTCTTAAAATGGTAATGGATGCTCAAAATTCCATGTCGGCCAGAGCCAAATTCTCTAGTCCCATTTTTCTATTCCTAAGGAAATATGATAATTGAATTTGCCCCTTAATTAAGTTGTAACACTATTGAAAAAAATCATAGAAATCCCACAATACACTACACTCAGGTTTCTCAGGAGCAAAGATCACTGGAACATTTGTCAAATCGATCATTACTACAAAGGTGAAAACCAAACATAAAGATACGTATTGAAGGACACTCCTCCTCCCACTTCCAAAAGAGGGACAAGGCTGGTACCCTTACCAAACTTACTACAATTCCTGAAAATATAACAGGAGATGAAGGAAAAGATAAGTCTGCTTTCTTTACCATCTAAAAACAGAAGAATGACAATGTCTAAGGCTGCCTCTGCTAATTCTAGGCAAGAGGTTCTTAATCTGGGATTCATGGAATTTGGATGGGAAAAAAAATTATATTTTCACTAACAACTAACTAAAATATGGTGCCTCCTTCAATTATGAATTTTTAACGCTATTATCTGAGAAAGGGATCCATAGGCTTCATAAGACTGCCAAAGGAGTCCATAAAACACAAAAAGCTAAGAACCTCTGTTCTAGACACTTGGATCCTAACATCTCTGGGCAGTGCCTATCCACTTAAAGCCAGATCCAAATCACCACTACCTAGGCCTTCCTTACAGAACCTATTTTCAAAATGCTTTTGTAATCTTTTTCAACAGATACTTAAAGGTTTGGAGGGATGATGGGTCAACCAGAGCAGTGGGATCAATCAGTCATCCAAAAATCATAGGCAGGACTCGAGACAGAAAAAAGAAGATAGACAGTCTCCAAATCTGTCAGCTCTTATCCGAATAAAAACTACAGCCCAAAGGGCTAAATCGATCATCTAGTAATGGGGTATGCCCCACATATGTTATCCTTTTTAAAAAATATTTAGACTTGGAATCAAGGAAGAAAGAAGTATTGAGACGGCTTCTATGAACCACTTCCCTTTGGTCCTTGGTATTACACAGAAAGGAAAAAAGAAAGTTCCATTTTATTGAAACTTCTAAGGAAGCAACTCCCCAGCTACTCTTGTTTTACATGTAAAAAGATTGTCAGGGCATTTTCCTAATTAAAAAGAGGGAAAAAATAAAACAAATCAGGAACTGTTAAAGGGGGGTTCAGGAACTAAAAGGCACTGAATTAAGGCCCATCTTGTTGCAATTAGGTCAAGTATTTAATCTCATATATAATTTTTGGAGTCACTATTAAGAGTAAAGGGAGAAGAGGAAGTCTCAGCCCTTAGCTAATGATTTTACTGTACAATCATCCAGAATTCTGTTAAGGTACATATGAAAAAAGTACTTCCCGATTTAAAGTAAGAAAAAAAAAAGTCAGTGGTCTCCGATGCTACAATTTTCTGATCTTTTAGGAAACCAAATAAAAACTTACCCACCCACAATACTGACCTTCAGCTTTTTTCAAGACTTTTCCTTTTCAAAGTCTTCAAATGAATTGGAAACTCAAATTCGCAAGGTTTTTTTTGCTAACTTTGTTTAACCTATTGTCCCTAACTAAATAAAAAGCTAGAACCATTTCTAAACTATTTTTCTCCTTCACTCAAGTGGTCTAAATGACCTCTACATTCCCAGACTTGTAAAATGTCCTAGGTGGTTTTAAGAAAATGGAAATGCAGTCAATGGGGATCCATTTGTTTTCTTTTAAAAGGCAAAGCAGCAAAGCCAGTACAAGAGAAGGAGGTTCCCACCCACTGCACCTGGAAAAGTAAAACGGGATCCACCCAGGAGCATGAGGCTGAAACAGACCCGGGGAGTTTAATCCCGCTCTTGGGGGCTGGGAGGGGGGCTGGGGGGGGGGGGAGGCAGTGGGAAACTACCACCACAGCTTAAGTTGAGAATCTCTTTGCAACTTTCCACGTCCACAAACAGGGCAAAAAGTAAAAGAAGTTTTGAAAACATCTGAAAAGCCATCTGCAAAAGCAGCTTTCGACCTCAGACAAATTCCTGTCTCAACCCACACACAATAGACCAAAACCCAACTTGATGAATTTTGTTACCAAAGGTTCTGGAAATGTGTTCACTTAGATCCAGAAGGCAATATACAGTAAGAAAATGCACCAAATAGGCAAATTCACAGAACTGCTCTTACCCCTTAGGAGCTGCTCAGCTCCCTGTGCTGGAGACCCAGAAGTTTGCTCCTTCTCCTTGTTGTTTTGCTTTAAAAAATAAAATTAAAAGTGGCAAAAATTGAAAGGAAAAAATCGTTTTAAAATCATTTAGCCTAGCTGAATTTCTCCCAACAGCCGCACCTTTTAAAAATCCCTCTGGTTAGCAAGAATGAGAAATTCAACTGGTTCTAGCCTATCATGCCCCCTCTGTACACACATTAAACACACACAGACACACACCTCAGTTGCAGACTTCTAAAAAACAATCCTTTCCGAAAAGGACCCCAAATCCTTGCCAATATCGCTGAGAAAGCCAAACACAAGAATGCAATTAATTTTGCTCCACCTCTTGCTCTTTTCGGGCTCTTTCCTCTTCTTTCTTTCCTTCTCTCTCTCTCTCTCTCTTTCTCTCTCTCTCTTTCTCTTTCTCTCTCCTCTTCTCTTTTTTTTTTTCTTTCCTCCCAGATCCAACACCTAAAATGGAAGTTGCACCCAGCCAAAGGCAAGGGAGCCTGGGTGGTGACAAACTGATCTGCTAGCCCTCCCCCCTCGCTTTCCTAAGTGATGTCAGCCTTTGAGCGCTTCCAATAGAAACCAGGCATAAATCAGGGAGCTGAGCTTATCCAATAGGAAACTTTATTATAGGAATTAGAAAAAAAGAGAGAGAGACAGACAGAAAAAGACACAGAACTTTTAAAAATACATATGCATATATATAGAGATAAAACATGTCTCTCTAGATAGATATTGCAAAAGCAAAGGATATACAATCCTTGAGGAAGTGTGGCAAGGCCTGAGCCTGAGTGGAAAAGAAGTGGTTTGTTTGGGGTGGGTTTTTTTTTTTGTTTTTTTGTTTTGTTTTCAAAATCACTGCATAGAAAAAAGCCTTTGCTATTTCCTGAGTTCTCTTTGATGGTGGGACTGTTGGGGGTTTTGTGTATGTCTCTTCGAACCCCTTCCCCCCGTTTTCTGATTGTGGGGGAAGTCCAGACAAAAGATGAAATATCTCGTTTTACACATTGGAAAAACTGTATTTTATTCACTGGCTTTTGGTGTTAAGAAAGTCACTCCTCAAATCTCACAGCCCCTCCCTGACAAGCAACCCATCCTAAAGGGGAGGGGGGGTGGGTGGGGGCGGGGTGCACCAGAGAAGAGAGAATGCGTTTAATCCATTGGGGGGAGGTGGGAGGGGTCATCTTTGAAGTAAATCTCAATTCCATTGTTTTGGTTTGATTTTTTTTTTCATTGAAATTGATGTCTGGGCTGGTTGGTTTCTTTACTATAGGTCTGTCTTTGTTCTACTAATCAAAAAATGTGTGAACCATATTAAAGGCCAAGTGATGGAGACTACAAAACTGCCCAGATAATTCATCTGAGGGAATCTCTAAGAAAGAATTGGATAGGTTTTTTTGTTGTTGTTTTTTTTCCTAAACTCTAGACTGAATCAGCCTCGAGATTTCTTGTTTAACTCACACTGGACTACACAAAAGGATCATTTGTATTTCTTTTTTTTTTTTTTTAAACCTCCTGATATGTTTAGTGTCAATTATGTCCTTAATATGCCAGGTCCTGAAGGGCAGGGGCTATGGTATGGAAGCCAGCACTGAGAATTTAATTTTTACTCAATGTTAAATTATGTGAGTTGAGAGTTTCCTTTTCATTCTGAAAGAAAAAAATCCCAATTTCTGTGAAGAGGAGAAATTATTTGATTTCAGATTACTTGGAACACTGCTTTTTTCACTGGATCACTCCCCACCACTTTGTAAAATCTTTTAGTGCTGGCTCCCAATAGGCCAAAGTGCATTACCTTGGGCCCAGCCCTACACAATCTGACCCCACCCTACCTACTCAGGTTTATCTCTGCTTCCAAGCAAGAACCCGCCCTGGCAATGAGGTTAATCTTGTCACTATCCCTAGAATAGTCCTTCAATCATCTTGGCTCTCTTTGCCCAGCTCTGGATGTTCCTCCTCTATTAATTTTCCCTCTTTCTTCTCAGACCCTATCCATTTTTCAAGGACCAATTCAAGATTCAAGCCCCACCTCTTTCACAATGCCTTTCCAACTATGCCATACTGCTCTTTGAACCCTATATAATATAACCAGCCCATAAATATTAAATCTAGTCCCCTACTGGGAGAAATGACTGTGCTTAAGTTTGTTTTTTTTTTACATGAATCAAAGAAAGAAAGCATGATGGTTAGACACAATGATGACTTTGGATAGCTTTGGAGGAATAGGATGAGGATTTAGTCAGATAAAGGATAAAGTAGATTTAGAGCTAAAAGAGACCTCACACAGATCATTCTTGTCCTATCCTCTTATTTTATGAAAGGGAAAACTGAAGCTAAACAGGTAAGGGAAGTAAATTGCTCAAGGTCACAAAGTCCTTAGGTAGCAGAGCATAGTTTAAAACCCAGGTCCTCAGATTTCCCAAATAAGACTGTTCCATTCTTTCTCGATGCCTCAAGAAAAAGAAATGTAAGTCTGAAATACAGTGGAATTGTAAGCAATAAACAGTATTAAGAATTGATCATCACAATGCATTGCACACAGTAAGCATTTTCTAAATGTTAGTTGAATCAACTGAAATCCTGCCAGACCAACATGGCAACCTGGAAAAACAAGTAAAGGAATAAAGTATAGGATATGATATTGCATATTACTGTACTTGCAAGATTGCTTCAGATTAGCTCAGATAGGAGCAGTCACATGAACAGAGGACTAGTCCATGAAAGAACCCAACAAAGGAATTACTGTTTTAAAGTGGCTTTATTTTAAAACTTTAAAGTTAACCTGCAGGGAATGAAGAGGGCATTAATGAATTTGTAAATAACACTAAAATAAAGAGGCATATGAATCACCAAATAAATCAAACAGATCTTGAAAAAACATGGTAAAAAAAACAAGAAAAGGAAATTTATCTTACCTGTACTTCTAGAGAAATATTTCTAAATACTGAATGGAAAAAAGTCTCTATAGTAAATTGGATAAGAATTAATGGACTTTGGATGGATTGGGGGGCTTTGCAGAAAGATTACTTCAAAACACTTTATATTCACCTAGAAGAAGGTAAACTAATTATTTTTTTTTTGTCTGTTATTCCTAGTGCCTATTACAGTGCATATAGCAGGAGCCTAACATTTGTTAACTGTATTAAATACAAAAAGAAACCAATTTATATCATGAGCACAGAGAAAATTCTCTTCTTATTTCTTAAAAATACACTGAACAGGGGCAGCTGGATAGCTCAGTGGATTGAGAGCCAGGCCGAGAGACAGGAGGTCCTAGGTTCAAATCCAGCCTCAGACACTTCCCAGCTCTGTGACCCTGGGCAAGTCACTTGACCCCCATTGCCCACCCTTATCACTCTTCCACCAAGGAGCCAATACACAGAAGTTAAGGGTTTAAAAATGTAAAAAAAAAAAAAAAAAAATACACTGAACAGGGGGCAGCTGGGTAGCTCAGTGGATTGAGAGCCAGGCCTAGAGATGAGAGGTCCTAGGTTCAAATCCGGCCTCAGACACTTCCCAGCTGTGTGACCCTGGGCAAGTCACTTGACCCTCATTGCCTACCCTTACCACTCTTCCACCTATAAGTCAATACACAGAAGTTAAGGGTTTAAAATTTAAAAAAAATTATTAAAAAAAATACACTGAACATATTTTTCACTTAACTTCAAAACTCTCAAAAAATGACAGAAACACCAGTAGCAACTGCAAACACAAATACACAGGTTGATAATTTATATTGGTGAAGTAAACATTAAGAAGAAATAAAAAAAAACAAAAACCCTTACCTTCCATCTTAGAATCAGTAAGGGCTAGACCAGGGGTCAGCAACATGGCTCTCAAGCCATATCTGGCTCTTTTGAGGGCCCGATATGGCTCTTTCTGCAGGAGCCATAAAGTCAATTTTTTTTTCAGGTGTTGTTACAGAAGTGCGTACTGTGAGCACTGTACGACTCTCACGAAATTACATTTTAAAAAATGTAGCGTTTATGGCTCTCATGGCCAAAAAGGTTGCCTACCCCTGGGCTACACAATGGGGGTTAAGGTACTTGCCCAGGGTCACACAGCTGGGAAGTGTCTAAGGCCAGATTTGAACCTAGGACCTCCTATTTCTAGACCTCTCAATCTACTGAACCACCCAGCTGCCCCCAAGAAGAAATTTTAAAGGCAGAGAGGGGTCTGAACTTTAAAAAAAAAAAAAAAAGTCACCATTTCTTATCTATACATAAGATTAGTCAATTCTAGAATTCTACTTTAAAGAAATGATAAATAGTAAGGAGTAGAGATTAATAAACATTCAATCTAATGAAAACACTGGACAAACACACATATAAAAAGCTTTTCTCTTCTGTCCCCTTTTTGGTTATAACACCTAAAATGTATCATTTCTGAAATCCTGAGTAAAGCAATAACTTGTCATTTCCTTTAAAAATTCTTCTGATCTGAGGTGAAACTATATTTATGCTAGCTAGGATAAAAGTCCAAAAGAAGACTGTCTATACACCTTGGTACTTAGCTTTTCCCAGTATGACATCTTGCCAAAAAGATAGAACAAATATAATCTTAATCTCTTTGCTGAAACTTCAGCCCTATTTCCTCACTGGAATGCCACTGTCAGAATCATCTAGGGATACTACAGTGAGACATTACAAACACTTCGGGTTCTGTGTTCTGTCTTTGTTTTTTCCTGCTGGCTCCATCTAAATCTATCCTCCTTCTGTTCTATTTCCTCTCAACTCTTGCTTCCTCAAAAAAAAAAAAAAACAACAAAAAACCTTTATTTCCTCTTCCTTGTTCAATTTTCTACTCTATTCTGGGTTTGGTGTACTCAATTTAGACAAATTTTTGAAAATATTAATTGATTTATACAATTCAGAGCTAGAAAAGGCTTTAGAGATAATCTAGTCCACAAGTGTTAGAATCCCAATGAGCTTCAATAATGATTTCAAATATTACAAATTAACATTATCTATGTTGTATTGTATTTCTATTTATTTTGTTAAACATTTCCTAATTGCATTTTAATCTGGTTCAGATTTGCAGGCCTTGAATTTGACACCTCTGACACCTCTGACTATTCTAATTCTTTCAATTTACAAGAGAGGAAACTGAGGCCTGAAGAAAGCAAGTTGTCTAAGATGACTAGATTCAAACCCAGATCCGTAGTATAATAATGGTAATAATAGAAATCAAATCAATATTATTATTCCTTAAAAGACTTGTCAATCAATTGCACAATCAGGCTAATTATCATGCCTCTGACTTCCCTGGTCACCACTCCCCTATGTGAGCTGCCTTCTGCTCTTAGAATATAGACTATTTGTAAGCAGGGATAATGTGGCTTGTTTGCATTTGTATCTTCAGCATTTAGCACAGTGCCTGGCCTGTAGTAAGAACTTCATAATTTTTTTTATTCATCTCCATCCTTAAAATTTTAATTCAATTTTCTTCCCACTTAAGCAGGTGGACTCTAGTTTAGACCTTAAGTTCTATGATCTTTATCCCTTTGATATCTTCATCTTATTCTGTTTTCAATTTTATTCCTTTTCCAAGGAATATACTTTATACTCACCCTTTTATTTCTCTTCCTGTTTTCAGACTTGTTTCTTATCTTTGGACATCTTCCTTTTCTATCATCAATTCTCCTTAACTGAAACCACACCCCCTGAGATCACTTTATCAGACTTGTTTCAGTTTCAACCATACTGAGTTAGACAGAATCAGTGTCAGAGCTAGAAGGTATCTTCCAGGTTGTCTAGTCAAAGAATTAGAGTTGTAAATGGTATTAGGGATTGTCTGGT
Organism: Gracilinanus agilis; assembly: GCF_016433145.1. Lineage (NCBI taxonomy): Eukaryota > Metazoa > Chordata > Mammalia > Didelphimorphia > Didelphidae > Gracilinanus > Gracilinanus agilis. The sequence goes on along the minus strand of NC_058135.1, from coordinate 278,894,506 downwards.
CCTAAAATAAGCCACTAGCGGGGACCTTAGAAGTACCCTAGCCAGAGGATTATGAGAAAGCCTTAAAATGTTGACTTCTCCAACCCACTCATTTTACAGGTGGAGGCTCAGAGCCAGTGACAAGCATCTATGGAGAATTAATGGAGAGCCAACGGTCAGAGGAAATCCAAAAAGACTGGATGGCATCATTGTCAAGGAATTTCCCTGAGAATAAACTAGGAACAGAGTTTACTCTCTTTCATCATCCCTAAAAACAGCAACAGATTCTTATTAAGAACCACCTTCAACCAAGGCAGCAGAGGACTTCCTAAATAGATAGTCTTCTAAATGAGCCTATCTTTCTATTCTCTCCAAGATTCTTGGTTGGAGTAGATAGAGTCAGTACTAAAAACCAGGACTGAGCATTCCCAGGGAATAAGGAAAAGTACTTTCAATAACATGCCTTGGGGGTACCATTAGCCAGGCCCAGAAACAGGAGGTCTTGAGTTCAAATCAGACATTTCCTAGCCCTGTGACTGTGGGCAAGTAACTTGACCCCAACTGCCCAGCCCTTAGCACTTTCTTGCCTTGGAACCAACACACCGCATCGATTTTAAAACGCTTTTTTTTTTTAAGGAATGTCTAGCCAGGAAGTGTCCCAGAGGGGGGAGACAATAGTCTAGTGATCCCAGGGCAAAGAAGTCCCTGAATGAAAAATCAGAGGCAGGTCCTCTAATGCTGTTGGCTCTATGGAACCCCACCCCCAACCCCGTTTTACAAAAAAGGACACCGAGGCCCCAAGGGTCAGAAGAGCTGCCCGAAGGCAGGGAGGTATTTTGCCAGCTCTCAGTAGGAGGTCTCAGACGAGGCTGTACCGGAAGTGCTTTATCCGGAAGCTCCAGAGGTACAAGGTAGTACCTTTAGGGGTGCACAGGGCAGGGTCCCTCGTTTATCACGACACACTAAGCCCCCTTGCCTGGGTTCCCTCACCCCCGCCCAAGCCTTGGAGCCCCTGGGTTGAGCTCTCACTGCTCCTTCTGCGCCGCTTCCCTCCACCGTCTCAGCCTCGAAGGCCTGAGAAACGGGGCCTCCTTCCTCCCGCCCAAACAGGTTCTCGGCTCACAATTGGGCTTCGGCGGCGCCCCCGGGCCAATGGAAACGGCGTTGCTGGGAAGACGCGGAAGGGGCGGGTCCCGACACAGAGGCCCAGTGAAGGCCATTGGGTGGGGGCGCCCGGGCCCGCGTTCTAATTGAGTGGCGAGGCGGAGGCAGTGTGTCAGCAGAGGCGGCAGTGGGGAGGGGGGCACGTGGCCACTAGGCGCCGGCGCCGCGCTCTCTGGAGCCGCGTGGCCTGCTCCACGCTGCCCCTGATCCCCAGCTCGCTGCCCCGCGCTGCCCCCTGCGGCCGGCGCCGGCACCTGCACCATGTAAGCCCGCTGCCCCTCATGGCCGCGACGACGCAGAGAGCCCGCCTCCGCCCGGCCGCCCTCCCAGGCACCCCCGCGCTGCAGGGGTCCGCCCTTCCTTCCACGCCCACCTTGGCTCCCGGTTCCCGCTGCGCCCCTGGGGTGGTCGGGGCGGGAAGCGGCCCTGGGCCAGCCTGGGTGCTTGAGCTGCTGCCGGAGGGACCCCGCCAGGGGGGCGCCCAGAGGTGAAGCCCCCACCTGGGCCCTGAAGCAGCTGGGTGGGGCACGAGGGGAAGGGTAGGCTACAAGTGCTGTGGGTGGACTCCGAGCCCTTCCTCCAGGGCCCAGACCCAGACCCGGTGCCCCTTCAGGGCATCAGAGGTTGGGGGGCGGGGTGGTGCTGCCAGCCCCGGGGGGCCAACTAGACACTGAGAGAAGAGGGGAAGGCTAGGGAGGAAAACTGAGGCCCAGTGCCCCCAGGCGCCAGGCCCTGCGGCATGCTGGGCCTTCTCTCCCTCCCCCTACGTTGTAGCAGGCCTTCTTTGCAAGGGAATGGTAGGATGCTTTAGCTCCCTTAACTGTTCTGCCCTTGTCTCTTCCCCCTAGCCTTGACTTGTGTCCTATACCCCACCCGACAGAGAAAGAGAGCCGCATGTGGTGACAGGAGGCTGCCCGCCTGCCTTTGGAGTGAGTGTGGGCACCCGTGGAGAGGACACGTATGCACTGGGAGTCTAAGTAGAGTCTGGCCTCCTTGCCCTTACCGCTGTGTCCCGCAACCTCAGTTTCACCATCTGCCCAGTGAACCAGACGGGTAGGGCCTTGAAGGCCCTTCCCAGCACTCTCCTACCCTTTAACTCGCATCTTCAGGGCCCAGTGCTACTAGAACCTTCTAGAGGTCTAGCCTTTCTCCTCTCCCTGAGCAGCCCCCAGGTCCCAGGCCAGCAGCATGTTACTCCCCTCCCCCACGGGAAGGCCCCCTCCCAGCAGCCTCTTTGTGCTCCCAGCTTTCACTTTAGGGCCCACCTCAAATACTGCCTGACCCACTCAGGCCTGGCCTTGGGGCTTCCCAGCTGTGCTACCTGGAGGGATGGGGGGGGGGGGGGTGAAGTGACTGGCCAGCTAGGAACCCAGGCCTAGGTTCAAATCTGGCCTCTGAGGCTTCCTAGTTGAGCCAGTCACTTAACCCTGTGGCCCATCCCTTATGGCCCTGCTGCTTTGGCACCAATTTGCAGTACTGATTCTGAGACAGAAGATGTGGGTTAGAAAGCGTGTGATTACACTCCCCCCATCATAAGTTCCTTCCTTCCTGCCCCCAGCCCTCATGTCTATGCCAGGCCTCCGCTGGGCACCGGTGTAAGGGAGAAAAAATATAATTATCACACCAGGCATACCTCTTTCCCTTCTCTCCCCCCCGCAGGGCCTGGGCACCTGTAAGAGCTTCATGTCCAGGTGAGAGCTGGTGACAAAAGGCACTGGAGGATGGGTCTCCTAGGCTAGGGATCCCCTCCTGAACCACTGCCCAGAGACGTGATGAAATGTGCGGGAATAGAGAGAAACCAGTGACAGAAGATGCAGCCCTCTCGGGAGCACAGATCCCTCAGACCACAGTGTGGACCCAGGGATAGAGCCAGGCCTCCTTCAGGGACTGGGGGCCCAGCAGGCAAAGGGCCCTGGTGGTTCCCTGTTCTCCCTGTGTTCAGTCCTGCTCCTTGGGCAGTCAAGGCTCATAAACACGCTGCACCCCCTGCTGGTTAGTGGGGATGCAGCAGGCCATAGCCACCCAGGAAAGGGCTGGGGTCTAGGAAACCCAAGGGGCCTTTCCTAGGGACTTCTTTGTGGAGGAGCCCCAGGTTCCTCAGGTTCCTTATCTTTCCACATGGCTGGAGGGAGTGGAAAGAGCTTGGATTCCGGAGAAAGTTGGCTGCCATTCCCACCGAGGCACTTAGTTGGGGACTGAGAATCCTTTCATCTCTTTGAACCTCAGTTCGCTCACCTATAAAATGACATCACAGTACTAGCCCCAGTCCCATTTCACTGAATTGTTATGGGGGAAAGGTTGTACAATTGGGTTGTTTTCTCCCCTTATTGCTTTCCACTTGAAAAAAAAATAGATAAAATATTAGTCTAATCTGGCCTCAGATACTTCCTAGCTGTGTGTCCCTGGATGAGTCACCTAACCTCCATTACCTGGCCCTTGTTGCTCTTCTGCCTTAGAATTGAGGGTTTAAAAAAAAAAAAAAGTAGAACGGAATCTCTGAAGTACCACATCTTACTTATCAGGTACTCAATTGGTGAACAGGGAAAAGTGTTCTTGGGACGACCATCATGTGCTCTCCTGAGAGCCCCAAAATCCTCTACAGGAATCCCAGGCTCCTCCGCTTGGCTTTTCTGCAGCTCCATCACCAGCAGCAGAGCGGCGTGTTCTGTGATGTTCTCTTGCAGGCAGAAGGTAAGAGGCTGCTCCGCCGCAGGAAAAGTCCCTACAATGTTGATCTAAAATGGAAGATATGAGTTTTGTTTAAAAAAAAAAAAAGGAAAGAAAAAAGCAGTAGCAGTTGTAGTAGCAGCTAGCTTGTTATGTTATGTTTGCCACCTTCCCTAAACACTGCCCCCATTCCCCTAATCTTTCCTTTCACTGGCTGAGCATCCTGCTTCCTTCCCCTGGTCTTCATTTGACAAGAATGAATGGACTAAAAAAAGGAGAGAACAAATGAGTGAATGAACAAACAGATAAACGAATGAATGAATTAAAAAATTAAGTTTTACGTCTAAGCATCAAATTGAGCACTGAGGATCCAAATGCTAAAGCAGAGTTGATGCCTGCCCCCAAACTGCAGTTTACATTATGATGGGTCAGGGCCACCTTTGTCCTCAAAGTTCCCTGGTGAGGGAATGGAGCCATGGGTTGGCACAGGCCATCCAAGCTAGAATTGATGGGGAGGAGGAGGAGGAGGAAGAGAGAAAGTCTAGGACTTTGGGATGGAAGTGATGACAGAGAGGAAAGAGGAAATAGAAGCAGTGTGGCTCCAGGTATAACTGAAAGGAGTGGTAAGAAAGTTCTCTAAGGCAGCAGCCCCAAACTCTGGTCTTTTGACTCTTACTCTTTTTTTTTTTTTTAAACCCTCAACTTCCATCTCAGAGCAAATACTATGTGTGGGTTCCAAGGCAGAAGAGTGGCAAGGGCTAGGCAATAGGGGTTTAAGTGACTTACCCAGGGTCACCCAGCTAGGAAATGTCTGAGATCAGATTTGAATCCGGGACCTCTTGCCTCTAGGCCTGGCTCTCCATCCACTGAGCCACCCAGCTGCCTCCCACATCATCTGGACTACAGCATCACCCTGCTGACTCAGATCCAGCTTGTAGTCCACTAAAACTTCCAGATCTTTAGACCAACTACTGTCTGATTAGCAGCCTATACTTGTGAAATTGGTTTATTAAACCCAAGTCTGAGAGTTTCCATTGAATTTCATCGATTAGATCCATCTGAAGGCTCCAATCTCTTGAGACCACTTTTAGGTTTTAGGGCAAGTCTTTTAACCCCAGTTGACCAACCCTTGCACTTCTGTCTTACAAGTTTAGGTCTTGATTTTTCTCCAATCTGTTAGCCCTCTCTCCCAGCTTTGTTATTAATCTGTCAGTATGATAAAGCATGCCATCTCTGCCTTTATCCAGACCATTGATAAAAACATTCAATCCAAAGTATGGCACTATCCAGAAAACAGTTTGGAGTCAGAGGACCTGGGTGTGAATCCCATCTTTGTCCCTGAAGGCCTTAAACTCCCTCTCATAAACTAAGGTTTTTGGGGATTCCCCCTGTGTGAAACTAGGAGCCTAGCATGGAGCCTTGGTTTTACTTCCTAGCTGTGAGCCCCTGGGCAAGTCACTTAACCCTCATTGCTTAGCCCTTACTATTCTTCTGCCTTGGAACCAATACACAGTATTGATTCTAAGATGGAAGGTAAGGGTTTAAAAGAAAAAAAAAAAGACAAAAAGTAAGGCTGGGGGTGGGGAGAGGAAGAGATATTAATAGCACTTACCTCCCTGGATTTCGTAAAGCCCTTTATAAACCTTACACATTGCTCTAGAAATGTTAGTGATAGCCATAAAAAGCTAGGCAGACACAATCTCTAGCATTCCCTTGATATCCTAGTTTGGTGGCCCATCAGAAAAGGAAAGACAATTAGAATGGCATGATTTATTCTCTCTCTTTTTTTTTTAATCAACCTTTCCTTTCCATCTTGGAATCAATATTAAGTGAAAGGTATCAGGTCCAAGGCAGAAGAGTGGTAAAGGCTAGGCAATGGGGATGACTTGTCCAGGGTCACCCAGCTAGAAAGTGTCTGAGGCCACACTGAACCCAGGACTTCCTGTCTCTAAGCCTGACACTCCATCCTCTGGGCCACCAAGCCTCTCCCAATATAATTTATTCTTAATGAAGTGATGTTGGCACATTGGAACTACCAGTGTCTTTTACAGATGCTCATTAATCATCTCTTTACTGACCATCTCCAGAATTTCCCTGCACTTTAAGTCACTGACCTGTGGTTTGCAGGCTCCATTCCCTTCTCTATGTTGAAGAGGAGCACATTTGCCCTTTCCAGGGCTGCAGTTTCTTCCCTCTTTCTTGCCAGTCTTGCAGATATCACTGATATTGACTAAAGAATTGTACCAACTTGTTCTGAGCAGGTGGTACATTTGGGCCAGAGTCCTGAATTTCTTATGGGCAGGTAGGCTTCTCCTACCACATCCTTATTTTCTTCTAATCCAGGGATCATTTGTTCTCTTTGGCAGAGAAAAACAAAATATGAATTGAACAACAATGGCTTCTGTGTTATCAGTTAGCATCTTCCCACTCATCCCAAACAACCCCACTGCTCCATCTTGTCCTTCTCTTTCAGCCAGTATGGTTAGAAAAAACTCTTCCTTTTTGTTTTGTGGGTACCCTCACTGGCAGCCTCAAGTCATTCTGAGCTAGCACCCAGGAGACTATTAATAGAGCACTTTGTATTCATTATCTGTGACCTTCTCTTACTTTTGTCCTCCAAGCAGTCCTTTATGAAAGTTAATTTTTAAATTAATTTTTTTAAGTATTAAACTATTGTGTTCTCTGTTTTTCTACATTGGTCTCTTCACACAACTCTTGCCTTTCCTTCTCGTCGGAGTTGTTTTTCTTTCTCTCCTCAGAATTTCCTATTCAGCCTTCCCAGCTGACTTCCCCTGTAGAATTTGAGTCCTATGGATGCTACCTATCTTTCTTCTGAAATCTGCTAGCTTATTCTGCTGACAGAATACAGCCATCTTTCCTCTCCTTTCTCATAAGCTCTAGGAAAATGTGGTCAGGTCAACTCTAAGCTTTCTATTATTTCTGCTCCAGCAAAAATTGCCCCTTTAGTTGATCTTCACTTTCTGATAGCTGGAAGTATCAAGACAGATTAAGAATGCTTTCCTGGTTTTGAGAGAGACTGAGAAAGTGGGAGAGAGGAAGAGAGACAGATAGACACAGAGAGAGAGTGAGAGATGGAGGGGTGTCTGAAGAAGCGGAGTCACCCACCTCTGCTCTTTCTGCCTCTAGGCCAGACTAAGGTTCTATTTCCCAGACTTTTCTCTTTTCTTGTCTTCTGCCTATAGCAGCATTAAAGATAAAATTGCCTGTTTCTTCATTCATTGATCTTTCAGAAAAAAATTTTTTTTGCTATTTGCAAATCACTGACTTCCTGCTGTCTCCTCCCACCCAGCCAGCAACAACAACAACAATAATGATAGCACTTGTATAGTTCCTTAAGGTTCACAAAGAACTTCACCTTTTCTCGTTTCAGCCTTACAACTCTGCAAGATAAGTCATATTATTCCCACTTTTACAGGTTAAATGACTTCCCCAAGCCTACAGCTAATAAGTATCTTAAGGTAGGAGCTGTCCCCAGGTCTTCCTAACTCCAAGGTCAGGACCGTATCCATTATGCCACGAATGCTAGTCCATCACCTCTGTTTGCTCCAAAATTAATTTTTAAGCAACTTTATTCTGTATTTTTTTATTGTAGAGCTTGCTTTTATTTAGTATTTTATTTTTCCCTAGTTACATGTAAAAATAATTTTAACATTCTTTTTTTTTCAGTTTTGAGTTCCACATTCTCTCCCTTCTTCTGACCTTCCCTATCTCACTCCCTCACTGCCCTCCCCTCTCTGTGAGACAGTAAGCAATATGATATAGATTTTACATGTATAATCATGAAAAATATTTTTCCACGTTAATAATTTTGTGGAAGAGATCTCAAATGGAAAAAAAAGATGAAAGAAAATGAAATTTAGTATGTTTCAGTTTGCATTCAGACTCCATCCGTTTTTTTATTGGAAGGCAGATGACATTTTTCATCATGAATCTCAGGATTGTATTGAATTACTGCATTGCTGAGAATAACTAGGTCATTCACAGTTATTCATCAAGAAATATTGCTATCACGGTGTACAGTGTTCTTCTGGTTCTGCTTACCTAACACTTTTCATCAGTTCATGTAGGCCTTTCCAGATTTTTCTGAAATCATCCTACTTGTCATTTCTTATAGCATATTAGTAGTGTTCCATAACTATCATATGCCACAACTTGTTTAGCTGTTCTCCAGTTGATGAATGACCCCTTAATTTCAAAGTCTTTGTGAAAAGAGCTGCAATAAATATTTTGCACAAATAGGTCCTTTTTCCTCTTTTTGATGCCTTTGGGATATAGACCTTGTAATTGTGTTAATAGATCAAACAATATGCATAGTTTTTAGAGTCCTGTGAGCATTGTTCTAAATTGCTCCCCAGAATGGTCAAATTAGATCACAACTCTACCAATAATGTATTAGTGTTTCAATTTTCTCACATCCCCTCCAACATTTATCATTTTCCTTTTCTGTAATAATTGCCAATCTGATAGGTGTGAGAGGAGGTGCCCTCAGTGTTGTTTTAATTTGCATTTCTCTAAATAAGAGTGAGTTAGTACATTTTTTTCATATGACTATAGATAACTTTGATTTCTTTCCCTGGAAACTGCCTGTTCAATATCCTTTTGCCATTTATCAATTAGAGAATTTTTATAAATTTGACTTAGTTCTCTATATTTTTGAGAATTTAGTTCTTTTATCAGATAAAAAAATTTTTTTCTTAGCTTTCTGCTTTCCTTCTAATCTTGGTTGCATTTAGTGTGTGTGTGTGTGTGTAATCAAAATTATTTATTTTACCTTTTATAATGCTCTCTTTTATCTCATGTTTGACACTAAGTTCTTTCCTTATCTATAGATTTGTCAGGTGGACTATTCTTTGCCACTCTGATTTGCTTATGGTATCACTCTTCATATTTAAATCATGTACATGTTGACCATGCCTTGGTATGTGATGTGAGATATTGGTCTAGTCCCAGTCTCTACCATACCGTTTTCCAATTTTCCCAGCAGTTCTTGTCAAACAGCATATTTTTGTCCCAAAAGTTCCCATCTTTTGATTCCTCAAACACTGAATTACTGTGGCCATTTATTACTAGGTTTTGTGCATCTAATCCATTGACCTGATCCACCACTCTTTTTCTTAGCCAGTACCAGATTGTTTTGATGATGACTGCTTTATAATCCATAAATAATTTTGTTTTTAAGGTTTTAACAAAAAAAACAAAAAAGTGTTTCAGTGTAGATGTAGAACATTCAAACATATAGGACACTATACATTCCTTTCAAAACTATCCTGCTTGTCTGCACTTCCTTTGGAACTTTGTTCTCTTTTATGGTGTTCTTTGTTTTTACATCAGCAAAGACGTGGATGTCACTGTAAAAAACCCAGTAACCTGCCATCTTGGTGCCTCTCTTCAGTCTGCCTACCACTCCCATGGAGTTCTCAAGAACATGTGCTCCGTAGGGTAACAAACTTGCTTTCCTTTATTACTTGTACTCACAGCCCTGGCTCCCTCCTGACAATATGCTGTTACTGATAGCTTTTTGCCTCACTTGGCCCCACTTTCATGCCCCCTGACTAATGTTGGGATGAGGGCAGGGGTTAGAATACTCCTTGCGGACAAAGAGTTCTGAAGAGTTAATTGTTTCTCTTCCCCTCTAGGATGTTAGCACACCATTACATACTGCCCCTTTGGGTACTACAATGACCTCTTTCTAGGCCTCTGGACTTTGTGTTTACATTTCATGGTTGCTGCTTAGGGGTGGCTAGGTAGCACAGTAGAAAAAGCACCAGAGCTGGAGTTGGGAGGAACTCAGTTCAAATCTGGCTTCAGATACTTCTTAAGTGGGTGACCCTGGGCAAGTCACATAATCCCAATTACCTCGCCCTTGCCCTTCTGTCTTAGAATTGATGCTAAGGTAGAAGGTAAGAATTTTTTCTTATTTTTAAGTAGCTGCTCAGCTCTGGGCTTTTTAGAGATACCTTGAAAGTCTTTGTTCTAGAGGGCATTTTTCACCCTTGGAGAATTAAATTCAGCTTTGTAGGTTAAGTTGGGAGAATAACCTTTTTCCCTTGTTCCTCATATAAAATGGGGTCAAGACCCTTCATTTTCTGATTACTTTCCCCTGGTATATAGAACACAACTCACCATGAGCTCTCTGATCATTTGTATCCACCAGAATCATCAAAAGTGAGAAATAGATAAGTCATCCATTTGGACCAGTCTTGGAAGAAGGTTCTCTGTTATGTCTTAGACAAATATTCCCAGAAGGCAAGAGAACTCTCTATTCTTATCACATCAACAAAGAGTTGTTTCAGTACCCCTGAGCAGGGAGCCAACAACCATAGCTCTTCTTTACCTGATAGCTTCGGGGACTCTGCTTTCTTCATTCCATCTCCCTTCTCTTCAGATTTGTTTTTGTTTTTTGTTTTTAGCTATTTGTATACATTCATTATTTTTCCTTCCCTTCCTTGAAGTCTGTGTGTATCCTATTATTCTCCAGCTGGAACATTGACAGAAATCACTTTCTTGTAGAAATACAGACAAGATACTTTCTTAGTACAAGTCACTGCAAAAGTCTCTCTTGCTCTCCATAATGAGATTCTTGGACCCAGTAACTCTCTTAGGCCATTATCATTTGTGACCTACTGAACTTTGGTGTCATTCTTGAGACTGAGTGACTCCTGATGGGTTGAATTATCTTTCGACTGAATTTTGCCTGGATTTTTCTCTTGTTAAAATCTAAAGACACTAGGGGTTATTGCAATTGCTTTTGTGCCTCAAAATGTCTGTGGAACTTTTTGCTACTCAGTAGATTGTTATCAGTCTGTTTGTGGGTGGTTTCGGGATTTTTTTCTTTTTGGCGAGATGATAGGGATTTTTTCTTTGCTCCTTAAAAGGAATTATATTACATTAGAAATCACCAGCTGGAGACTGCTGTAATAAGATGGCAAGAAGTCTCAATTTGGAGACATCCAATTTGGAGTCAGCTTCTGACCTGTTGACTTAATTATTACTGTGACCTTGGCCAAATCACTTCTCTCTGTGACTCAGTTTCCTTATCTGTCAAAACAGGACATTGAATTCACTCATTTTTTAATGGCACTCCTTCTGGCCCTATGAACATACATTTTTATAACTTTAGAAAGTGTTGGGGGGAGCTAGGTAACATAGTGGATAGACCAGGAACAATTCTGAGGGACATATGAAAAAGAACTCTATCCACATCCAGAGAAAGAACTGTGGGAGTAGAAATGCAAAACAAAAACATATGATCGATCACATAGTTCATTGGGGATATGATTGGGGATGTAGACTCCAAACAATCACTCTATTGCAAATATTAATAATATGGAAGTAGGTCTTGATCAATGATACATGTAAAACCCAGTTCAATAGCTTGTTGGCTACGGGACGGGGAGGGAAAGAACATGAATCATGTAACCATGGAAAAATATTCTAAATAAAACAAATAAATAAAAACCAGTGGAATTACTTATCAGCTCCGGGCTGGGGGAGGGAATAGGAGAGGGAAAGAACATGAATCATGCAACCATTGGAAAAAATTCTAAATTAATTAATCAATAAAAAAATTTAAAAATTAAAAAAATGCATAGAGCACCATACCTGAAGTTGAGAGGACCCAGGTTCAAAGCTGGCCTCAGACACTTCCATAGCTATGTTACCCTGGGCAAATGACTTAACCCCATTTGCCTAATCTTTGTCCTCTTAAAAATTGTTAATAAGACAGAAAGTAAGAGTTTTTAAAAAAAAAAAAAGTCTTTGTGAGCAAATTCTTATGTTTTCTCTCTCAAATTTCCCCAGGTGAGCTTCTTTCATTCTTTTGGTTTGTGGTGTTGCATTTAAAAAAATGATGAGGCCCCACTCAAAGACTGCTAGCATGTCCCATGAGGGAACTGATCATCAGTAATGAACTTTGAGATTCTGAAGTTAGCAACTTTGTGTTGCACAATTTTTTGGGGCTTTCCTAGCTCCCCTTTCTCCATTGGCCAACACTTATGATATACTTGTAGAGAGTTCCTGTGGTTGTCTAATAATAATGGTTTTATGGTCTAATAATAATAGCTGTTTTTTCCTGTAGCCCTTTAAATTGGCAGATAACTTTTAGTGTTTGATCTCATTTGATCCCCCAGTAGCGCTTTGAGGTAGATACTAAGGTATGATCCCATTTTACAGATTTTACAGGAAAGAGACTTAGAGACTTTCACTGACTTGCCAGTCCTACAGTTAATAAATGCCAAGAAGTAGGTGTCAAATCTAGATCTTTCTGACTGCTGGTGCGACACTTTGCACAAAGGCACTGGGGATACTTCATTGCCTATAATTCAATATTACATTTATGTATTGTTTACTTGCATATATATGTCAAGGTAATTCTAAAGTGAAAGAAACGTGGGCCTAGGAGGCAGGAGTCCCAGATTATGGGCACAGAGTTGACAGAGCTTTGGAGTCACCTCAGTGCCATCTAATCAAATCCATATCCCTGAAGAGGCCTTGCTGAAACATATTGCTGTGGCCATCTATCCTTTCCTTTGTCTAATTTCATTTTTTCAATTAACAAAAATTTTATTTTCTCTCCTTTCTGTTTCCCCTCCACTCCTGCTCACTGACAAAAACAAGAAACCCAAACATGATAGTCAAACATAAAGAATTCCTCACTTTGATGATGGCCAAAACATTTCCATCTCCAGCTGCTTCCTGAGGTCTTCACTCCCAGGATCATGACTGCTCAGGGTTCCGAAGACTTTCCAAGTCACTTTTCCATATGGTGGTGTTTTTGTCACATAAATTGTCCTCTTGGTCCTGCTCATTTCACTCTGCAAAAGTTCATAAAAGTCTTCTCTTTTCCAGTTTCCTCATTTCCAGGCTGACTGGAGATGTTTCTTTAACTGAAGCTCTCATTTCATGAACTTGGGGCTCTTCACCATTCCAGGTATCTTCTTTAGATGTTTTCTAGCTTATCAGAGACCTTTTTAAAATGTGGTAACTAGAACTAAATCCAGTATTCTAGTTGGGGTCTGAGTAGGACACTCTCTCGTCCCAGATACAGGGCCCTCTAAATGGCCTACTGTTGCATTTAAGTAGTGTTGGAAGGCAAGAGTACCAGAGCCCAGCGCCTGGAATCAGACCCAAGTTTATCTCTGGCCTCCAGCATTTCTCGGGGTATGACCCTGGGTATGTCACTTTAATTTTGTCTCAGTTTCCTTAGCTGTAAAATGGAGATGATGATAGCACCTACCTCCCAGGGTTGTTACAGGATCATAGTAGGTGCTTAATAAATGGTTTCCTTTCACACATTTTCTCGTTTGCTTGTTAGTATTAACCTTTACCATCCACTAAAAACCTCAGATCCTTTCCAGAGAAGCTGCTGCCTCACTATACCACCCACACATCCATTACTTAGGGAATTTATTTTTTAATCCAAATGTAAGACTTAACATTGATCTCTATTCATTGCCATCTTAATTTGACTCTGGACAGTCTTAGCTGGTCAAAACCTTTTGGACTTCTTACTCCGTACCTGGTATGACCTGTCACCTCTTCTGAGAGTACCATCTCCACCTGGGAGTCCTTGAGGCCTGTACTTGGTGGAGTCATATTGGATTTCCCCTTCATTATCTCTATCCTCTCTCTTTCCCCTCCAAGGAATTTGAAGCTTCAGGGAAAGGAGGAGGAAGAGAGCTAGGTAGCTCAGTGGATTGTGAGCCACTCAAGAGACTGGGAAGTCCTGGTTCAACTCTGACTTGCCTTACTAGCTATGTGACCCTGGGCAAGTCACTTATCCCCCACTGCCCTCTTGCCTTGGAATTGATAGTCTTGATTCTTAGATGGATGATCAGGTTTAAAAAATAGTATCCTTGCCGTCAAGGGAGCTTGCATTCTAAGCAGGAAAGGGATTTAATGGAAGGTGGAGTGGAGGGGGACATATTTGAGAGAGACCAGTTAGGAAGCAGTTTTGTATGAGTTGTATGAGTTTTCCTTAATAGTTGTGATTTCTTCCTTTTTAGTAAATATATTGCTTTATTTTTACATGCATTTATAGTCTGACAATATCTTAACTTTCCACTGAATATCAAAAGCCTCATAAGCATTCATAGCCCAGCAAAACATTTCTGTATTAATCATATCTGAAAATAGATCTCTCTTCATATAAGTTCTCTAACAAATGATAAGTAGTGGGGTTCTCCTTCAGATTTCTGGACTTGTCATTTATCCTTACACCCAGAATTCTAAAGATTTTCAAAACTATTTTTCTCCATAATGTTGATATCTATATAGAGCAGTGGTTCCCAGACTTTTTTGGCCTACTGCCCCCTTTCCAGAAAAAATATTACTTAGCGCCCTGGAAATTAATTTTTTTTAAATTTTAATAGCAATTAGTAGGAAAGATAAATAGCCATCATGGCTTCCCTGGATTGCTGCAGCACCCACCAGGGGGTGGTAGCTCCCACTTTGGGAATCACTGGTATAAATTATTCTCCTAGTTCTGCTCACTTCCTTCTTCATCAGTTCATAGAAATTTTCTAAGTTTTTCCTAAAAGACCATTTTGTTATTTCCTCTGGTACTGTGATATTCCATTACATTCATATACCATAATTTAACTTCCCCTTCCCCAAGAGAAAAACCTCAAGTTTCCCATTTTGGGCTACTATAAAAAGTTAAGAAATGTTTTTATGGACATATGGGTCCTTTTCCTCTTTCTTTGATGTCCTGGGGTTAGGAGCACAGGGGCCTAGGCCTCTTAGTGGTATTTTCTCAGCAGTTGTGCCTCCAAATTGTCCGGCCATTGCTAGGAAGATAGTTTCAGGCTGTTCATTCAGAGGGAGGTGCCTATACTTTTTTCACCTGTAATATTATACATGAATGCCAACAGATTTTATGGAGAAGAGAGAAATAGCCTCAAATACATAAAACCCTTAACTTGCAGGGAAAGGCTCCTGTGACTGATGAGCTCTGTAGGAATGTTGGAACATCACAAATAATATCAGTTCGCTTGCATTACCCAGTGAGAAAATTAGAAAATTCTAAGAAGGAATGAACGGAAAAACAACCCAAACATTTAAGGGCTCACCATGTGTAGAGCAAATCCCTGTCCACAGCATAAGGGCCCAAAGGACCACAGATGCCAGGGATTTCCAGGTTGGCTCACAGAATACTGTGCCACCTGATGTTATCTATTTGTGAGCTGTTGGGGCAACCCAAGTTCCCTTTGGTCTCCAGAAGCCAAAGAAACTAAGACATTTCCATCAACTTTGTAAAAGGTTTTGATGGAATTTAAAACAGCCCCTCTTCATTCATATGCTGTGTGCAAAAGTCACAAGAACTGGTGCCCACAGCAGCCCTCATCCCTCAGGTCTTCTGTCTGCAGCTTTTAATAATTTAAGTTTTAATGAGAAATAGTACAGTTGTAAATTATTATTATCCCTTTAAGCCAGAGAAAAGAAAACTTCTAGCAGCTTTTAACAATTAACAATTTAGTTTAATTAAAATAGAGATAGTAAAAGAATATAGTAAAATGAATATAGTAAAGGAGAAAAATATAGGAAAGAGGTCGAGAAAGAAAACTTCCTAATGTCTATACTAGTTATTCTATAATTACTACCCCAAACTGCCTATATCTACTGCTAATAACCACCACCCCATAAAGTTCCAACCCAATCAGTGTTTAAACCAACCCCAGTCAGGTTTGTCAGAGAAGACCAGCCACCTCCTAAAAATTTCAAGAAAGGAAAAAACCCAACAGCCCACACCAAAAGCCCCAAACCCAAAAAGCCCTCTCAGTAAACTCAGACCTGCCTTTATATTCCAGCAACTGAACGCCAACCACCAACCCCACACACTCCCAGCAGCCACCCCACCGCCAGTCCTAACTGTCAGCAACTGACCCACTGACCAACTGACTCTGGCGCCTTTTTATACCCTTTTCCTGCCTTACTTCCTGTCTCTGTGGTTTCCCTGTCTTGTCACTGTAGGCCGGTTAATCCCTTCACACCTCTGCGGTAATTCCTTTTTACAGCTTTAGGATGGGGCTTGGGGCCCGGCCCAGCCTCCAGTGAGGCTCATCTCCTCCTCTCCTGAGGGAAGAGCTCTGCTCTGTCCTTCTGTTCTCGGCCCCTCCATCCCTCCTGATGACCCTTTCCTCGATTTCTCACGGGGTGGGGAGGGGGGCCCGCTTTGTCCATCCGCTGCCCCGACTTCCCGTTGGTGACCTGACGTGTTTGGGTGGGTTCCCCTCCAGGTGAGGCAGTCCCAGCTCACTGCTGCATCCTCTCAGCCTGCAGCCCCTTCTTCACGGAGCGCCTGGAGCGAGAGCGGCCAGCCCAGGGCCGGAAGGTGGTGCTGGAGCTGGGGGGCCTGAAGATCGGGACCCTGCGCAAGCTGGTGGACTTCCTGTACACGTCCGAGATGGAGGTCTCCCGGGAGGAAGCCCAGGATGTGCTTTTGGCCGCCCGGCAGCTTCGTGTGTCGGAGCTTGAGTCGCTGCAGCTGGAAGGGGGGAAGCTGGTGCGGGTGGCCCAGGGCAGGCGCCTGAATCGCAAGTGCCTGCAGCCCCCACCCACTGCCCCCATCTCAGCCCGAGTGGTGGGGCCCGGCCGGCGGCCCCGGACTCCCCTGCCTCCTCCCCAGGCAGCCTGCGCCCCCGGGGCCGTGAAGCTGAAGCTCCTGGGAAAGGAGGACGACACCCCGAAAGAGAGTGGGGGGCAGAGTGCCGAGAGCCTGCCCGAGGCCAAGGGCAAAGCCCGCGTGTGCCCACCTGCCCAGGCAGAGAGCTCCTCCGCCAAGAACCAGGCGCCGGGGCCCAAGGAGAACAGACGCGTACCAGGCCCGGCCGCCACTGAGCTCTTCCCTCCCAGCCCCACGGTGGACGAGCCCCTGTTGCCCAGGAAGATCCGGCTGAGTCGCTCCAAGCTGTCCCCCGATGTGTGCCCGGCCAAGTCCTTGGGCGCCGTGGCAGGGGCCACTCCAGGGCTCACACCGCCCGGCCGCCGCCTGTGGCGCCAAAAGACTCTGAGCAAGGAGGTCCCAGAAGAGGAGCCGGGGCCAGGGAAGGTGGGCCCTCCGGAGGGCACTGCCAGCCCTTCTCTGCCCGCCAAGCTGGGCACCAACAAGAAGCGGAGCCCCGAGGCCAGGGCGCCCAGCTCGGACTCAGCCGAGGAGGGACAGGTGGGGCGGGTGAAGCTGCGCAAGATCGTCAACGGGAGTTGCTGGGAAGTAGTCCAGGAGTCACCCTCCCGAGACCCCCAGGAGAGCCAGCAGCCCCTGGGGCTCGGTGGGGAGGCCGCCGAGGAGGCAGGGGGGCTGGAGGAAGAGGACAAGCCCGGGGCTGAGGTAGCCCAGTGCCCACTAGATGCGCCAGCCTGCACCAGGCTGCAGGAGGCGCTCACACCCACCGGTCAGTTCCCAGAGCAGGCGGAGGTCAAGGCGGAGTGCCCTGACGTGCCAGACATGGTGGAGAAGGCCGCCATGCTGAGTGGGGACTGCAGGGAGCCCTACGAGTTTGTCCCAGCCCTGCTGGGCCAGCCGTGCGAGGCCGAGGAGTACCGCATCACCAGCGCCGCCGCCACCAGTGAGCTTGAGGAGATCCTGGACTTCATGCTCTGCGACTCGGACATCGGCCCCTCCGTGGACTCCCTGGAGAGCCCCCGGGCCGGGAACTCCAAGACCCCCCCCTTCGCCCTGACCGAGCCGGAGAAGACCTGGGCCGAGGGGGAAGAGTGGTGTCTGCCCGAGGTGGAGCTCTGGCCCAGGGACTTCCCCGGCCTGGAGAAGGACTCCGACAAGGGCAGGGACGACAAGGGGCCGGGGGAGCCCCTCAGCTCCCTCGTGGCCTCCCAGGGGAGCGAAGGGGAAGAGCTGGCTGTGCCCCCCGCCTGGACTTCAGAGGCTGCCCCTGGCGACCCCCGCGCCGAGGGCCAGGGGGACAAGCTGCTCTGCTCGGGGTCCCCCATCCACTTCCACGCACCTTACGGAGACCTGTCGCCTCCCTGTGCCAGCTGGGTGGACACAGGCTACGGGAAGGCGTCCGTGGTGGACGACACGCTGTACCCTGAGGGAGAGCCAGGGGTAACGTGCCCCGAGATCAAGGAGGTGCTCGACGGCTCCAGCAAGCTGAGCCTTTCCCCGGGCAGCCTGGAGGAGGAAGGGGAGATCGATGTGGTGGACTGGACGGCGCAGGTCGGGCAGGTCCCTTTCCACGGCCTGTCTGTGTGGCCCGACCCCTCGTCAGAGTCCGAGACTGAGGTGGACGTGCTGACGTAGCTGGTGCTGGCTGGGCGAAGTGACTCCCTCAAGCTGGCAGAGCTCCGGGTCAGGCGAGGAGGAGGAGGACGCGGGCAGGACGTGAGCAGGGGGCGGGGAGCGCTCAGCTGCACCAGTACTAGCCGGGGCTTCCTGGGACGGCGCTCCAGGCCTCCCTGCCTCCATCCCATGCTGAGCCTTTCCTAGGCCCTGGGGAGGCCTCAGTGACAACCGGTAGAGAAAGCGGCTGGAGGAGCTGGTGCACAGGCCCAGGAAGGGCCTTAGAGGTGGCAATGGGGGGGAGCCCAGAGCAGGCCCTTCAGCCCTTTCCATCAGCTTCTCAGGCCTTTGCCCTCTGCTGGAAACCCGGGAGGCCCTTCTGCACTCAGGAAGCGAGTCGGGGAGATGCACTTCCCTCAATAAACCATTTTAAAGCCTCCCTGTGCGTGGTGTGTGTGTCAGCCCCGTCCCGCCAATAACCGGCACTCCTGCGGCCCCACAAGTTCCTATCAAAGCCTTTTATTAACAATGTAACAACATCGCCGGACGCCACGCAGCGCCGCCATTCCAGGGGAAGGAGCCCGAGCTTCAGGGACGTGACTGGCAGATTTGGTCAGGTTCCATCATGGACGCTCCAAACTCACTGGGGACAGGCAGCTGCAACAAAGGGGGACAACGTAGGGGTCTGAGTTTCGGGGGCGGGGGAAGCCCGAGGCCTCGTGCAGGATGCTCCGCTCTTCCCAGGCTGGACCGCAGAAGGCCCGCCCCCTCCCCCCCCCCAGGGTAGCTCAAGCCTGTCCGCTGAGACAAACCTCCTCGTGGAAGTCCTGCGCTGGCCTCGCTTAAACCAACCGGGCCTTCAGCTCCTCCACCACCTGCGCTGGCTCAGGAAACTTCAGTTTTCGTGGGGGCCCCTTCTTAATGCCGCTCCAGAGCTCCACTCCTGGGGGAAGAGGAGACAAGACGTGGGAAGTGCTTCTCCGACGGTAACCGCGGACGAGGGAAGCCCTCCCCGCCCCCGCACGGAGCCCGCTGCCCGAGCATCCGTGAGTCTGCCTTCACCTCTACTTAGCCTCAGTCCCTCACGCCCCCTCCGTGCCTTTCAGCAAAGGCATTCATTGCCGCTGCTAAGCACCAGCCCGAGGGGGCCGGCCCGCCTGCTCGCCCACTCCCGTTTCGCCCTCCGCAGGGGACCCCACTCACGGCTGCCATCGGGGCGCAGCAGCGTCACCTCGAAGCTGCTCCTGCGGGGTTTGGCGGGGTTCAGCAGTACGGGCAGCCCTGGCCTGGCGAGGCGCAGTGCCTGGCCCACGGCCTCGGCGTGGCGCGCGTACACACGTCAGCTCTGGCTGCAGGGAAAAGGCCGGAGGCCGTGAGTGGGGGCAGCTCCGGGGTCCTGCTTCCCCATCCCCACCCCCACTCCCGCCCCCCGCGACGCACCAGTGCTCGATGACCACGCGGGCTTCTCCCGCGCCCTCCTCGCCGCCCTGCGCCAGCTTCTCTGGCTTCTCGGCTAAGCCAGCTGCAGCCACGTCCGCCTTACGCTTCCTCCCGCGGGGAGCCATAGCACCCGAGTCCTGGAAGGGATGTGGAACCGAGGCACCGGTGAGACCCACACACGTGCAGACCGCGGACCTGGAATCCCCGCGCGCCTCCTAGCTCAGCGACCCCGGACTGCGTGCGCAGCTCCTAGCCCCGCCCATCCCCACGTGGAGGGCGGGACCTCGGGGCGCAACCACGTGGCACCAAAACGTGGGGGGGGGAGGTGAATCGGGTTAGATACCAGTGATACCAGTCGTGCAGACATCCGCTGCTCTGCTCTCTGGAACAGGCTACTCTCGGCAAACTCCAGGAGCTTATCGGCAGAGACAAGTCTAACTAGCTGCGGGGCAAGTAAAAGGGATGTTTTTTCCACCCCTCCGTCTGCTAAATGGTATGCACTTCGACTCGCCCCCTCCCGCCGGTCACATGGACACACCCTTTCTGGCCAAACTCTTAGGCTCCTCCCAGTCAGCCCTCGGCCCTAGCTTCAGAGTACTGTAGTCGGAACTCTAGGGTTCCGCCCCCCTCCTTCGGTGTAAACGGGAGCACGCTCTCGCGCACCGCCTCTCCCAAGATCCCACGCCCGGAAGCTCAAGTTCCAGTTTGTGATCACAGACACAGAGAGGGCAGGGGCTACCATTGTTTATGGGTAGTGAATGACTGTCTGCAGAGCAGGAAGGAGAGTCAGGAGGGTCCGGGCAGACATTAGCGCTGGCCCAAATTCCAATGGATCCATAAAATTAGAAAACCAGGAAAAAACTCTGTTCCTGACTAAGCCAGGGATGGAACTAGACAAGATAAAACCGACAATTTTAATAATATAAAATTCAAAAGCAAACCGAATCTAGGAGGGGGAAATGAGATGGAAAACAGGCAGTTGGGGAAAAAAGTTTTGCTGCTAAAAGCTGAATTTCCAAGATATATAATCCAAATATAAGGATAACAGCCATTCCCCAACCAAAAAATCAAAGCATAGTTTTCAAAAGAAGAAATCCAAACTATCAACAACCAATTTTTTAAAACGTTCTAAATCTTTTAGAGAAATGCAAATTAAAGCAACTTTGGGTTCTACAAATATTGGGGTGGTAGAAAAATAGGTATACTGGAGGGCATTTCAAAGGACCTGAGAATCAGTCAAGCCCTTTAGGAAAGTCATTTGTAATTGTGCTCAAAAAGTTACTAAAATGTGCACTCTGCCTCAGTTACTAGAGGCAACATTACTAGATCTATACTCCTGAGAAAGCGGAAGAGGAAAAAAAAGATCTATAAGTGCAAAAACATTTCTCACAGCTTTTTATATGGTAGCCCCAAATTTGAAACTGTCCTCTTATTGGGAAATAACTAAAGTGATGAATCAGGACAGCTTCAGAGGAAACAAGGAAGACCTCTATGAACAGATGTAAAGTGAGGAAAATCAGCAACAATCCAGACATTATAGAGAAACAGCTTCGTAAGAATTCTGATCAACATAAACCAGAACAGCAAAAGAATGAAGATGAAATTCCCCGCTCACCTCCATACAGAGAGGAGACATACATTTTCAGACATGGCCAAAATGAGAATTTGATTAGCTTTGACTGAGCCACTATATTCTTAAGTCTTTATTTTTAGGCTTGTCCTTTTTATTTGGTTCATTATTGGGGACGGAGTAAGGAAGTACATATTGATTTAGGGGGAAAAAAAGAAATGAAGGGGATATAAAAACTAAAGATATCATTAAAAAGTGTCAAAGGAACCCTGAGCCCTTCTCCTTCAGTCCCCAATATACAGAGACTACATGCTCTTGGTTCTCCTTGGCTCAAAGGAGTGTTGAAATTAATGAACATTTCTAAAAGCTACTTGCACCCCATCTTTCCCCTCTCTGGGGTAGGAGGAAGACCTGTTGTCAATGGATTTTAATTCTTACTAGTACCTAAATCAAAGTTAAACCAAAACTCTTTACCAAATGCTAAAGAGCAATAAGGAAGGCCAGAAAGCCCTAAGGGAAGTGAGGTCAATGCTGCTGAAGGTCTGTTAGTGGTGCTTCTGACTTGAATCCTGTTTGAACTGAAGGGCTCACTATTTGCCTCTGGAAGAAGCACTGAAACCACAGAATGGTGAAGACATGTGACTTCTGGATTAACCCATCCTCTGTTCTTCCTGGCCCCCCATCAGTAGAAAAATGTTCACATTCAGAAAGGAACTTCCTCTCTCTGAGATAAGGAATTGATTCCTCTCCCCGCCCCCCCCCCCTTTGGTGAAATGGCTGACCAAAGTGGAGGGAAGTGTTTGGCCACAAAGTACATACTTTTGTATGCCATTGTTAATTCCTCCCCTAACAGCCTTGGGCCTGGATCCAGGTCTATTCCAAATTAGGAATAAATATAAACACTAAAAGGCAGCAGCCTATGAAGTCCCTCAGTCGTAGTGAGGGCAGGCCTGAAAAGGCAACCAAGAAAAAGCTAGAGGAATAGGGATATCTGGCAGGGCAGAGCAGAGTTCCTATTTGTCCTTCTTGGTTTCCTCATCAGGCTGTGTGTGAGGGGCTGCAGACTCAGGTTGCTCCTCGGGGATCACATCCCGGGACTTGTTCTGCTTCTTGGCTCGTTGGTACAGCTCATTCAGGCTGAACTCCCGGATCACATTCTCCTACAGAGACACAAACACACACACACACACCACAATCCAGGTTACATGAAGCCAAGAACTTCTGCTGGGCATCCCCTGCACTGCTAAAGGAAGGAGAATCTAAAAGCCTCAAGAGCTGTTTAGGATGAAAATTAAGGAAAATTCTCCCATTTTCTGTGAACCTTGTGTGTTTCTCAAGCACCAAAAAAAGAGACTGAGCAGCCCTTTCCTCTAGTATCCTCATCCCTGGGCCTCTGTAAGTACCTCAGAAAATGTCCAAGAGACAGCTCGACCTTTCTTGTCAATCTGGGGTCTTCTCATGACCTCTTTGCCCCCCTGAAATAGGATCAGGGTGGGAAGCTGCTTGGTGAGAGGGGACGTGCTCACTTTATATCTGAAAGGGAAAGAAAAAGTTATGTAAGCTCAGCTCCAAGCTTCCTCCTGCTCATCCCTTTGCCCAGAGCCCCACATACCGTGTACTGACATCAGGGTAGCGTCCAACATCCACTTTCCCAAAATTCAGCCCTGTACAATTGTACCTGAGAAGGAGACATGGACGTTGATATACTCAAGAAGCCAGGGGAAAAAAAAAAAAAAAGACTCTAGGGAGGGAGTAGTGACAAATGGAAGGATAGGTAGGCTCTTGCTGATTTTCCATGTTCAACATATTTTAGTATTCAAAGGCTTTGATGGAGTAATACATATATCAGTAAAGGCTGAAAAAGAGTAAAGGTATGTTGTCTCTACTGTCCCTCTGGGTGTACTACTCACTTGAGGGAGAGGTCAGCATAGATGGGAGCAAATGACTGGCACTCATTAGACCAATTGGCAAAAAACTCGACAATCCATGTGATCCGCTTGTCCCGTTCCAGTTCTTCCTGCCATGTACAGGGTAAATCAGATGTTAGCTAGACGATATAGGTCCACAGGGAATTCTCAAGACCCTGAGATCTAGTTCCTCACCCTCTCTGCCATGCAAACACATAACTATATTACACATTCCTGGTCCAGTGACAGGAATTTCTAAACACAATTGTTTCTCCTAGGAAAAAGGGAACTACAGACTTCCTCTTCTCCCTCCCAAGAGCAAGGCTGGCCCCCACCTCCATGTAGAAAGAATGACAACTCACATCAATTGTCTTGTCATTAAAGTACTTGATGTATTCCGGGCCCATGTAGAGAGGGGGTTTGCAAGTCATCAGGAACACTAAACATAGAAATAGGGTATAAAAACAACTAGAATTTCCCTGGAGATCTGAGTTCCCTATTCAACTAAGATGCATCTTGCCTTTAAAAAAAAAAATTTATCTTCCCAATTACATCTAATGACAATTTTCAACATACCTTGTACAAAACTATAAATTTCAAATTATCTCCCTCCCTCTCTTCCCATCCTCTTCCAGGTGTGGGTAAGCAATCTGATCTGGGTTATAAATATATTATCATGCAAAAATTATTTCCATATTGGTCACTGTTTTAAGAGAATATTCATAAAAAGCCAAAACCCCAAAATAAAAGTATAAATAAACTAAAGTGAAGTTATATGCTTTCATCTGCATCTGACTCCCAAAGTTCTTTCTCTGGAGGTGGATAGCATTCTTTGTTTTAAGTCTTTCAGAATTGTCCTGATCACTTTACTGCTCAGAGTAGCTAAGTCTATCACACTTGACCATCATACAATATTGCTGTTACTGTGAACAATGTTCTCCTGTTTCTACTTATTTCACTCTGCATCAGTCCATGTAGAACTTTCCAGCTTTCTGAAATCATTCTGTTCATCAATTCTTATAGCACAATTGTATTCCATCACCATCACATACCACAATTTGTTCAGCCATTTCCCAACTGATGGACTTCCCCTCAATTTCCAATTCTTTGCCACCACAAAAAGAGCTGCTATAAATATTTTTGTACAATTTCTCCCTTTTAAAATTCATTTGGTATACACACCTAGTAGCAGTATTACAGCAGGGGTCGGCAACCTTTTTGGCCATAAATGCCACAATTTTTAAAATGTAATTTCGTGAGAGCCGTACAGTGCTCACAGTGCTGCTCCTGTAACAGCGCCTGAAAAAAATGGACTTTATGGCTCCTGCAGAAAGAGCCATATGTTGCCGAC
Source organism: Gracilinanus agilis (assembly GCF_016433145.1). Taxonomy (NCBI): domain Eukaryota; kingdom Metazoa; phylum Chordata; class Mammalia; order Didelphimorphia; family Didelphidae; genus Gracilinanus; species Gracilinanus agilis. The sequence goes on along the minus strand of NC_058135.1, from coordinate 278,870,171 downwards.
CCCTTTATTACAGGATCAAAGGGTAGGAACAATTTTATAGTTCCAAATGCCCTCCAGCATGGTTGGATCAGTTCACAACTCCCCCAACAAAGCATTAGTGTCCCAATTTTGCCACATCCTTTCCCACATTTATCACTTTACTGTCATATGGGTCAATCTGATAGGTGTGGGGTGGTACCTCAGAGCTGTTTTAATTTGCATTTCTCCAATCAAGAGTGATTTAGAACATTTTTTCATATGATTCTTGATAGCTTTGAATTCTTCATCTGAAAACTTTATATCCTTAGACCCCCTGTCAATTGGGGAATGACTTGTATTCTTATAGATCTGACTCACTTCTCTATAATTTTGGTTACACTAGTTTTGTTTATACTAAACTTTTTTAATATCCAAATTATTCATTTTACATCTTGTAATGTTTTCTCCACCTCTTATTTAGTTATATTCTTCCCTTCTCCTTAGATCTGTCAGATAAACTATTCTATGCTCCCCTAATTTGCTAATGGCATCACCTTTTATGTCTAAATCATATACCCATTTTGACCAAATCTGGATCCAGGGTGCAAGATATTGGTCTATAACTAGTTTCTGCCATACTGTTTTCTAATTTTCCTAGCAGTTTTGGTCAAATAGTGAGTTCTTTTCCAAAAGCTGGGGTCTTTAGATTTATCAAACACTAGGTTGATAAGATCATTTATCCCCGTATATTATGTACCTTATCTATTCTATTGCTCTACCATTCTATTTCTTAGCTAGTGCCAGACTTTTTATGATTACCGTTTCTTAGTACAGTTAGTACAGATCTAGTGCTACTAGGTCACCTTCCTTCCCATTTTTCCCCCATCAATTCCCTTGATATTCCTGATCTTTTGTTCTTCCAGATGAATTGTTATTCTTTTTTCTAGTTCTATTTTTTGATATAAAATCATACTTTGATTGGTATGGCACTGAAAAAGTAAATTTGGGTAGAACGTCATTTTTATTAGCTCAGCCTACTCATGAGCAATTAATATTTTCCAATTGTTTAGGTCAGATGCGTGAAGTGTTTTGTAACTGTGTTCATAGAATTCCTGTGTTTATCTTGGTGAGTAGATTCCCAGGTATTTTATACTGTCTATTTATTTTATATGGAGTTTCTCTATTTCTTGCTGTTGGACTTTGTGGTAATATACAGAAATGCTAATGGTTTATGTGGGTTTATTTGGTATCCTGCAACTTTACTAAAGTTATTATTTCAACTAGATTTTTAGTTGATTCTCTAGGATTCCCCAAGTATATCATCATAGCTACATAAAGGGATAGTTTAGTTTCCCCATTGCTGAATTTAATTTCTTCAATTTCTTTTTCTTCTCATTGCTCAAGCCAACATTTCTACTATAATATTAAATATTAGTGGTGATAATGGACATCCTTGCTTCACCCCTAATCTTATTGGGAAAGCTTCCGGCTTATGCCCATTGTAGATGCTACTTACTAATGGTTTTAGATAGATAGCACTTATCATTTTAGGAAAAGGCCCATTTATTCCTATTGAGGTATATATCTTGCAAGTGTGAACATGCAGGTAACATGTCTTCCCCCAAACACCCAGGCATTTTCCTTTATAGCTGAGCTTGAGTCAATGGAAAGGCATAAGGAGTTAGGAAAAAGAATGAGGGACCTGGTTTTTTATTAGGACCAGGTCCCCAGAGTCAATGCCTAAGGAAAGTAAAGCAGCCCTTTTCCCCAGAGGATTAAACACACACAGACAGACACAGACAGACACACACGTGTCTCACCTATGCAGAGTGTAATGTAGAGGAGACCCATGCGGATGTCCAGGCGGAAAAAGAGGATCGTGTTGGCCACTTTACTGAACATGAAGATGTTACCTACATGCTGCTCCACAGTGACTGAAATGTAGATGTCATAGGTCAGGCTACAGTTGAATGATCCTGGATACCTTCCCTGGCCCTGTTCCTGGGGCAACTTCAGCCCAGCTTTGGAAAGCTTCTTCTATAAGACGTCAGGCCCAAGTAGCCTGGCTACACCCCACCAAATAATGTCTTTCTCACATAGCAAAGTAAATAGCATGAAAACAAATACTAAAATGGACAGATAGGGTGTGGAGCAATGGGGTTCACTCACTTGATCTCCGGTTCTTCATCATTACAATGGCACTGAGGAACATTAAGATCTCTACCTCCCTCTGTAAGAGAAGAAGTGATTGGACATGAAAAACTGTGTTAGAGATGACAACAGCATTTACCAGAGGCACATGGCAGCAGCCTCACAAAGTCAAGTCTGGCTAGTAAGCCAAGAGATCCAAACTGAAGTTCAGTGAAGCGAGAGGTTCTGAGGCATTGCCTCTGCTTTGTTTGATACATGGAAAATTGGGAAATAGTCACAAAATTGTAGAAAAACTGGCAAAAGGAAGTACTGTGACATTCCATTAAGTTCAGATACATTTAAACCAAAATATCTTCCTCCCTCACATACAGGGTGGGCGACTCTCATGTTTACAAAGAAAAACAATACCTTTTTCTCTAACACTAATACAGTCTGCACATTCTATACTATAATCCCCTAAGGTTACTTCATGGGGCGCAAGAGATCATTATGTTTATAGACAGGGAAACTCAAGTCTGGAGGCAAACTAATCAGAGGCATTGTGAAATTGTGAAAATATCCCCTCCTGTGAACCCTAAGTCAGAGCTATATCCTTTTGTTGAGGTGCTCAATTCTCTTTTGAAAGGAGGCCTTGAGCCCTGCTAGAATCCACCAACTCAGATGCAACTCTCAAATAAGTAAAAGTGGCAGCTATTTCTCTTGGCAGATGAACATCAGACTAAACTGATAACAGTACATTCAAGATTAACTCTGAAAAATGTACTTTCATACTAAAACACAATTACAAGAGCCACTAGGTAGTTCAGTTGATTGAGAAGCAGATCTAGAGACAAGAGATCTTGGGTTCAGATCTGACCTCAGACACTTCTTAGTTGAGTGACCCTGGGTAAGCCACTTTAGCCCCCACTGCCTAGCCCTTACTGCTCTTCTACCTTAGAGCCAATACACAGTATTGATTCTAATTCAGAAAGTAAGGGTTTAAAAACAACAACAAACCCCCTCGCCCCACTATTATATTTCACTGCAGGTATCCAAATTATTCTGAGCCTTAGGAATAAAAATTTATCCAGGGCCACTTCTTTTAGGAAGGAATACCATCGTCAGTAGCAGAGCAATGATTCACTCCAATTCAATTCCTATATAATACAGGGATAAACAAATGACCCCAACCAATGTGAATAACATAAAGGAGGCATCAACTTCAGTATGTATCTGGAATTTGGATTTTCTGCCCCAATTCCCCATCATCAAAGGACTATATTACAGGATCTTCATTGATAGGCAGAGGGGATGAACTTTGGTGGGTCTGGTGCCAGAAACAGAAACTAGAGGGTGTTCATCTGGGTCAGTCCTTTATTAAGCCTCTACTCTGAGGCAGGCACTTGCTGAGCAAAGAGAGACAAAAGACAGTCTTCTGCCCTGGAAGAGCTCCCAGTCCAATGGAGAAGTATTCAAAGTTGGGAGATCAAGGCTGAAGTTAGGTCTAGTAAGACATGGTTGTATGTGGATGTCAGTAAGAAGAGGAGCAAAGACAGAAAAGACAATGTGATACTGTTCACAGGCCTAAAATTTTTACAGCAGGGAAAGAAGACCTTACATGTTAGATATAAAGTGGCCTCCCCTCATTTTACAGATAGGGAAGACATTTCACCTTTGCATACTGGTCAAATGAAGAAATCTGATTAATGGGTTAGAATAAGTGACTGTGAACACAGCAATGTGATGAGTCTTGGAGAGCTGAAGGGACTAATAACACTTGGCTAACACATCTTCTAGACTTCGTCGTTTTGTAAGGCAGAGCATGTCAAGTCCAGGGAAGAAAAATAAACTGGGAGGAAATGGAGTCCAAGAGTGAAGTAACTTCCCAAGGTCACACAGCTAACTACAACACAGGTCATGTGCTAAGTACAAAACAGAATTGCTTCCTGAATTATAAGGTGGGGTGGGGTAGGGGTTAAGGGGCTTGAGGGAGAAGGAGAGCTTCTGGAAAGGCTTCCTGGAGAAGATAGTATGAAAGTTAGATTTTAAATAAATAGGAATTCAAGGTAAAGAGGGGAGAACATTCCAGTAATGAGAATAGCAACACATGCTGCAGGGAGGACAAAGAGTGAGAGGCAAAACCCTATAGGTTTGGTTGGAGCAAAGTATACATGGATGGGGAGTGAGAGTAGATACAACTGGAAGGGTGGTGAAACAGCAGAGTAAATATCATAGACTGAATCAGCAATAGGCTGATAAAAGTCTAATTTCTAAGTTATGGAGGGAACTGATTCATATTTATTAAAGAGCCATTCCTCAAATGGTCAAAGGATAGGAACAGGCCATCTTCAGACAAGGAATCCATGCCATCACTAGGCTATCATCAATTCCAGTGCTCCAAATTCTCCAAACCACATTAGAGAAATGCACCTCAAAACAACTCAAAACTGCCTATCACACCCATCAGATTGGCAAAACTGATCAAAAAAAGAAAAATGACAAAAAACAGGAAAAACTGTTTAAAATCCACTCTCTGGAGTCTCTAGGGTTCCTTCCAGTTCTTAAGGCTCTATGAATTGTTGTTGGGAGTACCACACCTTAAGCTGGGCCAGAATCTGGATTGGCTGAAAAGTGAAAGGAAGATGAGGAAAAACAACATAGAAAAGGATGAGGGTTCAAGTATGTGGTGGATTTGGAGTGTCGATGTGGAATCTAGAGACCTCAAACTTGTAGCCTAGTGAGATCTGATGAATCCCAAGTTTTAGGAATACCTAGTAGGTTGGAGCCCCCCAAAGCTTGTGCTTGTTCCTGTTCCTGGGAGAATCCACCCAGAAGGAAATCTCAGACTAGCTAAATTCCCTAGACACTCCTATGCAAAGACCTCCCACTATCTCACCAGAAATCTGGGAGAAAGTACCTTCTATTGTTTGGGATCAAGGTGTGCCTGGAAGAGCAGCTCAGGCCACCCCGGTAAAGATAAAACTCAAGCCTAACTCCCCTCACTCACACAAAAAACAGTATCCAATTTCCCGGGAGGCTAGAAGGGAACTACAACCTCTCACTGAAAAGTTTTTAGTCCACGGTCTCTAGGAAAAGTGTCAAGTCACGTGGTAACTCTCCCCTCCTGCCAGTGAAAAAACCAAATGGGACTTGGCGTGTGGTCCAAGACCTCAGGCACATTAATGAAGCAATAATTTCAGTGCACCCCATTGTCCCTAACCCATATACAATCCTAACTCAGACCCCAGGAAATTCTCAGTGGTTTTCTGTGATTGACTTGAAAGATGCTTTCTTCTGCATACCTCTACACCCGAAGTGTAGATTCCTTTTTGCGTTTGAGTGGGTCTTCCCCTCAGACCCCTGACTCCAACAAGTCCCGTGGTGTACTCTTCCACAGGGCCTCAGGGACAGCCCCCACTATTTTGGGGCTGCACTCAACGTAGACCTTAGAGGCCCTAGAACTGACTAGCAGCTCCATCTTACAGTATGTCGATGACCTCTTGATTTCTAGTCCCTCCAAGGCTGCCTGTGTCACGGACACATTTTCCACCTTAAAATTCCTAGGGGACCGGGGTTACACTTGGAGTTGTCATCTAGTGTGGAGGCACTCCCAGGGGGGTCAGGGACCAGAGCAAGCAGAGTTCAATCCTTGACTCTGCATAAGGCATAAGGCATGAGGCACCTGGCTCCAGGCTCTCTGAGTGGAGGCCTAATCGCACTGTTCCCCCTTTTCCTTAATTAAAGAGTGGCTTTTCTGACTATTTAATAGTTGTGGGATTTTTCTAAGTTAACAGGAGTCAAAAGACTATTTGTACTATGAACACACTGACTAAGGAAATGACCAATTAATTTAGGTGACTAGAGATAAAACAAACTAACTCCACCTTAAAGAGAACAGATTTTTGGGCATAGCTAATATGGAGACTAATTTTGCATGGCCTGTTTGTTGTGAAGGGTTTTTTCCCCCAATAAGAAGTGACGGGAAAAAAAGAAAATAGATCTTTTTTCCATTAAAAAAAAAAGAAAAAAAGAAAAATTTAAGAGATTAAAAGTCCTCTGTTTTACTACAGTATGACAAGAATAAGTAAGTCCCTTCTCTTCTGGGTTACTTTTTGGTTTTAAATCTAGGATCCAAGGATGAATCTCACATAGGACTGCCCATACATACCCTGTCCCCTGGGACTATCATGCATCATCCTCCTGCCGCCCCAGCTTAGGTGTTAGCTCTGTTACCTGGTTCTTAATCGGTATATGCTTTAAATATGTGCGTGTGTTTATTTTACTAAACAATGCTATCTCTTCCAAGAAGCTGTCAACTTTATTTTTGGAACCCCAAGTTTGCCCCTGTCCCTTGGGAACTTGCCTTATTAAGGTTAAGTCCAGACTAACCTTGTCTTAAAGACTGAACAATAAACCTTAAAGTACTTAATGATCCCAGTTTAGGAGAGACTAGTAGACATAATCAAATCTTAAGTACTCTTTTAGTCGCAGAAGTTTCTCCCATGGTATGAGAGATCTCTTCCCAGTAGCCTAGCCTTTGGCTGGAATCTTCCTTTAGTATCCATTGTAACGCACTAGCCTCTCTCTGATAATCCAGCTCGCGACTCCACATTTCCTAGTAGCCACTGTAAGCTAACCAATCCTATTTCCCGGTCCTAAGTTCCCCAAAAGGTATATAAGACCCCAATGTTCTATTCTTTGGCGAATCATCTTTGTCGGTGTGGTCCCCAGAGCCCCAGCTCTTCTGTAGTATTTAGCGCTAGGCTCCGTTTGGCAGCCGATTATTAAGGACTTTCTCTTATCTTAATTAAGAGATTCGGTTTTTATGACTAGTCCTGTGGTTCTGTGTTTTTCAAGTTGACAAAGCCAAGCTCCTTGAAGGTAAGACGACTGACCTGCCAAACAGCAAATGGTTGCTGACTGTCTGATCCTGCAGCTTCATGCCTCAACTATGAAAAAGGGAGTTAAGTAACTTTTCCCTCTTTGGCCCTCAAGGTTTCCCCCAGCAACTACAAGTTCATTTCTCTATGGATGCATTCCTTACAGCCCAAAGGCCGCAGGATCCTAGAACTAGAGCCGGGCTAGTCATCTAGGCCAATTCACATTTTGCAGGCGAGGAAACCAAGTCCCAAAGAGATGAAATGAGTTACCCAAGGTCATGCAGACTGGAAGTAGGGGTCTGGAGACCATTTGGCAATTCCTCCTCCCCTTATAACTATCCCATCTCGGAGCCAACTTCCTGCCCCTCTGCCCTAGTTACGCCCTCGTGGTCCAACGGGTCATTCCCGCCCTGCCCTTCGGTGACCCTGGGGCCACCTCTTCCGCTCACCCAGTCAAAGTCGCAGGAATTGCCGTCCTCGCGCTGCGTGGGGAGACCAAGGCACAGCGGTGGCAGCTTCCTCACGAGCAAGAAGGCGGCCGACAGAAGCGCCGAAAGGAGGCAGTAGGGCCGGGCCAGCCATCGCGAAAGTCGCGGAATCGAGTACAGCAGTGCCAGCAGCGGCGCTAGCACGGCCATCTTCCCTCCCCTTAAGCAGCGGCCGCTACCGCCGCCGTTACTGCAGTTCAGTCAAAAGACCGGCCGGACGCCGAAACCGCCCTTCGATCCCCGCGGTCTTCCGATTGGTCCGCGCCTCTGTCGCTCCAGAACCTGCGCCTGGAGCTGAATTATAATTGGACATGGCTGGAAAGACGCCCTGAAAGGCTGGCCTCTCTCAGCTTCCTTTTCTGATTGGATGCATTGAACGGCGTGGGCGGGAAGATAGACGTCTCGGGTCACCGAGCGGAACTTCCTTTTATGTCATCTCCAAGCGACGGAAGTTCTTCGGCCGTGGAACCAGACTCATCCAATAAATAGAGGCTCCAGGAAGAAGAGGGCGGTGCTGCGCTACAAGGTTGTCCAATGAGAGGCCGCGGCGGCGCCAGGCACCGAGTGGGCGGGGGTGGCAGCAGCAGCAGCGGCGGCGGCGGCGGCGGTGGCGGCGGCACAGCTGTCGACGCGATGGAGAACTTCACAGCGCTCTTCGGTACCCAAACTGAGCCGCCGCCGCCGCCACCAGCCACGCTGGGCTTTGGGCCGGGGAAGCCTCCCCCTCCGCCGCCACCTCCTCCGGGCGGGGGCCCGGGAACGGTGCCGCCGCCCGCTGCGGCCCCAGCTGCCCCCGGCGCTGACAAGGCCGCAGCTGGGTGCGGGCCTTTCTACCTGATGCGAGAGCTCCCAGGTGAGTACGAATGCTCTTGGAAACTAGCCAATCAGCTCCTAAGAGGGCGTGATAGCTTGAAACCGAAGGCCAATGAACGGAAGCAACAAATACTGTAAAAGGGGAGGGGATTTCTGGAAGTCGGAGCGCAAAGGGGGCGGGGCCCAACGAACGGGTCAGCCAATAAGCGGGCTTGAAACTCTTTGGCCTGATGGAGTCTGGAGGTTCTGGGTTCTAAAGTCGAGTCTGGCAATTTTTCTAGTTGTACCACCTGGACCTAATAACCATTTAATAAATGCTTGTTGATTCTTAAAAGTGTCATATAAATGGTCTGCTCCGTGGCGCAGTGGATAGAGCACTGGACCCAGAATCAGGAAGACAAGAGTTCAAATTTTTCAAAACACTCAACCTTTCCCTGCCTCAGTTTGCTCATCTGTAAAAGGGATTTAATAAGTAACAACTAACTTCCAAGGTTGTTGTGGAGAGAAAAATGAGATATTTGTAAAGTGCTCTATGGACCCCTGGTTGGCTCCTCCTTGAAAATAATACAAATTGTAAAGAGATTCAATTCCTTTATGATCTCCATTGCAAAGCATGATCAAGATCTTAAGCTAACCTCCAGTAAACTCATAACTTCTTGTCGGCTGACTCCATTCCCTTACTTGGGCAGGAAATCTGATTTATGCAAGCTGCACTACTTATTTTAATTCTCCTGTTTGAGAGTTACCCAAATAGATAAAGATGGTTGATTTCCTTTGCATAGCTGACAAGCCAAACTGTATCAGGGCACTTTTATCCATCATAGGTATGGATCAGTAGCAATTCCAACAGTAATTAGATTATGGTGTTTAGAGATATCAGGAATCTTGTAAGGAATAATTTGGCCTCAAGGGCCCAGTATGCCTATGGGCATCCTTCACAGTGCAGCAGCTAAACTAATCTTGTAGAACTACCCTAACTTGGCAATAGTAGAAAATTACTGATTTAAGAAGAATACTCCCACGTATGCTGGGAGCATCTCAAACCATTGCAAGTTCTACACAGGGAATGGGGGAGGAGGGGACATGGCTAAACAGATGGCTGACTTGCTGCTGAGCATAGGCACTGAGGTTCTTCATAACCTAGAAAAAAAAAAGAGTGAATTGCTTTAATCAGGCAGGAGGAAAGACAAAGACTGGAAGCAGAGTAGCCAATTTTAACCCTTATCATAGTCTAAGAATAAAATAAGAGTCTATTGCAGTGTTAAAAGTAGGAATATAAAGGAAAGTTAGATAGAAAATATGTTACCTATAAGCAAAGTATCCACAGAACTTTATGACCATTTGGTTATAAGAGAAAGGGAAAAGTCAAAGATGATTAAGATTTCAAACTTGGTCTACATAGAAGGATAGTACTTGGTGCAGTGGAAAGTGTTGGATTCACTTAAAAAATAAAGAATCATGAATTTAAATCCTGGCTTGTCACAGATACTTATGTTACCATAGACAAGTCATTTATTTGGATTATTAATCTCTCATCTCCTCATCTGTAAATGAGGGTTTCCAAGATCCCTTCCAGCTCAAAAATTATGCTGCTCTATCGACAAATTAATTAAGAAAATGGTGGTATAGAATAAATATTTTAGGGGAGGATGATGAACTCTGTTTTAGAAATGTTGAGTTTACCAAGATATAGAAATAATTAACAGATAAAAATGATACCAAAAGCCAGTCTGAAAAAATGAGTGGCCAAAGAATATGAACAAACAGTTCTCAAAAGAATTGCAGGGGGCAGCTGGGTGACTCAGTGGATTGAGAGCCAGGTCCAGACACTGGAGGTCCTGGGTTTAAATCTGCCCTTAGACACTTCCTAACTGTGTGACCCTGGGCAAGTCACTTAACCCTCCCCTCCCCCCATCGCCTAGCCACTCTTCTGCCTTAGAACCAATACACACTCTAAGGCTGAAGGTAGGGTTTAAAAAAAAAAAAAAAAATTGCAGACTATTAACAACCAAGTCAAAGAATGATCCAAATCACTAGATAATAAAAGAAATGCAAATCAAAACAACCCTGAAGAACCTCACACCCCACAAATTGGTAAAGGTGAGAAAAAGTGGGAAGTCCATGTTAGAGCAGTTGTGGAGAAATAAAAACACTAGTGCATTATTGTCAGAGCTGAAAGCAGTATGCAAATAAAGTGACTAAAATATTCATACCCTATAAGCCAAGAGATTCCATTACTAGGCTAATACTCCAGTGAGGCTATAAGAAGAAAGCCTTGTACAAACCAAAATATATTTGCAGTACGGTTTTTCTGATAGCAGAGAATTGGAAACAGACCTGTCACTTGGGGGAGCATCTAAACAAAATGTGGCATTCGAATGTGTCACAATCACTGGAATCTCACTCATAAAAAGTGGTAAATATGATGAATACAGAGACATGGAAAGAGCCACATGAACCAGTACAGGGTGAAATGTAGGCCAACCAAGAAAACAGCGTAAACCTAGTGACTGCAGCAGTATAAATGGAAAGAACTGGCACCAAAAAAAGCTAAAGCAAAGGTTGCAAAATGACAAAGAAAATGTGTGGCAAGAAAGAAAAGATAAAATACTCTTCCTACTCCATCCCTTGGAAAAAAGTTCACAAATGTACATTGTACATATTGTCGGGCTTGTTTGGTGCACTGATCAGTTCTGCTGGTTTTTCTCCTCTTTTTTTTCTTACGCTTAAATTTTGTTTGTCTTTAAAATTGCTCTGTTATATGAGAGACCTCTTTGGGAGAAGAAGGAATACTGGGGGAAATTATCGGCATGTAAAAAGGGAATGAGCATTTATATAGTGCCTGCTGAGTTATTTAGAACGGTACTATTCTAAGGATTTTTAATTATTTTTTACAATTATTATCAAATTTGATCCTCACAACAACCCTGTGAAGTACCTGCTTGTTATTATTCCCAGTTTATAGTTGAAGAAACTGAAGCAAACATTAAATAACATGCCTGGGATCACACCGCCAGTAAGGGTCTGGGGCTGACTTTGAACTTATGACTCCAGGCCGGGCACTCTACCCATTGGACTACCAGAGGTGGTCAATAATTATTTTCAAAACTTTAAAAGAAATGTTGAACTGTTATCAGTGAAGCAGCAGGTGGAGTAAGGTTTGGAACAGTGTTCTACTATTAGGTGATTTAGATGGCACTTGGTGAGCTTTGAGGTAACTCTGTCAGTATAGTGTATTGACTGCAGAAGGTTGCCATGTGAATTGTAGGAAATGGGCTCGACAGGTGTGGACCCTGCTTTGTTTAATCTTAAAAGGAAGGAGAAAGACCTCAAGGTCGGAATGATGCGTGTAAATTTTTTAAATCTCTAATGAGAGACTTGTAGGGTGGATATAGTCTCTTTTTCTGTGCCGTGCCTGTTCCAAATGTCAGTTCTGCGGTCACACACAATTAGTGTTATAGCTGATAATTCAGACCTTTTCATAGTGTAATTTTATCAGGGTTCTAGCAAGTTACCCTCTTGAGGAAGAGCTCAGGCAGAGACAGCACAGTAGACATCTCGAACAGGGTGTCCTCTTAAACTCAACATGTCCAGAATGAAACTTGTCCTCCCCTCTGCCTGACGTCCCTTTGCTGTCAGTACACTTTGTCCCCGCAGTCAGCCTGGCTGGCAGTCTCGGTATAACCCTAGATTCCTGACTCTCTCCCATTCCCTGTATCCAGTCGGTTGCCAGGCTTGTCAAAATTACTTTCATAACATCTCTCTTTTACACCCACTTCTCTCCTCTGACATTGCCACCATCCTGATGCAGGCCCCTGTCACCCCCATTCTTTTGTCCCCCCCCCAATCCTTCAGTAGCTACTAGTAGGTCTGCCTGCCACATACATGTCTCTACCTACTACAGACCATGTACCATTCAACTGTCAAAAAGTGATCTTGGGGGCAGCTAGGTGGCTCAGTAGCTGAGGGCCAGCCCTAGAGATGGGATGTCCTGGATTCAAATTTAACCTCAGACACTGTGTGACCTTAACCCCCTTAACCTATCCTTTACCACTCTTCCACCTTAGAACCAATACACAGGATTGATTCTAAGACAGAAGGTCAGGGTTAAAAAAAAGAATCAGGAAACACGGTTTAGTGTGGCTACTTTTCAGAAAAGATTGTTTGCTTTAGTGAGTTGTCCTTTAAGAATAGAGCCTTACCAATTAGAGGCAGTGAAAAGCTAAACAAAATGCTTAATTGGGGAATGGCAATTTCAGGTGTTAATAACTAAAGTCCATAGCCCAAAAGATGCTGTGTGCAGACCCCAAACTTCTGGACACTCTCAGCCTTCCCATCTTTTTCCCATCTGGCACCTGGCCCTCTAACTCCCACTTCGCCATTTGTTTCTTCTCTTGTGTTTGTTTCTCTCTGCTTCTCTCTGCCTGTTCCTGTTTCTTCCTGCTTTCATTGGAACCGGGCCATAGCATGGAACTGGTTTGACATTCTATGAATATGAAGGCATTTCTAGGACTTTTTAAAATGTCTGCCGTATTTAGGAATGGTATCATTTGAGAGTTAGAACAGAAGAGTTTGCCTGATCTGACCCTATTTATTGAACAAAGAGGGCCAAGGGATCTTCAGGCTGGTTCATAGAGCTAAGAGTTACTGATGGAGCAGCATTCAGTCTGCTGCTTTGTGGTTTCCATTCTTCATTTATAAATGGGCCAGTTGCACGTTTTATGTTTTTCTTAAAGAAGCGAGCAAGCTAAGTTAGGTTGCTTTTCTTCTTGGATGGCTTATGATTCCCATCCTTCCTGCCCAGCAACGGGCCCTTAATGGCACTCCCTTCCCCTTTCTCTGCAGGAAGCACAGAGCTCACAGGGAGTACCAATCTGATCACACACTACAACTTGGAGCACGCCTATAATAAATTTTGTGGGAAGAAGGTGAAGGAGAAGTTGAGCAATTTCCTGCCTGACCTGCCTGGGATGATTGACCTGCCTGGCTCCCATGACAACAGCGGCCTCCGCTCTCTCATAGAGAAGCCCCCCATCCTCGGGGGCTCTTTCAACCCTATCACTGGCACCATGTTGGCGGGTTTCCGCCTACACGCGGGCCCGGTGAGTCCTGAGGCCGGGGCCTGGGGGAGGGGAGCTGGGCATGGAGGGCACAGCCTCCACCTCTACTCACCGCACCTCTGCGCCCTTCTTCCAGCTGCCAGAACAGTGCCGCCTGATGCACATCCAGCCCCCCAAGAAGAAGAATAAGCACAAGCACAAACAGAGCCGCACCCAGGACCCTGTCCCCCCAGGTAAGAAGCTGGTCCTGAAGGCCAGAAAGCCTTCTCTTCTGCATCTGACTCTTACTGCCCTCAAGCAGTCTGAAAACAGTAGGCACTCACATCATCTAGCATTCAAAGGTTTCCAGAACACCGCCCTCACAGAATCCCTGGAAGGTAGCTAGCTAGCACAAGCGCTCCAATCCCCATTTTACAGCCAAGGAAACTCTGTGAGGCCCAGAGGAGGGAAAAGGCTTGCCCAAGGCCACACAGCTAGGAAGTGTCTGAGCCGGGAATTTGAACCCAGGTTTTCCTGATTCCGAGTCTAGGGCTTTTTTCACCAGACCACGCCGGCCATTCTCTTAACACAAAGCTCCTGCTTGCAGAGTCCCAGGAAGAACCGGTGCCCTGGGGGGGACTTGCCATTGAGTCCCTGGGAGAGCCTGAGGCCCCCTTTCAAGCCAGTTGTCCTTGACTCAGTTTTCATGTTGGCTTTTGAGTTCATAAGCAGTAGGAACTCTACAGGTGATACTGTCTCCTATAGAAACTCCATCCGATTCGGATCACAAGAAAAAGAAAAAGAAAAAGGAAGAAGATCCTGAGCGGAAAAGGAAGAAGAAAGAAAAGAAGAAGAAGAAGGTAGGCTAGCGGTCTCTTCCTGTAACCTACTGAGGTCCCGTGTGTCTTGTTCCCCTCAGGTGCGGACCATAGGACACTCGCAGCCGTGCAGGGCTTTAAGGGCCAGCGAGCGCCTTCCTGCACCCGAGTGTTGCCAGCATTGTTGGGTGTGCCTGTTTTACAGTGAGGAGACCCCCAGCAGCACCGGGCAGACCTCCCTCCCTCCCTACCCACTCAGCAGAGGACTTTATGTCCCTTTACTGAGAACCCAAAGGCTGTGTGTCCTGAGTTTCCTCTTTGCTACCTCAAAGCCCTGCTGCATTGTGTCTCTTTCTCTTCTCTCTGCCAAGGCTGCCCCTACTTGTGCCCTGAGCCCTCCCAATCTCTCCTGGGAGCTTCATTCCTTCCTCATCTTCAGTCTCTCCTTGTCTCCTGGCTGTTCCTTGATTGCTCAGAAATAGGCCCAGGGCTCTCTCATCCTCAGACAACCTTTACTTGACTGGCTCTTCCCTTCATATCCACACTCCCAGAAAAGGCTGTCATCACTGGTTGGTTCCACTCTTTCTCCCAATCCCCAGAACGTTGTAACCTGCCTTCTGACCCGGCACCCAGTTAAAGCTGCTCCTTTCTAGGCTGTCAGCCTCTCCTTCTTTGCTCCATGGGTCCTGCTTTCTCCTGGTTCTCCTCCTGCTGCCTGGCTAGTCCTTCTCAGCCTCCTTGGCTGGACCGTGCAGGCCCTGCCCTCCAGCTCCTGAGCCCTTGTCCTGGGACCTCCTCTCTCTTTATACCTCCTTCCTCAGTGATCTCATCAGCTGCCATAGGTTCAGTGAGTGTCCCTAGAGAGGCAACTCCCAGATCTCTCCTGAGCCTCAGTAGCTGCCTGCTGGACATCAGGACTCGGATGTCCCCTCGGCTTCTCAGACTCGGCGTCTCTGAAAAGGAATTCATTCTCTTTCTCCCTAAAACCATCTCTCCTCGCACAAACTGCTGTTTCTGTCACTGGCATCACCATTCTGCTAGCCACTCCTGTCTGTCGTCGTTCGGGGTTCTGTCTTCTCCCCCCTCACATCCAGTCAGTTGTCAGATCTTATCAGTTTCATCCCTTCTCTCTCTGCTCATACAACCAAGTCCAGGTCCCCATCGTCTCTTTTCTGAATGGCAGAAACAGCTTTATTGGTCTCCTGGCTTCTAGCTCCTCCCCTCTTTTCATCATCTTCCACAACTGCTGCCTTAGTTTGAATGCCCAGGTAGTTCCATATTGTTCGCCTGATTCCTTAATCAGAACCTTCTGTGGCTCTCTGGGGTACGAATAGGCCTCGGCAGTCGGGCTCCAGCCTACCTTCTGCAGATTTATTTCCGATTGCTCCCCTTCACACACACTCTACTTTTTAGTCTAATTGGCCTGCTCACTGTTCCCCAAACTCAGCATTTCATTTCCTAAATCCGTGGTGCCATGCCTAGAATTGGCTCCCTCCCGCCTCCGACTTTGAGGATCCGTAGCTTCCTTCAAGGCTCAACTTAAGATGCCACCTTCCACAGGAAGCATTTCCTCATCAGAGCGGTTAGTGCCTGCCTTCCTCTTCAAATGATGTCATATTGATTCCCATTCCAGTAGAGTGGAAGCTCCTCTCGAGGGCAGGGAATATGTCCTTTCTGCGTTTGTATCTCCTCCATCTAGCAGAGTGCCTTGCACATAGTAGGCCCACCCTGTGTGCTTGTGAGGTGAAGTGAGGCTTAGAAGAGAAGTAAGGCCACAGGGTACAGGAGCTAGTGAGTGGCCAGACGGAGGGAGACACAAACCCAGCTTTCCTGATTCCCAGGCCAGGCCTTATTCCACTCTACCAAGCTGCCTCAATTTAGCCTTTTGCCTACTTGTCCTTTAAGGTGGGACAAGACAGGTTGTAGTTTACCACCTGTGGTGAGCTCCCTGGAATCGAGACGGCTTCCCTATATTTACTTCTGTTTTTTCCCCAGAACCGACACAGTCCAGAGCACCCCGGTATGGGCAGCTCCCAGGCCAGCAGCAGCAGTAGCCTCCGTTAACAAGACCACTGGACGACAGGCCGGGGGAGCTCTTTTCTCCTACACTGAACTTGCCAACAGGAGCGGCCTTGGAGGCTAGAGGACACACTGCCCTTGGTGCATTCCCCTGTGGTTGGGGGAGAATGCAGGCCGGGCTAGCCCTGGCTGGGGGCGAACGAGGTGGATTCATTAGGGGTGGGAAGGGCTGTGCCTGTGGAAGGCACAGCCCAATTGGTTCTCCAGTGGAGCTGCTTTTCCCTTCCCAAGGAGCCTTCTCTCCATGTCTTTTGTACAGTTGTCTACTTTAAGGTTTGGATTGGTTTATTAGGGTTTGGTTTCTTTTTTAAAAATTAACATTGTACCAAACTGGCTGAGTTGTGGCACTCGAGTGTTGGGAACCAGAGGGACAGGGCCGAAGGTGCTGCCCTTATGCTAGAGCTGGCCCTCCTGTTGCCATGTTTCTTTTCATCAGGGGAGCAGGCAGAGCAGGCTCAGTTGAGACTAGAGACCAATACTGGGTCAGCTTCCTGAAGAAAAGGTTCAGAGATGTTGGAGTGCCTCCCCCAATGAGATACAGGGAGGGATAACTGGCCTCAACATTGCTACCTACCACTCTTCCACTGTCTGATGGGAAACCGAGGGCAAGGTCTTGCCGGCAGTAATAGCATCTTGCCGAGGCCACGAAGACAAGGTTAAATGATGAGCGCAGGCCCCCGATACTGAAGGTTTACAGCGTTCTCAGCACGACCCCAATTTTTATAGCTGAGAAAAGACTCAAAGGTTGTCCAATGTCACCCCAGCTGTCCAGTTTCAGGCTAGGAATCTTCGACAATTCAGAAATGATCTTATTCTGGGGCTCAGGGCTAGCGAAGAGCCATTCCTGTTCCATCCATCCGAGTTCATTGCTAGAGCAGCTTCGGTCAACTACAGACTCCAAAAGATTGGAGTTGGGAACAGGACTAGTATCGGGTCTAACCAGGATTCCTTTCTGGATTAGAGCTTTTGAGGGGAGCCTCCAGCAGGCAAAGGTAGGTGCTCCCCTTCCCTCTGCCCCAATTTTCTAGTTAAGCCTGTTTTGGCAGTGCAGCCAGAAGACTAAGTCAGGCTAAGAAAGGGAGTGAGTGAACTCTAGGACCCTTCCTTCAGCTCAGGGTGTCACCGAGGGCAGCTGCAGTTCCAAGCCAGGGCCAGCAGGTGGCACTTGGCCCCACTAGCAATAACTGAATAAGAGTAGTGATGGGCCTGCAGAGGTGCCCCTGCCCTTAGTGGGCACTGAGCCCTGCGGCCACCTCCTTTCCAGGGGCAAGAACTCCCCTCCCCCCCAATCCCCAGAGGACCTTCCCATATTCAGGCAGTGGTTTATGGACTGCCCAAGCTCTCACTGACTCTTCCAACTCCTGGAGGTCAACCACCTAGTTAAGAAGCCATTTCCTCCCCTAGAATCTTTTATAAAAAAACAGATTGAGAGAAGTGTGAATCGCTCTAGACCCAGGTTCGCCTGAACCAGCCTAGGTCTCTTGGAGCCTGGCCTCCCCAGCCAGCCAGTTAAAAAAATGTAACCTGCTCTGAGGGAAGAAAAGAACACCAATCCAGGGGAGCAAATTAGATCAGGATTTCTTTTTATTCCTTGTTGGTTTAAAATGGCTAATCAGAATAAAAAATAAAAGGGCCTCTGCCAGGAGAGAGGTGGCTCCCCCTTACAGAGGCCAGGACCCAGGCATCCCCGGCTGCCCAGGAGATTTGGGCTGAAGGTAATCCCCAAGGAAGCTAGAGTGGCTAAGACCAAGGCCTGCCCCTCCCTCTCCATTCCCAGTTTTTGGCATGTGATGAGAAATATTGCTTTTTGGATTCTTCCTCTCCCGGCCTTGGATTTGAGAGCTGGGGGAGGCACTGAGGGGCTGCCTTTGGGAAGCCTGTCCCCCTAGTCCCCTTTGGGGGGTTGGGATTCAGTGATGTGGTAGCTGGGCTAGGCCAGCTCTTCCTGCTACCTCGTGGGACAGGCAGCAAGGCCTTGCCCACTGAGGAAATCAAGTGCCAATGAGACTAGAAAACGGACTGCATCATCCCCAAATTCATCCCTCGTGAGCAAGTCCGCTGCAGAGGGAGAAGGGCATCTCTCCTCTCCTCAAGCTCCTTGCTTGATCCCTCTCTCCCTGCAGGGACAGAAGAAGGGGAGAAGAGAGGAGAAGCCACAGGGAAGGGGAGGGCAGGAGTTAGAACCTCCCATGCCTCTACCCCTTTTCCCGTTGGTCTGAGGAGCAGAGAGAGGAGGGAGCAAAGCTCCCCTCTCTCCCAGTGCTCACCCTTCTCTTCCCCTTTCCCCATCCCAGGGTAGATATATAATTTCTTTGATATTTATAATATATATATATATATATATGTACACACACACCTGGTAACGCAGAAGAGGAAAAAAATAGAATCCGTAACAATAATAAAAAAAATTATTTCTGGTTTAAAAACGATCCGGTTCCCTCCAGGGCAAGCAATTGCACAAATGTCCACTGAGTCTGGCCCAGGGTTGGGGAGGGCTGGGAGGAGGAGAGTGAGTCTCAGATAGGAGCTGCTGCCTTAGCAGTGGGTGCCCCACTCTCCCCAACTTCCCCCGCCTCCATCGTGGTGGTTTTTAAAAGCTCCTCCTCCTCTTGGGATCTGTGGTCTGACGAGTGTCCATGCAGGGGAGGGGAGCCCCTTGGGGGGAGCAGGGTAGCCACTCAGGGCCCTTTGGTGTAGGCACGGAGGCGGCCCCGGGGGCTCACACTGAAATCTCATAGGTGGTGCCACCCACCCCCGACACCTTCTTGACTCCTCCCCGGGTGGGGCTGCTGAGGGGAGGCTGGCCAGGGCCAGGGGAGGCAGAGCCCAGGGTCTTGGGCTGCCCGTTGGATTTGCTGTAGGCAGTCTTCAGTTGTGCCTCATCTCTGTGGAAGGAAGGACAGGAAGTCAGGGAGAGCTCGGGGAGGGGAGGACGATGGAGCTTTGCTCCTCACCCCCCCACCACCACCCCCTCCTCCGTGCAGGGGATCTCCTCAGGGTGCTCTCCTGAGCCCTGCCTGGCTAGACCTGGGGAGGGCGGGAAGGGCGAGATGCCTGCAGGGCAGCTTATACTTACTTGGGTGCCAGTAATGGCTGCAAGGCAACTTCCTCTGACTCAGGGACACCAGACTGGCCTTTTTGGCTGCTGTAAGATGTGGATCGGCCCAGGTACGGGGCGGCTGGGGCCGGCTCAGGGGACCCCAGTCCCCGGCCCCGAAGCCCTTCTGGCTTCCCAAAGCGGGGAGCAGCCGGGCGGCCCAGGGGAGTCTTGCCCAGGGGCGAGCGCTTCGAATCGTCCGAAGATGAGCTGGTACGGGGGGCATGACCAGAGCCCGGCGTCGACTGGATGCCCGAGTCTCCCGGGCAGGGTTCCTCTTCCCGACTGGGCATGGGGGGTGACTGGCGCAGCAGCTTCTCCCGCTCCTGAAGGGAAGCCACGATGTGGCGCGACAGATTGTCGTAGCGCACGGGCGAGGGCTCGCGTGGCGGGGGGCCAGCCAGCACCAGCCGCGGGTGCCTCTCGGCTTCCCGCTGCTGGGCCAGCCGGGCCGAGAGGAAGGGAGAGGTGTAGCCCAGGGGGGGGTCTGGCTCTGGCCCTGCCTGCACCGACTCGAAATCGGGGCTGTCCGAAGGGGTGAGCAGGCTGTCGTAGGACAGACTCCCGTTGCGGGTTTGGTTGGCCAGACTCTTGTAGGAGGTGGACGTCGTGCCCTCGGAGCGGATCGACTGCAGCTGGCCCATCTCAAAGCCGGTGCCTTGGGCTGATTTGAGGCTTGAGGACCGAGAGCCACTGGACAGTGGGTCAAAGTGAAAGCTCTTGCCAAAGGTGGGAGAGCGGAAGCTCTCCGGCTCCAGGCTGGGCTCTGAGCGGTAGCTGGGGTGGCGGCTGCTCTCGGCAATCGAGGCCGGCTCCTTCAGGCTGTCTCCTCGACTTAGCTGAGGAAGGAAGGCCGGCAGAGATGCTTGAGAAGGCCTGCTCTGGGAGGCTGGGGTCCCATGGGAGCCCCCAGAGCTCAAGAACCCCCATTAAGGAGTCAGCAGCAGGCCCTGGGTGCCCTCCCCTCTCCCCCGGGGGCACAGGCCGTACCTTAGCACTGGACGAGTGAGGCATGGCGGCAGAGGTGCTGCTGCTGCTGTAGCCAGGCCGATACTTGTACATGGTGGGTGTGGGGGGGTTGTCCTTGCTCAACAGACTATCTGCAGGGGAAACAAAGGCATGAGGATGGCAGGCGTCCGGCAGAGCCTTCCCAGAATTAGCTCCTATGGAAAATGCCCAGGGGCACCCAGCTGGTCTTTTCTGACTCTCCCTGGAAGTCAAAGGAGACTCTGGAGATGGGACCAGGCCCCCCAAATGTGCTGCTTGGGTCAGGCAGGGTCATGATGCCCAGGCTGATGGCAGAAGGGCTGGGGACCGCACCCTTTCAATAGTGATCCAAGTCTCCAGCAGACAGGATGCAGTCCCCAAGCCTCGCTTCGAAGGCCCACCCTCCATCCTGCTCTCCCCACAGCTCAGGCTGGCTCTCCCGTTTGCCAGGCCCCTGCAGGGTCCGACCAGCTCTTACCCTCGGTGGTGGCCAGGCTGAGGTGAGTCCGAAGGCCTGTGTATCGACTCAGGTCTGGCTTAGGAGGTGGGGGGGGCTCAGCATCGGCAGACTGGCTCTCTGTCACCTCAAGGCTTCCCTTAGACTAAGGTTTGCAAAATGGAAGAGGTTAGACGCGAAAGCGGGCAGCCTTTGGGCTCCTGGAGGTGTCTAGGATGAGGCAGAAGCAGAGCTCACACGTGGGACAGACAGGGTGGCACAAAAAGGCCCTTCTGTCCCCCAAGGCAGTACTTCCTTCACTTGTTGCCCTTCTACTCCCACCGCCATTCCCTGGGCTCTGAGCTAGCACTGGGATGTCCGGCCCTCAGCTCCAACCACGGCCTCCCTCCTGCCCGTGAGGAGCTTCTATTAAAGGAGTAGGGGATGGATTCTTAAACCAAAGAAAGAGGCAAATACACGAGATCAAATAGGCCTCTGTGCTTCCATGGAACTGAAAAACTTCCCCAGAAACAAAACAAATGCATTTAATATAAGAAGGGAAACAGTCAACCAGGAAAAAAAACTGATGCTGAGTATCTGATAGGGTTGGATACAGTGTCTGGGGCCAGACTTGAACTTGGGAAGATGATTCTTCCTAACTCCTGGCACTCTATCCACTGTGCCACCTAAGTATTCCTCAAGAGAAGTGGTCTAAAGATAGGAACATGGCAGCTAGCTGGCACAAAAGGACAGGGCCTGGAGTTGGGAAGACTGAAGTTCAAATCTGACCTCAAACATTTACATAAACCTGTTTGCCTCAGTTTCTAATCTGTAAAATGAGCTGGAGAAGGAAACAGCAAACCGCCCAGTATCTTTGCTTGGGTCATGAAGAGTTAGCCATAACTGAAAAGATAGGAACAGTTCTCAAAAGAATTACTATTAACAGTGAACAGAAAGAATGTTCCAAATCCCCAAGAATAAGGGAAACGCAAATCAAAACAACACTCTGGGTTTCCCCTCTTAGCAAGTGAATTGGCAGAGATGATAAAAGACACCAACAGTCAAAGTCGGAGGAGCGACACAGACGGCGCCGGGATGCAGGAGCTGGACCGTCCAATTTGAAAAGTGGTTTGGAATTGGGCAAATAAAAGTGCCTAAGATCAATGTTTGTACCCTTCGTCCCACTGCTTAGGCATATATGCCAAGGAAGCCAAGACAAAACGAAAGGCTTCCCACCCCAGAACGTGGACAGCAGCACTTTTTGTGGCAGCAAAGAACTAGAAACAGTAGAGAGGCCCACTGATGGGGAGTCCTGGCCAGACAACCAATATGTAAGTGTCTAGAAGATTACTGGGCTTGAAGAAAACCCCAAAGAAGAGAATGAGAAGAAGTTGGTGGGGGCAAGGGAGGTCCAAAGGGGTAGAATTCTGCATAAAATAGCAAAATATCAGATTTTATTGATTATTTTACTGGATTTTCTCTAATTCCTCTTTTTTTTTTTAAAGCCTCATCTTCCTTCTTAGAATCAATACTGTGTATTGGTTCCAAGGCAGAAAAGCAAGAAGGGCAAAGCAATGACTAATGACTTGTCCAAGGTCACATAGCTAGGGAAGTGTCTTAGACCAGATTTAAACCAGGATCTCCCATCTCTAGGCATGGCTCTCTATCCACAGAGCCACCTAGCTACTCCCTTCTTTTTCCTTTTTATATATATTCTTTTTTTTTAAACCCTTGTACTTCGGTGTATTGTCTCATAGGTGGAAGATTGGTAAGGGTGGGCAATGGGGGTCAAGTGACTTGCCCAGGGTCACACAGCTGGGAAGTGGCTGAGGCCAGGTTTGAACCTAGGACCTCCTGTCTCTAGGCCTGACTCTCACTCCACTGAGCTACCCAGCTGCCCCCCCTTCTTTTTCCTTTTTAAAAAGTTTTTTGTTACATGGCTGCCTGGGAGGAGAGAGAGGGAAAGAAAGAAATCCAATTGTTTAAAAAAATACCAATAAATAACTCTTAAAAAGGCAAGATCTGGCTTCAGATACTTTCTAACTATGTGACCATGGGCAAGTCACTTAACCCGATTGCTTGGCCCTTGCTACTCTTTTGTAGAACTGATACAAAGGCAGAAGGTAAGGGTTTTTTTAATGGAAAAGAAAGAAGGCAAGCTGCGTGAAGGAAGGGGGTGTTTTGATGGCCTGTGTGCCTGGCACCAAGAAAATGCAAACAAGAGCTTCTTCTGTATCTCCACAGCACACACACTAGCTGACTTGTCCATCTCCACCCTCTTCCCACTCCAATTGGTTCCTCACAAAACTGATGTCATTTTCATTGGCTCATTGTTCAATGACTCCCAGGTGCCTGCTGTCTCAAGTTCAAATACCTCTGCTCAACATTCAAGGCCACCCACCACTGGGCCCCATTTGCCAACCTTGCCAAATACTTCTAGCCACACAACACTTGACTCCAGCCAAACTGGACTATCTCTTCTCTAAAACACAGCCTATACCTTTTCCTTTGGCTTTTAGCATTTAAGAAACTCTGCTTAAAACTGTAATAATAAATATAAAAATAAATGTTCCTCCTCATCCTTTTAAAATCTCTTCTTTTTCCAATTAATTTAAACATTCATGATAAAAAAAAGAGAGAGAGAGAGAGAGAACTATCTTCCTTCACTGTGCCAACTAGCTACCTGTGCTGAGAAGGGCTCCATAACACACAAAAATGATCAGAACTCCTTGCCTAGCATTGGAGGTAACGTGAGGAGATCAGCAGGATGTTACAAGAGATATAAGAGGGGCAGACTGAGGACATCCCAGCATTTTCTCTGCATCACTGGGGGGAAATGGATTCCCTCCTGACCTTACTTCCCCTGCTACAGAGGCAGAAGGTAAGGGTTTTTGGAAAGGAAAAGAAAGCCGGCAAGCTGCTTGAAGGAAGGGGGTGTCTTGATGGCCTCTCACCTTGGTTCTCTTGAGCTCCCCCTGGATTCCATTGTCCATAATTTTCACAGCAATCTGTCCATCTGATATTTCCGGTCGAAGGAAGGGAGGACGAATCACGATTGTCTGCTCTCTTTTTGGTCTCCCCAAGTACCTGATTGTCAAGGAAGGGCAACTATTCAGTCAACAAATTCATTCTGAGCACTCGGCATGTGCAAGGCATTGTAAGGGTTACCAAATTATAGGGCAGGGGCTTCCACTAAGGCACTGAGGAGGCAGGCGCTGAACCAGCTCTCTTCATTCTCTGAAGAATGGGAAGATTGGGTCAGTGAGGGCTAATCCCCAGCTCAGATCACTACAGAGTCAATCTGATCCTTCAGTAGGAAAAAAGATTCAACCAAGCAACCATGCATTCCCTAGGCACCTCCTTGTGCCAGATATCGTGATGGGTGCTGCGGATACAACGATTAAAACTGAACAGCCCCTGCCTCGAGAAGTTACATTCTATCAGGGGAGGCAACACCAAATACAGTTACGATCAAAGCGTCCGTAAAGTGCCAAGGGGCAGATGGGCACTCAAAGCCAAGCAATGGGTAAAGGTTTCCTGCAGAAGGTGCTATTAGAGTTTTACGGAAAACAAGGTCTTCTAAGCAAAGAGAAGACAGAAGGATAATGGAAGTCTGGGGGACAGCCAGAGCAGGCACAGGTCTGGGAGAGAGAGCCATGGAGAGGCCCCGGCTGACTGGAGAGGTGGGCTCAGGCCGAGGAAGGGCTTTCAAAGCAGAAGAGAGCCTGTTGGCTCTTCTCTGGGTAATCACTGAGTTTACTGAGTACAGGAGTAGCATGGCTAGACCCACCTTCACATAGGAAAGTTATTTTGGCACCTGTGTGGGTCTGAGAGAGGAGAGACCTGAGGCAGAGACCAACTAGCAGGCTCTGGCATTAGAAGTGGAAATCTTTGGTTCCCCCCTAGGGCAGGTGTCTCGCCACCTAACTCTACTCAGTGCCCCTCACCAGAACGGACCCTGGCAGGCCAAGGCTTTGGGCCAAGGGAGAGAAAGGCTTTACCTAGGTGCTGAAGAGCTGCACAGCACTCGGCTGACATTGTTGCAACAGCCATTGGTGAAAGGGTTTACACCTCCCCGGAATTTACCCGTAACCTGTGGAGAGGAAACCAGTGTGAGCCCCCCCAAAGGCAGGCGTTAGAAATCAGGCTGCCCCGGTTCACTCTCCCAGCTGTTGGCATTGCTTTCATAGACGGTGCGACACCAAACCCCAAACCCCCGCCCCCCTGGGGCCCCTCATCGGCCCTCATACCTGTTCGTTAGTTGTGCGACCCCTGGCCACCAACACTACGTGAAATCCCGTGAGGCCGGCCACAGGAATGAAGAACAAGCCGGCCACACACATTACTGCCATGCTGTGCCTCAGAGTCAAGGGAGCCATCAATGTGCCATGTGCTGCCTGGCACAGGACCACCAAGTGGACCTTCTGCTACCTCCCCACCCCCCACCCCGAGCAGCCAGTCTGGAAGGATACGTGACAGCCGTGCGGACCCCTGAGAGCTCCTCCATGTGGTAGAGGATGTAGAGCAGGCCAAAGCCGAACACTCCCATGATGTGGGCAGTGAGGGACAGGAGGAAGAGGAAGAAGTAGCGGTAGTTCCGTCGCCCAATGCAGTTGTTCACCCACGGGCAGTGGTGGTCAAATTCCTAGAGGCAGAGAGAGAGGCTGCAACAGGTCTGGCTGTGAGCCTGGCCCCAAGCGTGGCTTCCTCTATGGGAATCACTGCACTGGCCTGAGCGGCTAAGGGACTCGGAGCCAAGGGGAGCAGTCTGTTCGCTTTTGCCAGAAGGAAGGGAGGCTTATATGAAATCTGCTACAGAATGGGGCTGGCCCGGCCCAAGGGAAATGGAAGGAGATAGGAGGCAGCAGTCAAGAGATGATGGGAAGCATCACCCAATTGAGATCACGGAATTCAGGCAGGATCCAGAAGCTCAAGTGGATGGAGTAGGAACAAGAGGTAATTCAGACAAGGGTAGAAGCCAGGAAGACAAGGCAGGTGGAGGGAGGAGCTGGGAAACTCCATCCTAGCAAGACTGAGACCCACTCAGAATGCTTCCCTTCTGAACTGCCTTTGGGTGTGAATGGCAGGCTGCTGATGGGAGGGCCCTCCTTGTGAAGAATAAACAGCGAACATACGTCCAGGAGAGGTACAGACTCAAGAGTCCATGTCTGCCACTATCTATGGGCAGGTCTCGAACTTCCAGAGCATCGCTCTGCTCTCTGGAATGAGGACAAGAATGCCCACAGCATCTGCCTTACAGGGTGGTTGTGAGGGTCAAACCTAATCGCGCATATACAATGATCTGCAAACCTCAGAGCGCTCTATCAATGCCACTTACTGTTATGGCCTCTGATCCAGAGTTCTGGGATGGGGCTGGGAGGGACTAATGGCCATGATTTGATCTCAGGCTCTCCTCTGAGGCTAAAAGGACTCGGCTCTGCTGATAGGGAAAGGCAGAGCCACCAAGGAAACGGGTATGTCCTCCGCCCTACCCCTAGCCAAGGCTCTTACCTCAACACAGTTGTCACAGACACTGCAATGTGAGCATCGAGGGGGACGGTAGAAGCGGCAAGTGGCACACCATTTCATTCGCACCTGGATCCCTTTAATCTCTACAGTTTTGTATAGGGGTGCTCGGAAGTCATCCTCCTTATCCTCATCCTCTTCAGCTGTGGCAAAAGAAAGACGGCTGAACCCCAACAAATCTGCTCATGGTCGGGGAGACATGCCAATTGCCCCTCACTTCCCCGAGCAAGCTGCTAGCTAAAAAGGCCTGGCCCCCTCTACCCAGCCAAGCTGAAGTTTTTTCCATTCTCCAAACATGCCTTGTTCTTTCCTCTTCCAATTCTTTGCTCCTAGTTCTTTTTATCCACAATCAGCCCACTAGAAGAAAAGCCTACCCATCTTTCAAGGTTGAGCTCAAAGGTCATCTCCTTTGAGGCTGCCCTAATCTCTGGAGAGCTCTGCCTTTGCTGAATTCCTGACACTCTATATATTTTCTGCTTGAGATGCCCAAATAACCAAACTGCAAGGGAGGAGGAACGGGGCCTAGATCTCATCTAACCTAGTAGCCTAAAAGGTCTCTGAGGGAATGTATTTTTTAAAATCTCTGTATCCTCAAGAACACCTAGCCCCATGTTTTAGACACAGTCGATCCTCAGTAAATAAGAAATGAACGATCCCTTGGGGTTCCATATGTCACTGCTGCAGCCCTAGGCCTTGGCTCTTTTACAACTTATTAAAAGAAACTAGGAAAAAGAAGGGAGTGGGGAAAGGGGGGGGGCAAGGAAGTGGCCTTTGCCCACAAATAGGATCACTGGATTTATAGTGCCTTATGCTACATACGAAGGTCAGGAATACCCCATTCTCACCAATCTTGAGTTTGGAGCTAAATGTGAATACATTTCCCTGGGGATCTGAGTCCTAGGACCCCTCTTTTCTGCTCTGTAAATAAATCCCATAATCCTCAAATTCTTAAGGTCTAGGGCCAACTGTATTCATTATTCTTTCTCACAGAGCAGCCCAGAGGGAAGAAGGTCTTACCTCGGGGGAAAATGCCCGGGTCCATGAAGGTGGCCATGCTGAAGTTGGCCAACACAAAGAGGAAGATGACAGCATTATAGATGGGCACTGCAGGTGACACATACAGGCTCAACCCTGGGCACCTGTACAGAGAAGAGGAAAAAGGGTCATAAGAGGAGCAACCTTGAATGACAGACCTCCTTTACTACCGTGGTCCATTGCCCACATCCTGCAGAGTACTACAAAGCTCCTCAGAGACCTGGCTGATGTACTAGAGCTTCCCCCAGGAGAAAGCCATGCTCTTGGATACCAGGGCTTCTCCCTACCTGACACCAAAAGGAGAACCAACAGTCAGGGAGCTCTCTTTAGATCAGCTTCTAGAACCACGTACAAGACTGGTGTGAGGTTTCTCTTGACTTTTTCAAATCCCCATTCCTATGTCTCAACCTTTGGAGAAGTAGATCTGATTTCCCACAGATTGCAACAAAGACTAAAGGAATCCCTGCCACATTAACCCTCTGTCACTTAGGCCTATTTCCTCCCACTAAAGAAACGAATCTCTGAAATACTAAAGGCCCATTCATTCTGGGAACCTACTAAAATTTCTTAGAATCCATCCCTCCCATCCAACCAGAAGGGACAACTAGGAAAAAATACCAACCACATCCCCTTTCTAGAATGGCCTAAAGATTCTGGATTCTAGCCAAGTTCCACACTAGCTTCTCCTCCTCCCTTGCCCTCACTCCTGGGTGACTCTGAACCCTAGCACTATGTTTCCCATTGAACTCTCAGCCACCTGGAGTTTCTTCAACTGAGTTTTTATTCAAGAGAATGTTAACAAAACAGCAAGGAGTGCCCCCTCTCCTTCAGGCCTAAAAATGAATCAGAGTTACTAGGACTCGGCCTAAAGAACTCCTAACTGAGTAATAAAAGGAATAGGGAAACTAGAAAAGCCTACTAAGCCAATTCACAACAGAATTAAAATATCTACCAGAAGACTGAGATGAGAAACATGGTTCAGTTCCTTTCCTGAGGAAATCCTACTGAAATCCTCACTCTCTCTAGGAATTTCATGAGAGTTGAGAGTTTGAGAAGGCTGCTATCTGCTATGCCAATAGAATCGCCAAGTCCTGGGATAAAAGGAGACTAGATCTAGAGCTAGAAGAGTTCAGAGGTCATCTATTTGAGGCAGCTGGTGGAAGAGTCCTGGAGAGAGGACTGGGCCTGGAGTCAGGAAGATGAGAATTCAAATTCAGCCTTGGATACTAGCTGTGTGACTCTGGGCAAGTCATTCAACTTCTTTGCCTCAGTCTTCTCAACTGTAACATGAGGATAACCATAGCAATACATTTGTTGCAGGGGTGTTGTGAGGATCAAATGAGATGCTGGTAAAAGCAGTAATTGCAGATCCTAATAAATATAAAGAAACCTATAGAAATGCTTATTCCCTTCCCCCACCTTCTGTTCCAACCACCTAATTTTACAAGTAAAGTTAAGTGGCTTGCCCATGGTCACAAAGTTAGAAGCATCAGAGGTAGGATTTGAAATGAGTTCCTCTGACTTTTCTACAGCACTACACTGTCTGTCCTGAGGGAAGGGCCTCTTCCCAGCTCAAGAGGACTTCCTTTTGGAAGACACTGGCATAATACACTAATCTACTTTGTGACTAGGAGCTTAATCCCCCCCACCCCCACCCCCAAACTAGGGCACCATGTGTCCTTGCCCCCTTTTCTTAGCCTAGTCTGAAGTAAAGAACAGAGGAGCCAGGAGAACACAGTGGCAGATGGTCCCAGTGGCTTAATCCACAGCAGCCAAGGATTCTATCAAGATGGTCTCAACCAACATAAGGGAAGGCTTCTTAGAGGACAAGTCCCCCCTCAACTCACCTCCCCCAAGAAAAGCACCAGAGAGGGACTAGAGGGAATTAAGCTCTGATAAAACTCAGACCAAATTTGGCACACGGCTATCTGTATCCTTGGAAATACTAGATACTTCAAATTGCCCTCCAATGGTCCCAAGAGACACTATCAGAGGCCTCCGGTCTCTTTACATGTCAGAGATCAGTGGCGTAGCTCTCCTCAAGATAAGGATGGGATCAGGGTACCCATTTTTCTCCTATGGGACCCAGAGTGGTTCAACTCAAAGTCCTCTGCTCCTGCCAGCATGAGCTTTACGCTGACATAAGGACAAAGAGAGATCTTCTTGGAGGGTCTAGTGTTTATAGAAGATGGTCTCTCACATGAGAGAGAATTAAGGAGAGATGGGGAGGGAAAACAATCAGAAAGAGGATTCCCCTCCCAGTTCCACCCTAAGGACTAGCCGCCTTCATTCTTCTGAGGAATGGAGGAGGAATGAAGAAAACCAGTCACCCAAGTAGGCACCTCTTCCTAGCAGTGTCCCTTCCATTTATGGGAAAAGAGGGTTGATTCATTTGACTCTCATGCTGTCTATTCCTATAGCTTCTTCCTAAGGAGAACAACTGAAAGGGGAAATCATGGATATCACAGGAGATAACCATATTTTAAAAAAACAAAACTATTGACCATGTCTTACTATGATCAGCTTTTGGCAAAGGAAACAAGTATTTCCCTTATCCTTCAAGAAACCCAGAAGTTCCTAGGAAGTTTTAAAATAAGTTTCAGAGTAACAGCCCCCATGAGTATGTGCCAACTTCCCTGGTCCCTTTTAGCACTGGGCTTCCTTATTCCCAAATCAAATTAACTCAGTCAGTTCTCTTCAAACCTTTCAGGCATTCTTCTTCAGATGATCTTTAGTCCCCTTCAGAATCTCCTTCAAATCTGCTCCAGCCAAGGTATACAGGACTAAACCCTAATCTGATGTCAAGAGAAACCATCCTCCCATAGTGTTTGAGTCTGGGACTTAAAGCCAGCAACCCTGCTTGAATGCAGCAGAGATCTCTGCTCCAGCTTCCAAGGAGACCCAGCTGTCAAAATATACTACAAAGGAGAGGCATGCATGAGCAAAGTCTCTGCTTGCCTCCCTGTATCTTCTTCCTGGCCTAGGGAGGGACTATGTTGCTATGGTGCCCAGTAGAGCTCCTGGGGGACCACCCCAAGCAGCCTGTCTGAATTTGCTCCCTTTGATGAGGGAGGGGAGGTCTGGGCTGAGGAAGGGAGTTGTTAGGGCTCGTTCTCAGCCCATGGCAATAATCACAGAGCTCCAGAGATTTGGGGAGCGGCTTAAGCCCAGAAGGTTGGCTGACTCACAGACAGGACTCTTCGACCTGTACCACCCCAGGACAAACAGGTTCCTCTGCCCACTCTGTCAAATGGAATGAGAGGAGGATGGGTTCCAATGCCCACTTCCCTCAATTCTTATCTTCTAGGTCCTCCCCCAAATGCCTCAATGAGAGGCAAAACCAAGCCAGTAGAGAGTAAACTGAACTGGGCCTCTGGAGGATCTGGGGGAGTGGCCTTTGCTATGTGGCCATGGTTAGTTAAGTCACTGAATCTCTCTCACGATTCTGTGTTTCTTCAGCTGTATAATCAAGTCTGAGAATGAGGGGGAAAATGTTTACAAAGATTCGGGAATTCTTCTTTAAAAGCACCTGGTCTAACATTGAATACTCATTGGCTAAAAGGAACAAGGAAACATTGTTATCTGCTATCATCATTATTAATTATCATTCCAGTCCCAATATCTCCAATTCCACTTTTCCTGTCTGAACCAAAGGCAACTGCAAGCAGGAGACAAGCAAGTACCTAGAGAAGGAGGATTGGTCTCTTCAAGACATTCCACCAATGCCTAGCATAATAAAAGCATTTGATAAGTGTTCACAGACAGGGAGTAAAGAACGCAGCTCTTCCTCGGCCCCTCAGGATTGGAATTCCAATCAGAGATTTTCCTCGTCTCCTGCCCTTGAACACCACCTCCTCACTTCTATGGGGCTCCTCTCCAAAATTAGAAGAAAAGCACTTTCTTAGCATGGAGGGAGTTGCCCTCTTGCCCCCAAATTTGACTGATCTGTGCCCCTTCCTTGCTATTCTTGCCAGGTTCACCTTCATCGAACCTAAGCATTCTTGGTGAGGAATAGGTGCAAAGAGAGGAGGGAAAAAACCAGCTATTACTCAGTCAGTCCCATTAAAGTGGAACTAATAACCAACGCCACCTTGATGAGAAATGTACCAAGGGACTGGCAGACCCCAAACATTCTGACTTTCCGACCGTCTCCTGAGTGCTAGGGTTGGGAGGTGGCCAGAGGAAAAGCCTACCTGTAGCAATCTTCACAAAGGACTTCCTGGCCACAATGACACCCCCCTCCCCAATATCCCTTAGAGGAACAATGAATGGAAGCAAATGGTTTCTTCACTCAAGTTTTACAAACGGAGAAACTGACAAGCTTAATAATTTAGAATCTGGCTTTTTGGACCTGGAATGGGGCCGTGGACACAAGCTAGTCCAACTGCTTCATTTAAAAAATGACTGAGGCCCAGAGAGGTCAAATTACTTGTCCAGTGGAGTTACAAAGCTAGTTGTGGCCAAGTTGGGATTGGAAGCCTGCTCTGATTCCCAGGCTCTTGACCTCAGAATAATACTCTCCACTACTCCACTGCCTCTTTGCTCAGTAATATTAAAATTAATTCAAATTCATTAGAATTTATGAATATTAGAAATCAGGCCTCTTCTCTTAAGAAAGCAGAAAAGGAGTCTATTCTGCTACCAGACAACTTCCCTTTGGCAAAGTGTAAAAAAGTATCAAACAAGCCAGAATTCCTATGCAGCCATTTAACTTCAGAATGTGAGAACGAGGTATGGGGAAAGGGCCGCACGGATTGAGGGAAAGGCCAGCTGTTGTGTCCAAGCCCCCAGTAGGACAGGGAGGCTTCTAAGATACTCCATCTTTTACCTGTAGGACAGATGGAGATGATTTATATTCATGGTCTCTCCTTACTTGATGAAGCAAATGAGAAGGAAAATTATTTCTAATTAGTTGAAAACCACATGCTTTTGCTAATTAAACCTACCAGTTAAAAGATCCTTTTCCTCTCATTCCCAACCCCCTCAGGCCCCACAAGTGGATCTTACACAGCAACAATGTAAGGAGCAGACTTAAGATAGGGGGGGGTTAGGAGGGTAGGAAGGGAAGGATAATAAAAGTAAGGATGACTAAGGCCAAGATAAAAATAAGGAAAGGGTTACTTCAGACTCAGCTTTGACCTCTTTCCTGCTTTTCAAACCATAGCTCGGTTCATTATCTAGTGTCTGTGGGGGAAATGCCTCAGTCAAACAAGAGAGATATGAAGCTACAGATGAAAAATGAGATGGCTAACCAGGGGAAGAGAAATAGGAAGGATGTGGAGAAAGTAGATCCTAGACAAGCAGTTTAGAAACCGGCCCTGTGAGGGACTGTGAGGTGGCACAGTAATAGTCAGGCCTGGAGTTGGGAGGACCTGGATTTAAAAGTGATCTCAGACTCTTCCTAGCTGTAGGACCCTGGACTGTATGGGCTAGTCCTTGCCCTTCTGCTGTAGAGTTGTTACTAAGACAGAAAATAAGGGTTTCAGTCAAAACAAAAACAAAAACAAAGAGGCACTGTGGAGAGATCCTGTCATTCCAAGTTAGGGCAATCTCAGCTCTGAATGAAAGACACCTGCTAAAAACTTCTGCTCCTAACCTAAAAGAGCTTCCAGAGTTAACTAATATTATTTTCCAAAAGCTCATTGTTTCTCTGCCTGAGCAGAAGGGGCCCATGGACAATTAAGATTCCCTATGTCACTGGCACCAAAGAAAGGAGAAAGTTTTAATAGAATGTAGGAAAGTAGGTTAGACAGTTTCAGCCATCAGCTGAGGAAACGCCTATTTCAGGACATTTCTGTTCTGGGCAAACTGGTGTAACCAGGCAAACACTTCAATGGTCCCTGATGAGCAAGTCAGGAAATGGGAAAGATAGTGCCTCCTGCTCAGTCTAGCTCAGCAACCATCAGATTCAAGACAGTCCCCATCAACCCACTCTGAACTGCTGAGATGTTTTCATGGGTTGATGGGTGGATGAAAGAAAGGGAAGGAAAAAAAAGAGGGAGAGGGGAACAAGAGAGAAGGAGAGAGAACTTGTACATACATACATACACACACACACATGCACATATACATGCCCTTTGACGTCTTAAGCCTCTATGAATATTCAAGGATGCCATGATGGATGTAAGTGCACATGTCTTGTCCCAGTATCACTGCTACTGTTGCTGCCACTAGAATACTGGAGCTAACATATTAAGATCCTTTGGGTCAAATAATGACTGCTTGCTGTGATCTCAGTCCTCTCCCAGTGGTCCGTGTATGAAGGATAATATATGCAGAGAAAACACAGACTCTGGATGGGAAGTAAAGGCTAAGTAGTACACAGGACTCAACTACTTTCTGTCCTTGGTGGGGCCCAGCTGGCCTGGTCAGACTGAGGAGGTGGGAGCCCAGGGACTCTCTCAGGCACCCATCATTTACTTCTCCCTCTTTTCAGGCAGACATTACAAGCTGAATGGGACCTCAGCTGGCCAGCTCCATGAAGCACAGAAGCTGGTTATCACTTCACTGATTGTCTTCCAAGCAAGGGTCTCAAATTTTCCATTTGTTATACCAACTAAATAAGAGCTCATGTTTTATAGTATTTGAAGGTTTAAAAAAAAGAGAGAGAGAGAGAGAGGCAGCATGGGGTCACGAAGGAGTAAGGAAGACCTCCCATTCAAACTCTCCCAGGGACACATTTCCTAGCTCTGCAACCAGGGACAAGTCTCTGAACTGCTCTGAGCCTCAGGCAACTCAGCCTTATCTCAGCCCGGTTTCATCAGTCTGGGTGGAGTGCATTCTCACACCCACAAAATCCCAGATCCTTGACACTGACTAAGGTTTATGACCCACCTTCCTTCTAAACACCCTAACCAGGCAGGAAGGACCTCGCTCTAAGTCACCTCAGAGTCACTGACAGTAAGGCTCAGAGACAAAAGTGAATTCCGATCATCTGTCTTTAAGGATAGAACTCTAGCCACTAGACGATGAGGCTTTCCTTCTCCATTTTCCCTCTGGTAATTCAGAGGCAGTTTCTTTTCTGGCATATGTCTTCACATCAAACAGCTCCAAAGGAAAGTCAAACCAAGGTCCCCCGTTGTCTCCAAAATATCCCTCCCAGAGTGACTCTTGACCTCTTCACTCTAATCTGTGATATTCCTTCTTTCTATTCCCAGGAGAATCTCACTGTGGAAAATAGAGTTCTGAATGTTTCATTAATTTGGGTAATTGGGTTCAATCAAAAATAAATAATCAGGGCAAAGAGAACCTCTCAGAAACTCTGCTACTCTGACAAATCCTGACAAAGTACCACTCTGAACTAGCAGACAGATACGAATGGCTTCAACAATCTCAGCCACAACCCGCTCTCACCTCCACCCCCATCCCAAAGTCTTCAGCAGGTGCCAGCAAGTAAACTCTCTGACTTCCAGAAGCATGGGAGACTTCCAAATGCTCAGCTTCTCAAACTGACTTTAGAAGGAAAATGATCTCTGCTCACTCTAGCATGAACTGAGAAGGCTTTGTAACTAACCCACTATATGCAAGGGTTTCCAAATCAGGTTTGTTCTAAGGGAATCCTCTTCTCTGGGACAAAAGGTGTAGCAGTTGGCCTCTCCAATACACTCTCAGGCTTCCTGAGTCTAGGGACCAAGCCATCAGAGTGATAGCAGGTAAAACCAAGCTTATGTTGCAGCTGC
Source organism: Gracilinanus agilis (assembly GCF_016433145.1). Lineage (NCBI taxonomy): Eukaryota > Metazoa > Chordata > Mammalia > Didelphimorphia > Didelphidae > Gracilinanus > Gracilinanus agilis. Next base: position 278,835,206 of record NC_058135.1, on the reverse strand, counting down.
TCAGTGTCAATCAGTTCAAAGACTCTTGAACTCTCCCAGTCCACCCAGTCTCAAGGCTCAAGACACCTGGCAAGAGCCATTCCCTTTGGAGGCCTCAGAGAACCCTAAGCTCACCTGTTCCCTCACACAGCTCTATTCACAACTGACTGCTTAAGCCTCTTCAGGTCTTGACAGCTTCTTCCTACGCCCTTGCCCTTCCTGGATTATCTAATGATGGAGCTCCATTGGCATCATGGGAAGACATCTAGGATTCCACAGAACAGGAAACTAGTTATAAAGCCACCACAAAGTTGGATAAAAGTTAAGTATGCCAATTCTTTTTTTGTTTTTGTTTTAAACCCTTACTTTGTGCACTGGTTCTGAGGCAGAAGAGAAGTTAGGCAATGAGGGTTAAATGACTTGCCCATGGTCACATAGTCAGGAAATGTCTGAGGTTCTGTCTGAACCTAAACCTCCCAGTCTCTAGGCCTAGCTCTCAATCTACTGGGTCACCTCAATGTCCTCAGTTCTAATTCCACTTATCCCCCTTTTGTTGCCATCTCTCTGAGTACTGGAAATGCCCCCATCTCTAACAGTAACTACAGGGAATGCCTACCCCCCTGCTTCCCCTACTACCAGTGTCAAACTCACGTAAAGGCAAAGAAGAGTGTTGTGGATCCCACTAGGAAGACGGCAGCTGCTGAGACGGGCACATACTTGCTGGGTTTGAATCTCTTTCCAGACTCTGCGGGCATGTTGGAGCTCTAGTGGGAGATCTGCCTTGCCGCATAGCCCAGGCCCACACAGTGGCAGAATGGGTAAGAAAATGGGATGTGGGATCAATGGAGACAGAGAGGAAGGGGAGCACAGTAGGAAACCTGGGGACTAGAGTTCAAAACTACTGCCCTTCCCCCTCCCAAATAAAACCAAAGGTCAGAGGATTTCAAATGAAACAAAAAGCATGGGAGGGGGAAAGGAGAAACCAACAGGTGAATAACCCCTTTTCCAGGATGAAATGGGTAGGGGTGATTAGGCAGCACAACTTATACAGTTTAAAAGGCGCAGAGGAGATGTGGGCTGTATACATGCAGATGGCCGCAGGCTGAGAACATGGGCAGACAGACAGATCAGAGACGGGCTCATGGGTGGAGACAGGTCTTTGAAGGGAGAGAACAGGGAAGAATGGCACCCAGGGCAAAGGCGGAGAGCTGCTGACAGGACAGGACTTCTTAAAGCCCCTTCAGTTGATACCAAGGCTGCCACAGTTCCAAAAGTGTGAGCTGGACCTATTCAGACTATGTCTTTGTTAACTTTCATCCAAATGAGAAACTTCAGGTGGGTCCCCCTTCCAGCTTCAGAAAGAGTCTGTTTCCATGCCAATCTCTGCCCCTTTCAAGTAGTCTCCTTGGTGCCACATCCCCCACCCCTCAATTTCACCAGGACTGGCTGCCTGGCAATGGTGGTTTAATGTTATTTATTTCCCTCTTGGCGGCTAAAGCTGAGCAACAGCTGCTGCAAGGTTGAGCTGTAAATCCTTTCCTTTGAAGGGGGTGGGGGGAAGGGAAAGGGGAGGAAGAGCTTTTCTATCCTAGGTCTCCAAAGCCCGTCAAGGGCCACCGTTTCTGTAGAGTTCATGCAATTCCAAGAGGAAACTTGAAATCCCAGAAGCCATACTCCCCACTTGGTCAAAGGTGGATAAAGGAGTTGGTTCCACTTGACCGATGTTTTGGCAGACAACGGTGGATGAAAGGGGTTCCGAAGGTTCTCCTGCTTTGAGGCTCTTCTTAACTCCTCTGGGCTCTCTCCTCCTCACCCCTTGGCTCTTGGAGAGGCTTAGTTGGGTCACTGGGAGTCACCTAGAGAAAACAAAAGGCCATGTCAGAGAGATTCATCGATGAAAAGGCTTTCCAAAGGCATGCCAGCAGCACTCTAACCCAATTGAGGAGAAAGAACAGAACCATACCTGTCCTACATCCATAACTTTGATCCAGATGGGAAAGTAAAGGACCTGCTACCTAGCTCAATGAGAAGAATCAATTAACCCAAGAGAAGGACTGCCAAATCCAACCAGACAGAAATGGGAAGCCACAGATTTTATGTATGTAGAAAACTAAACCTACACGAGGGCCTACTAGAGAGAAAGGATATTAGCCTTTGAGCCAAGAGGGTATGGTTATTATTGTTATTGCTACAAGAGAAGACTATAATCACTGCCAATCAAAATAAAACACCTCAACCCCTACTTCTACTATTTTATCAAAATTCTTTTGCTTTTTTAGCTATCTCTCTAAAGGGGTAATGGCAGGGTAATTATCTTAGATAAACCAGAGTCATCTAGTCAAGGAAATCAGAGCTCTGGGCTGAAAGGTAACTGGAAAAGAACTGAATGTACTTCAGGACTCTCACACATATCTCAATTTAAATTAATAATCCTGAAAGCAAACTTCAACAGTTCTTTCTTAAACTGGCCCATTAGGAAGTAAATTCAGCTCCGCCTACTCAAGTGTGATTACCAGGAACAATTATTACTGTTTATGACAGCAGCCATCTAACACTAGCCCTTTGGATTTTATAGGATGTTTTTCATCTGGTGATCTCAAAGCACTTTACTCCTATTATGTGATGACACACTGCCTCCCCTCCCTACTCAGTCAAAGTTAAACGTAGAGATGTGCTTGAGGACATTTACTGAGTCATTGGATCAGAACTTGGAAACACACACACACACACACACACACACACACCTCCTGACCTCCCACAACTCCCTTTTTCAACCATCACTGCTAGATATAGGAGAGAAAAAAATTGGAATCACCAAAGATCAAGAATTAGACATCCAAGTCAATGATCTGTAGGAAGGGTCTCGTTTCCCTCTCCCTGCTCAGTTCCTCCTTTACAGTCCCACAGATCCAGAGATAACTGGCAATCAGACACAGAGGCACAAAACTGGAATCAACACTTCCTCTCCCACCTCTGGAGGTGGAGGCCCCCAGGGGTCAGCTCCTCCCTACAGGATTTACCACTGAAACTTGTTTTTTTTTAAACTAAAAGAAGAGGTTTCTTTGACTTGCTTTCCATTTGAAGAGAATTTTAAATGTAAATGTCAATTAAAACATACCAACACTGAAGTCCAAGTTTATAAGACTAAGTGAATGATTTAATTGAAATTCTACCTTTCTTGGGTATAAGGACATAGATAGGGAATAGGGACAGGACTTGTGATTTCACCAACATATAGAATTCCCTCCACCACCAATACAGACTGCTCCTTGGCAAGTCAGAATCTCAGAAATCTGCCCATAGCACTGAAAGATTAAATGACTTGCCCAGAGTCACAAAGTCAGTATGTGTCAGAGGCAGGTCTTGAATCCAGATCTTGCTGACTCCAAGGACAGTGTCATTTCAATTTAACAAGCTATCTCACAGGCTAGTTCTAATTGCTCTCATTCATAGCAGAAAGATCTACTGACTCAGTATCAAGGATTACAGACCACACTTTTGGAAAGGAATCAATGACATACCAATCCAAAAGCACCTAGCTTTTCCCCAATAGAACAGGGAGCTCACTATCTGGAATTTAGGAATGGTTATAAAAGGAGCCAGTTGTGGAATAAGAAACTAAAATTCTTCATTTGTGTATAGAAGTACATTGTCATCTATTCCAAAATATAGACATCAAATCTATTATTTCATATTGTGCTTTATACAAAAATGAATATGAATGTGGGCTCAAACAGTGGAAAGACAGGGACAAAAGGGTATAAAATATTGGAAACAGTGCAGGTAAACATAAACTGGGCACTAAAATCTAGTAATGTAGGTGGAGAAGCTCCTCCTAGTCATATCATAAGGATGTAATGATTGTTGAGTTTATAAATATCAAGGGAGTAATCTGAATCCACACCAATATGGAAAACAAATGGAATAATGTGTATGGCATGTCAAACCAAGACACCAGCACTAATATAAATATTTAAGAAAGAGAGCTATACTACTCTGAAGTCAGAGATTTCAAAGATGCAACTAAGAATATGCGGAAGATGTCTGTGCATTAGGAATGTCTTGAAATCTAGTGGTTACTAGTAAGTGATCCAAGAGAGAAGTTATAAGAAATGCTATGTTAATAAACAGGATAATAATAGAGAGGCAGTGTAGTCAGCACTTTGATCCTGACCAAAGTTCTTAAACCTAAGCACTCTAGCTAAGTCTCAAAAACAGTAAGTTCAAGGGAAGGTCACTTTACCGTGTTTGCCTCAGTTTCCTCATCCGTGGATGAGCTGGAGAAGGAAGTGGCAAATCCCTCCAGGATCTTTGCAGAGAAAACTTCAAATGGGGTCAAGAAGCTTTGACTCGGGTGACAGAACTGAAGCAAAGTTCCACTCTAATGCTTCTAGTAAATTTGGGGAGATGTTGACAGTACTGCACACGCCTAATGGAATGGCAGAGCATCGAGGAAATAGCTACCTGAGGCCAAGCTGAACCCCAGGTTTCCTAACACTGGGCCAGGAGGGTCTGAGCCCAGCTGGGGCTGAAAAGGTGGGCGGGTGGGGACATTGTGGACAGGTCTAGCAGAGAGCCGAGTGACCCCAGGACGTACTGAGAGGGGCCAATGCTAGAGACACAGGGGCAGTGCCCAGAGAAGCTGTGAAGAGTGAGCCCAACCTACTCCCTTTCCTAGGATGTAAACGTGGACGGGGCCGCTTTCGAGATCGTCTCCGTGCGGCTCCAACTAAAAAGCTGCTCATTTCCCAGAGGAAGAAACTGAGATTCACGGAGGGGAGGTAACCGGCCCAGTGTCCGGGGCTCACTAATTTGGGGGCTGAAGGAGCAGTACAGATCATTCGCTCTATATTCCCATTTTATGAGGCCCCAGGAAGGGGGAGCAACTTGCCCAGGGTCACCCAAGTCTTCTCCAGACGACAGAGCCGGGACTCCCACACTGTTTTTCGGACGCCTGGTCAGACTCGGGTTCAGAACCCTGGCTGTGCAACCACGGGCAAAGCATCTATTTCCCCATCGGTAAAATGGGGGCAGTAGCCCTGGTACGGCGGGAGCCCGCGAGGTCGCCGGGCGGTGGGAGCGGTGGGGGGCCGAACCCTCGGCCGCCAGGCTGCCAGAGGCCGGGGGAGGGGGGGGGAGGATTGTAGGGGGCAGGACGCCGGCCTCGGGGACCCAGACCTCGGGGGTCGGGCCGGGCTTGGCGCGGCAGCCGCGCGTTCGTCGCTCCCCGGCCTCTCCCGGCCGGCC
>NC_058135.1:278800307-278822893 GCF_016433145.1 Gracilinanus agilis | reverse complement strand
CACACACACACACACCTCCTGACCTCCCACAACTCCCTTTTTCAACCATCACTGCTAGATATAGGAGAGAAAAAAATTGGAATCACCAAAGATCAAGAATTAGACATCCAAGTCAATGATCTGTAGGAAGGGTCTCGTTTCCCTCTCCCTGCTCAGTTCCTCCTTTACAGTCCCACAGATCCAGAGATAACTGGCAATCAGACACAGAGGCACAAAACTGGAATCAACACTTCCTCTCCCACCTCTGGAGGTGGAGGCCCCCAGGGGTCAGCTCCTCCCTACAGGATTTACCACTGAAACTTGTTTTTTTTTAAACTAAAAGAAGAGGTTTCTTTGACTTGCTTTCCATTTGAAGAGAATTTTAAATGTAAATGTCAATTAAAACATACCAACACTGAAGTCCAAGTTTATAAGACTAAGTGAATGATTTAATTGAAATTCTACCTTTCTTGGGTATAAGGACATAGATAGGGAATAGGGACAGGACTTGTGATTTCACCAACATATAGAATTCCCTCCACCACCAATACAGACTGCTCCTTGGCAAGTCAGAATCTCAGAAATCTGCCCATAGCACTGAAAGATTAAATGACTTGCCCAGAGTCACAAAGTCAGTATGTGTCAGAGGCAGGTCTTGAATCCAGATCTTGCTGACTCCAAGGACAGTGTCATTTCAATTTAACAAGCTATCTCACAGGCTAGTTCTAATTGCTCTCATTCATAGCAGAAAGATCTACTGACTCAGTATCAAGGATTACAGACCACACTTTTGGAAAGGAATCAATGACATACCAATCCAAAAGCACCTAGCTTTTCCCCAATAGAACAGGGAGCTCACTATCTGGAATTTAGGAATGGTTATAAAAGGAGCCAGTTGTGGAATAAGAAACTAAAATTCTTCATTTGTGTATAGAAGTACATTGTCATCTATTCCAAAATATAGACATCAAATCTATTATTTCATATTGTGCTTTATACAAAAATGAATATGAATGTGGGCTCAAACAGTGGAAAGACAGGGACAAAAGGGTATAAAATATTGGAAACAGTGCAGGTAAACATAAACTGGGCACTAAAATCTAGTAATGTAGGTGGAGAAGCTCCTCCTAGTCATATCATAAGGATGTAATGATTGTTGAGTTTATAAATATCAAGGGAGTAATCTGAATCCACACCAATATGGAAAACAAATGGAATAATGTGTATGGCATGTCAAACCAAGACACCAGCACTAATATAAATATTTAAGAAAGAGAGCTATACTACTCTGAAGTCAGAGATTTCAAAGATGCAACTAAGAATATGCGGAAGATGTCTGTGCATTAGGAATGTCTTGAAATCTAGTGGTTACTAGTAAGTGATCCAAGAGAGAAGTTATAAGAAATGCTATGTTAATAAACAGGATAATAATAGAGAGGCAGTGTAGTCAGCACTTTGATCCTGACCAAAGTTCTTAAACCTAAGCACTCTAGCTAAGTCTCAAAAACAGTAAGTTCAAGGGAAGGTCACTTTACCGTGTTTGCCTCAGTTTCCTCATCCGTGGATGAGCTGGAGAAGGAAGTGGCAAATCCCTCCAGGATCTTTGCAGAGAAAACTTCAAATGGGGTCAAGAAGCTTTGACTCGGGTGACAGAACTGAAGCAAAGTTCCACTCTAATGCTTCTAGTAAATTTGGGGAGATGTTGACAGTACTGCACACGCCTAATGGAATGGCAGAGCATCGAGGAAATAGCTACCTGAGGCCAAGCTGAACCCCAGGTTTCCTAACACTGGGCCAGGAGGGTCTGAGCCCAGCTGGGGCTGAAAAGGTGGGCGGGTGGGGACATTGTGGACAGGTCTAGCAGAGAGCCGAGTGACCCCAGGATGTACTGAGAGGGGCCAATGCTAGAGACACAGGGGCAGTGCCCAGAGAAGCTGTGAAGAGTGAGCCCAACCTACTCCCTTTCCTAGGATGTAAACGTGGACGGGGCCGCTTTCGAGATCGTCTCCGTGCGGCTCCAACTAAAAAGCTGCTCATTTCCCAGAGGAAGAAACTGAGATTCACGGAGGGGAGGTAACCGGCCCAGTGTCCGGGGCTCACTAATTTGGGGGCTGAAGGAGCAGTACAGATCATTCGCTCTATATTCCCATTTTATGAGGCCCCAGGAAGGGGGAGCAACTTGCCCAGGGTCACCCAAGTCTTCTCCAGACGACAGAGCCGGGACTCCCACACTGTTTTTCGGACGCCTGGTCAGACTCGGGTTCAGAACCCTGGCTGTGCAACCACGGGCAAAGCATCTATTTCCCCATCGGTAAAATGGGGGCAGTAGCCCTGGTACGGCGGGAGCCCGCGAGGTCGCCGGGCGGTGGGAGCGGTGGGGGGCCGAACCCTCGGCCGCCAGGCTGCCAGAGGCCGGGGGAGGGGGGGGGAGGATTGTAGGGGGCAGGACGCCGGCCTCGGGGACCCAGACCTCGGGGGTCGGGCCGGGCTTGGCGCGGCAGCCGCGCGTTCGTCGCTCCCCGGCCTCTCCCGGCCGGCCAAGGCGAGCCGGACCGGGTGTGGGGTCCCCAAGCGGCCCCAGCCCCGGCTCCCCCTTCCCTGGAGGTCACCCACCCTCCCTCTCGGCACTTCCGGTTCCGCAGGGGCCGGTGTCCCCGGTACTTACCCCGTGCGCTGTGCCCGCCGCCGCCGCCGCCCCCCGGCAGTGCCACCCGCCTGCCTGCCCGTCAGCCAGCTAGTCCGTACGTCCGTCCGTCCGCCCGGGCTGTGAGAGGTAGCGCGCGGCCCCCGCACGCTCCACGCCCGCCCCGCTCCGCGCGGCCCCCGCTCCACGCGCGCTCCCGAGCCCGGCGACGCTCCTTCTCGGCAGCAGGCGCGCGGCCGTTGGCCCTCAAAGGCCGGTCTCGAGCACCCCCCGCGTTCCCATTGGCCACCCGAGCCCCGGCGCGCGCTGGGCCTCGCGCGGGGCACGTTTCGCCCATTCATACGGCTCGCACCGCCCGCCTGCCCGCCCACTTTCCCATTCACCTACCGCCCTCCTCTCTCCCCCGCCCACCTCGTTCTCAGGAGCGCGCGCGCACGCAGAGTCCTCTCCCTTCCTCCCATCCCGCCCCCAGTGGCCTAGGTTCACTCGTTTCCTGATTGGCTGCCAGGGCACAGCGCCGTACACGCACGAGACGGCGAGGTTGCGCGCGCAAGACCACGGGGTTCAGCAACCGATCGGGAAGAGGCTAGGCATACTGCGCAGGTGTTCGGAAAAAGGGAAGTAAGGAGGTGAACGTTCCCATGTTTTCCATCTTTCCTTTTACTACTCCTGTATCCAGTCCCAAAGGCTCATCAGTCTGAAAACATCCATTTGCTATGTACGTAGCTCTCTTAAAGCCCTAGTGCTGAAGCCGGGCACGAAGACTGTCTAGATTCGCCCGAGGCCAATCCCTAGGCTGAATGGTACAGCCCAGACGAGCGTCTAACCTGACCACTCACGAGGAGGACCCGCCCCCTTCCTGCTTCAGTCCCTTCCGTCATTGGCCCTCCCCGGGGAAACTGAAGAGTCTCTTTTGTTGGAGGAACTTTATTTAAAACAATCAGAACCCCAATTTATAGGACATCTAATGTGCCTGGTGGCAGAAACCAGCTTCTTATGAGGGTCTCCGCGGGCTCCACCTTCTCCGCTCTGGGCCGGGGCGAGTGAGCTACCTACCTGGAAGGGGAGGGAAAAGGAGCTTCGGATGACATGGGAGGGCGGGGCAGCAAGGGCAGGATGCCAGGGAGAGGCGGAGAAGGGCCCGAGCTTCCCCAGAAGTCCCGGTAGACTCACAGGTTTCTTAAGATGAAGGGGCCCCAGGGGGTAGAGCGGAGAACTCCCCGGGCAGCTTTTAAAAGAGAATGAACAGCCCCCTATGTAGCCCGGACGCCTCAAAGGGCAGGCCTTTCTGGAGGTTGGGGATTCCACTGGCAGGGATTTCTCAACTCTAATGCACTCATCATATAATAATACACCAGAGTCGGTGGCAGTTAAGTGGGCTAGTGTCCGAGCACTACTGGCCTTGGAGTCTGGATCTCCCCTCTGACCAGCAGTGTGACCTCGAATCTCTACTCTCACTTTATTCATCTGAAAAACGGTGCTAGTTATAGCAAATGCACTCTTTACAAGCCTTTTCTAAGAATCAAATGAAATGGGCTAGAGCGCTTTGCAAACTCTAAGCTTACATAGATGGGAGTTATTGGTGTAGTAATCTCGAGTGCTTTTGTTCCCAACTGACCTCGTTGCCGGCAGGGACTATGCCCTTCTGAACTTGGCTATGTCCCTCATACAGCAGACACTTAAAATATGTTCTTATACTCTATAGACAAGCAAGTGCCACTCATCCCTCTAGCCTCTTTGCTACTTACTCATCTCTGATTACAACAGAAGGCAAATGTGCTCACCCCTATTCAACTGGGGAAGCCATTCCCTTCTTTTGAAAGAGAGACAAACTACATATTATGTGTTCAGTAATATGAAAGCCCTTAGGCATATCAGTTTCCTCATTCTTTTCAACTACAAATTTGTAGTTTTAATTAGTCACTGGTTCTTAGTAATAGTTTAGCATTAGGTAGCATGACCACAGAACAGGGGATTAAGAGCTCTGGGACTTAGTTTCCTTTTTGCATTTAAACTGTATGGCTTAAGATTGCCAGCCAAAAGCCTTCAAGAACCTCTTTATGCTTATTTCAAATAATTCAAAAGAACTCTATTTCCACCACTCATCAATATCTTGTGAGGAAAAATCAAATCCACTAAGCTTCATAGAAAAGAAATAAAGTATCTAAGAAATACAGGACATTATTGTTATTCCCATTTGTAATGTGCTAAAGAGTGTTTTGGAAGGTTTCCTGAGGATCCATGTCAATTTCGGCTCTCAGATTTTTTTTTTAATATTTTCTGTGCCTTCAAGAATTAGCTGTTCACTTCCCTCCTCTCCTTTAAAAAATTCTTTTAAAAAAGGGGCAGCTAGGTAGCTCAGTGGACAGAGTCAGGCTTGGTGATAGGAGATCCTAGGTTCAAATGTGACCTCAGACACTTCTACCTATGACCCTGAACAAGTCACTTAACCCCTTTGCCTAACCCTTACCACCTTATATTTACTTAGTATTGATTCCAAGAAAGGTAGAGATTAAAAAAAAAAAAAAAAGCATGGGCAGGAGTATGGAAAGAGGGAGAGATGCATTCAGAATAGGAGTGACCTATAAACAAAATGTATCAATAACATATATTCTTAAATTCCATATTTTCTTAACTCATCCTCTTAACTTTTCACTCTTTCAGACAAGGTATCCAGAGTCTGCCAATACTGACACCCTTTGGCCAAATTAAAAAATTACTCCACCATTCCCAACCTGGAATGAAGCACTTCCTGAGGACACTGCACTCTAGGATAGAATGTAAGTCCCGAGCAGGATGGCCATTACCCTAAAGTTTTATAGGGGGCCTGAAGTTCCAGAGCCTCCACAGATTAGAAAGGGAATAACTAAGTTAATGATTAAAATTGCTATGGGAAAAGAAATCCTCTTTAGCCAATATTTATTGAGCACCTGTTATATAGCTAGCACTGAATAGTTTACTCACAATATTTAGTGTTTAACCTATAAATGTCCAGCAGCCTCTAAGGGGTACATTGCACAAATGTTATAACATACATATCTAGTGATAAATCTAGGCTTCAGGTTTCACATGTTCACATAAGCAATCCACTGATCCTTGAACTAAGTACTGACTTTGTTATGAGGGCAAAGAATAATGCTACAGAAACTATTTTCTAGTTCTTCAAAGTGCATTATCTTGTAGCCACATATGGCAAGGTACTAGGCCCCTTTCAGAGCTTAGGAGTAGGGAACTGTACAGAGATGATCAAGGTGTGCCTATGGATATCTGGGGTCTGAGGGAAGGAAGAGTATCACTCAATGACTCGTCTAGTGAATGATGTCGTCCTACCTAGGAACGAAGCTGTCTTTCCAAGAGGAATGGGCTGTATGGCTCTTAGCCACATTAAGGCTTAAATTACCTTGAAGTTGGAAGCAAGGATTGGCTCCAAGTATCAAGATAGGCAACAGGGGAGATAGTTTGTTTACTCTCCTCTGCAGCTCTCCCTTGAAGATGATGGGCACATCTGACACTTTGCCCCCACATTTATTGCCTGCCTCTTGAATTGTCCTCGGTAAGGCTGGTGTCGACAGCAGATTCAGCGCCTGGCCAAGTGCAAAGGAAAAGAGAACCAACACAATAAACTCACCAACCAGACTCCAAGGGGATCTATAGGTCCAAAGCTAAGAGCTTCTGTGCCCAGAAGGCAGAGAATCTGGTGTCTCTTGCAGGACCTTCCCAAATGTCTCTTGGTATTAGTTCTGAGCTGTTACAATCTTAACCAACTAGACACATACCCTCTTTATTTTTGCCCCTCTCCCAAACATTTAAGAATCAATCACACACTCTTGGGCGAAGAGCTGCAAAAATATTTATTAAAACTAGAAAAATCTTTTTTAAAAGTCTGAACTCTCCTGAAAGATGTCCTTCAATTTGTACTCCCACCATGGACAAAGAGAAAAGGATAGTGTGTGAAATATAAGTTAAGGATAAAAAGCCAAAAGGAAGAACATAATTGGACTGCCTAGTAACAGTGAAATAGGGAAAGTGTTTCCCAGGGTCTTTGAAAATCCCAGTTGGCATCCCAGATCTACTCTGAGGCCAAGTCCCCTGTCATGAACTGAGAGGAAAATGCAATTTCAAAGGGTCAGGTTACCATTAGTTCTCAAAGGTGGCCTATCTGTTTCCCACTAAACCAGTTTTACCCAGGAGTTTCTGGCCACAAGAGCTTCCAACCACCTGAGCCCTCCCCCCTGGATGTATGTGGAGGGTCCCTCTGACACATGCAGAAATCCCTACTTGAGATCCATGAAGCGGATGTCCATGATGAGGAGGAAGTTCTTAGGTAGTGGGCGAGGGGCTGGAGAGAGCACAGTAAAGACCTGGTGCTCCAGGTCCACACTAGTCACCACAATGAAGCCAGCCACACTAGTCTCAGAGATGTTCTCCTCAGTGCCCTCAGCTGTGCTGACACTCAAGAGGTGGTGCACCATATCTCGCCCTGGGGTGACTGGTACCAGTTTCAGCTGATTGTCCTCCTGTGACATTCCCAAAGGAAGACATGAGTCTGGGATGGTGGGTGCCCCCACCTTGTAGATTTTCACATCAGAGAACTTGACATTGAAGGCATGGGGATAGAAGCAGCCTCGGAAGCCATAGAAATATTCTCGGATGCGCTCGTCCCTATACTCCCGACGGAAGTCCTTTGAACGTTCAACCACTCCTCCTGACTTAGGGAGTAGAACAGTGCGCACAAAATGAGGCAAGTCCCGCTTTAGCTCATTGTACAGTCGTTCCTGGTCCAGTACTACCACCACATCCACCTCAAAAGCAGAAGCAGCATGCACCAGAGCCTGGTAGCCAGAGCCCTTGACCCACCCACAGGTGTTAATGACACAGCCACTGACAGAGGCTCGTCGGTTCACCTCACACCGTTGATTGAAGACATCGGCAAGTCGAGATGTGATCTACAGAAGGAAGGATCACAGTGAGAAGATGACCAGGTAGTCAAACCTATAACTGTTTTGTCCCAGTTCTGCTGTAATTTTCCATCTGATTTTCAGCACTGCTCACTTATTTTCAATCAGTCCCCTAAGCAGATCATCAGATTTGCAGATGTAAAGGGCCTTAAAGGTCATTTGACTTTTTTGTTTTCTTTTCAAGGAAACTGAGGCCTACTAAACTACCCATGTACTTAATACTTTATACAAGTATACATAGCAGACCTAGAATTCAAACCTAATTTCCCTTATTTGAAATCTAATGTTCTTACCACTTTTCATTTAAGGCTTAGGATCCAAGATTTTATTGGTGTGGGAATACTGCCTTTACTGACAAGTTCTTAACAACTCCAGGACTTAAGAAAGACCAAAAAAATTCAATACCTCTGAAAAACCTTACTAATCCCCTCTCTGAACTTGGCTTAGGCTGGTTCTCAAATAAAAGACATAGAGCCCATCCTTTCCCTCCTACCTTTCTTCCCCGAGCCCACATTTGCCAGCTTTCTAGTTTGGTAAGAATATGCCAGGAGCATTCAAAAAGCCAGGTGATAATATGGAATCAGAGGATGATCTTTATGGAAACATTATAAGAATTATCAAAAACTGACTACTAATTTCTTTGTAGTAAGTTTGGGCTAAATATTACACAAATATGGTTGGAAATCAAGGTAATTTTTTAATTATTCTCTGGTTCTCCCACTCCAAAGAATTAACTGCTTACCTGTGAAATAAACTTTATCACCCAATAAAAAATATGCTTACCAAAACTCTCAGCACAACTCAGAAGTCTGTGTATATATGTGTATATGGATATGCATAAGTCTGTGTGTTGAGTATGGAGATAATATAACAAGCCATATAGCTTATATAAAGCATAGCAACAACAGAAAGTGACCAGAAGCAAATGGAATATCAGATTTTAACCAGCCTAAAAGCATCCCCACCGTTTCCATCAGCCCTTTCCTCTATTCCAACTTAGTTCTTACCTTATTATAAAGCTTGATGTTGGTACCAGGTGTTGTAGAACCAAAATGATAGACTAATGGGGCCTGGATAGAGAAACCTTCCTCTACATCAGCAGGTCGCTCGATGTAAAGGGCTCCCATAGTTCCAGGAATGGACACTGAGCCTTGGCCGACATCTAGCTCCACATAGGTGGGTCGCCGGCCTAGTCGCACAGCATAATTCAGTAATAGACGGCACACTGTGGACTTGCCTACATCTGTAGGGCCGACTACCATCACTCGGGGACCTCGCTCTTCCTCACGCTCTGCTTGCCGCCTCATTTGTTCCAGGGCTGTGTGAGTGTTAAGATAAAGGAGCATGGGGGTGTCCTTGGAGACATAAGCCACCTCGGTGCGCCCACTCAGCTGAAGAGAACAGCCATGCCAAGTAAAGACAGCCACTTTGGCACCTGCATCAAAAGTGAACTTTTTGTTTCGAGTCAGTTCTGTACCAAAGATCTCAGCCATGCCAGCCAATAGTTCCAGCTGGGCTGACTGGGAGGCTTCCACCTCAAAACGCAGTTCTGTCTCTCGTTCTAACTCGAACTTAGCCAGGGGCTTCTTTTCATCATTGGATTCCTCTGCCATCTTCTCTTCTGTGTGTGCACTGTCTCTGAAGCACACAGGTTAAAGATTAGAGGACATGGGGAAAGTGAGTCATTTATTTTTCCAAAAAGCATTTATTAAACACTTATTGCATGCAAACCATTGTCCTGTGGGAGATATAAATTTTACTTAAGAAATGGTTCCCTGCCCTCTTAAAACTCAGACTAATACAGGGAGTCACAAGCACAGATAAATTGTAATATGTAATCTTTCATATTTTTATTATAAAGTTGCCAAACAAGGTTCTGTGGGATCCAAAGTTGAATGTCATTACCAAGAGCAGCAATTAGGAGTGGTATTTTTTAGAGAAAGTGGCATTTGATTTGTTTTTTAAAGGTGAATTAAGAATTCATCAAGCCAAGAGAGAAGAATGTGAGTAAAGACTCAGCAGCAGGGAAGTTATGGACATCAAGCCTTCTTCCTTGAAACCAATACTTGGTACAAGGTAAGAGTTTTTTAAACAGACGAACAGGATAGTTTCAAAGGAAAGGCCACAGAACTAGAAATAGTAAGAATGAATAAGAATCTCAGAGACTGAACTCTATTTTACAGATAAGGAAACATCCTTATATTTATTTTATGGATAAGGAGCGAGGCTCAAAGTGTACCATATGACTAGAGCAAGAGGTATCAAAACAAACCCTGGGTAGTGCCTGAATGAAATTAAAATATAATTGGATGGATTGAGAGCCAGGCCTAGAGACAGGAGGTCCTAGGTTCAAATCCGGCCTCAGACACTTCCCAGCTGTGTGACCCTGGGCAAGTCACTTGACCCCCGTTGCCTACCCTTACCAATCTTCCACCTATAAGTCAATACACAGAAGTCAAGGGTTTAAAATTTTAAAAAAATATATATAATTGGAAACACTTACCAAAATAAATAAAAATACAAGAGAGTGAGGATCATGCTAACTTCCTTAAGTACAGTATAGTGAGCCCAGTTTCTATGAGTTTGACACAGTGGGGTAGAACATAGCAGGCAAGGAATGGAATAAGAGGAGACAAAACTGGACAGGCAAAGTGAAGGGAGATTAAAGAGGGCCTTTCATGTCAGGCAAAACAGATTAAGCTTGACTCAAAATGAATGAAGATTTGAGTGCCTATTATGTGTGGACCACAAATTTTAAAAGGACTTAGGAAGCTAGGTGTCAGAAAGATCTCAGTTCAAATTTTGACTCAGATACTTAATGTGAGACCCTGGGCAAGTCACTTAATCTCTTCCAGCCTAGGTATTTCCTCCATCAGAAAAATGGAAATAATAACAGCATCTACTTCATAATTTTGTAGTGAAGGTTCAATCATATATGTAAAATACTTTAAGTGCTATATAAATACTAGCTATTGTTATTAAAGTAGGAGATAAGGATGGACACAAAGACCAGGAATAGTAAGATACATGCAAAGGAGAGGTTGGAAAGTTTTTATCTCTAGATCTAAATATTTAGTATGATCCTAAATGTCCCAAAAGAGCACTAGATCTGGAATTGGGAAGACCTGAATTCAAGTTTTGTCTCTGACACTTATGAGCTGTAGGAACCTGGGCAAGTCATGTAAATTTTCTCTGCAACTCAAGTTTCCTCATCTGTAAAATGTAAATAACATCTATCCTAATAACCTTCCATGTCTGTTAGTCCTAAGTGACCATACAGATTTTGGTGGTGGTGGTAGTTGTTATCTCTTTTTCATCCAAACCCTACCTTACAGTATACTTCTTAATGTACCTGTCTTATTTCCCTTATAGAATGTAAGCTCAAGGATGGTGATGACATAATTCTCTGTATCTGCCAAGACTAAATGGACTAGGGGCAGCTAAGTAGCCCAGTGGATAGAATGCCAGGCCTGGAGTCAGGAGGGCATGGATTCAAATCTGGCCACAGACACTTCCTAGCTGTGTGACCCTGATCAAATCACTTAACCCTAATTGTCTAGCCCTTTCAGCTCTTCTGCCTTGGAACCAATACTTAGTATTGATTCTAAGAAGGTAAGACCTTTTTAAAAAAGAATAAACGGATGGTTTTAAAGAAAAGGTCACAAAACTGAAAACAGTGAGAACAAAGAGAAATCTTAAAAGAGATCAAACCCTCTTATAAGGAAATATTCTTATTTCCACTTTATGGATGAGGAAGTATCCTTATATCAAAGCAACAAGGGATCTTATAGATGATTAATAGTCCAATGTTTTATTTTACAGATGTCAAGTAAGGCTATTATATAGCTAGTTTCTGGGGCAGAAATTGAACTCAGGTCTTTGTGACTCCAAGTCAGGCACCCTATTCATACAATTCAGATCCAAAGAGTTCTTTAATTCCAAACCCAGTGGATTTTTTTCCTCATCACACCTATTTTGTTGCCATGAATGTGCAAATAACATTAATAAATTTTCACTACTCGACTGTTAAATAATCTCCAGAGATCAATGAAAAAATATCTTATTGTATTCTTGGAAGAAGCACTCAGGAGGCACAAAAGTAGATGTTGGTTAAATTTCAAAAAATGTGGTTGACTTAAAACTTTTATTTCCCAGGTGACTTCTAGATCCAAACATTTTTTGGACAGGCACTTTCTCCCACAGTGAGTTGCCAGGGGGCTTAGAATAAACAAGCTTTGTGTTCAAATCCAGATGATGACACTTTCTGTCTTGGAACTAGTATTGATTCTATGACAGAATGTAAGGGTTTAAAAAAAAAGAAACTTGCTAACTGTATAACCATGAGCAGTTACCTTAACCTTTCCAAGCTTCCATCTCTTCACTAATAAAATAGAAATAAGAGTTAACAAATAGGCATTTATAAAGCACATACTTTGTGCTAAGCACCGTGTTAAGCTTAGGAATACAAAGCTAAAACAGGCTTTGTTCTCTGGGAACTTACAATATAATGGGGGAGACATGTGGAACAACTATGTACAAATGAGATATAAAGTCTAGTCTTCCGTTTTTCAGCTTGGAAACCTTGAGCAAGTCACCTCAGCTACCAAGATCTCAACTTCATCGTCTGTAATGTGAGGATTGGGCTAGAAGATGAATCTCCCTCTCCTAGCTCTCAATCAGTGAGATTATGGTAGCCTGGCCAAAACACACCCCACCCCTGATGCTATTCAGAACAGAAAGTTGACAATAGAACTAATTTGTCCTCATGCTAACAGTTCACGTGGTGTAGTAGAAAATGTCCTGGAATGTGAAGTCAGAGAACCCCAGTTTCTTTCCTGGGGTTCTTTTTTTCCGGCCATTCTTATTACCTGTGGGACCTTAGGCAAAACTTTAAAACTTCTCGGCCTCAGTTCCTCATCTTCGCGGGGAATAGCCTGGCCAAGATGCCTCCTAAGTTCAGTGCCCTTCCTGGGACCTGTTTCATCTATCAAAGTGAAGGGATGGGCTAGAGCGGCCTTTTAAGACGATCTTGATTTGAATTTGCCGCCCGCCCCCGCAGATTCCCCGCACAACCAGAGGGCTGGAGTCACGTGACAAAGACGGTGGTCACGTGAGGGAGCCGGTCTCGAGGAGAGCCCCTCCTCCCAAGGAGTTCCTCAAAAGAAGCTACGAAGGCCCTTCCCGTCGGTTCCCCCTACCCCACCCCCCGGTCAGTAAGCGAGCCTCCCTACCATCTCAGTTCTCACCTAAGCCGGGGGGAAAATTCATGTCGCTACCCCTCACCCCCCAGGAGCATCCCATCTCGGTTCAGGGAAAAGACACTTACCAGGAGCCGCGCCGGAAGCCAGAACTTTCGCAGCCCTTCCGCGGGGAAGAGGAAGCTGGATGAGGCCGAGAACCTGGAGTGTCTGGGAGTGCGCGCGAAGCCTCCTGGGAAATGAGGTTCCTCGCCGAGGCCACTCTGCGTCGCGCGGAGCATTCCGGGAGTTGTAGTCTATCCGGTTGTTTGGCCGTGACGGCGCGAGGCTGGAGTGGGATGGGGGCGGGAGCAGGTAGGCCGAGAGGGAAGAGGCCGCTCTAATTGTTTTTCCCTCCGAGCGACCGTTGCCGAGGAATAGAGTGGAGCACGTGGTGAGGGGCGGGGCCGAACCCTCCTCTCCTGATTGGCCGCAGAAAACATCAACCGCCAGCTGTTGCTGGGCCTCCTGTATCCCCTACCACCACCACCTGCCCCAGGTTTAACAGCACCCAGAGGAGCGAACCCCCACGTCCCCGCCGGGTTGGCCTTTTCACAGCTTGGTCGGGTTGTTGATTGTGTGTGGCCGAGGGGAATATCTCAGGCCTCAGTTTCCCCATCTAAATGGGAAAGGCGTGATCGAACTAGATGATCCTCCAAGCTCACGAGAGGGCTGAGCAAAACGCAAATCCCTGTATGTCTCCGTTTTTAAAAAATCAAGGCAACAGCATTTATTCCGGATTTACTCTGTACTAGATGTCCGCGTGGAATCTAGACGCCCCCAAACTTGTAGCCTAGAAAGGTTTGCTGAGCCCCTGTTTGGTTAGCTCTAGGCGAAAGCCCCGGGTTTGACCTGGTGAGCCATGGTTCTTCCGGAGGGAAAGTCCAGCTTCACTAGTCTCAAGCTAACCATAGGCTTTCCTGGAGTTCGGGCGGGGAGGGCTAATCCCGTCAGAAGTTACCCATCTCTTCAGGCCCAATGGATTTTCCCCTTGGGCCAAAGTCCTTTACCTTGGCTGGATCTTTCCCTTTTCTGGCCATGACAAAGCATCAATCCCTCACTGTTATTCCTGTGGGGAACTCCTCATTTTCCTTCGTTACTCTTGTAAAGTCAATCAACTGCCCCTCTTGTCCTCAGTCCCCATGTTTCCCTAGAAAGGTATTTAAGCTTCCCAGCTTTAATGGCTCCTAGGAATTGTCCAATCTAGCACGGTTGGCTATCCCAGGGGTCAGGGACCAGAGCATCCAGAATTCAATCTTCCAAAGCTCTATGTGGAGGCCTAACTCAGCCCTACCCCTTTCCCTTAATTAAAGAGTGGCTTTTCTGACTATTTAATAGTTATGTGTTTTTTACCAGTTAATATAAATAAGCAAGTGCTGTATTTACCTTTATTTTACAGATGGGGAAACCAAGGCAAACAGGTTATGTGACCTGCCCAAGGCCACACAGTATCTTAGGTTGGATTTGATCTCCAAATCATCTTGACTCCATTCCTAACCTTTTATCCACTATGCCACCTACCTGCCCAATGGGGTAAGTGGGCCCGAAGGCCTCTCTGAGGTCCCTTTCAGGACCTGGAAATTCTGATCCTATCAGTTGTGAAAGCTCTCTTTCTTGAGATTCCTTTGGATAGACTTATCTGCTGAACACGGGTCCCTCCTGCTCTTCCCATTGCTCACCCCCTTCCTCATCAGTTCTTTCAAGGTTGGTTGTGTGATTTTTGTTTGTTCTGATAGTATTGAGGGCTCTTCTACATATCTGGTGCTTTTAATGAATGCTTTTTGGTTAAATGAAACCTACTGGGGGCAGCTGGGTAGCTCAGTGGATTGAGAATCAGGCCTAGAGATGGGAGGTCCTAGGTTCAAAGCTGGCCTCAGACACTTCCCAGCTGTGTGACCCTGGGCAAGTCACTTGACCCCCATTGCCCACCCTTACCACTCTTCCACCTAGGAGCCAATGCACAGAAGTTAAGGGTTTAAAAAAAAAATAAATGGAACCTACTGTTAGGAAGGGGTTGAGAGGTGGGAAGTAGTCTGCCAGCCATAATATCAGTATTGGAGGGTCTAGGAAGGAAGAGGGGAGTGGTGAGTTGACCAAAGTCTAAGAAATCCAGGAAATTTCTGAATTTCTCAAGTCACTAATAAAGTTAAAGAAAAGGACAGTGATGGCTTCTTATAACCTTCAAAGGAGGCACCTTATTACTGGGAGTTTTTTAGCAGTAGAAAATAAACTGAAATATCCCTAGGGGGATCAAAGAAAAAGGAAAAGGATCCATATGTGCAGAAATATTTATACCAACTCACCACTGCCCACCTTCTTATTACCCTTAGATCCAGTCACACTGGACTCCTTGCTATTCCTAGAACTATATCTCCAGAATCCAGGCATTTTCACTAGCTGCCTCCTCCCTCCCCCCCCCATCCCCAACCCATCTGCATGCCTGAAATGTTCTTATCTCCATCTCCTGGCTACGCTGGCTTCCTCAAAGTCCCAACTAGAAATCCTCCCTTCTACAAGGAGCCTTTCCCAATTCCTCTTACCCCCAGGGCTGTTCTCCTGTTGGTTCTTTCCTATTTCTCCTGTATATAGATGATAGGTGGTTGTTTGAATACTGTCTCCTTCCTGTCACTGAATTCTCAAGAGCAGAGAAGGTCTTTGGGCTTTCTTTGGGTCCTCACTTAGCATAGAACCAGTAGGTCATTCATAAAATGTTATCGATTGACTAGAAACTGAAGAGCTTCCCATCAACTGAGGGAATAGTTCATCAAATTATGGAATCATGGATTACTAAGAAATTACAAAAGGGAGCATTTCAGAGAGACCTTGGAAGACTCAGATGAACCAGTGCAAGGTGAAGTAGGCAGAACGAGGAGAATAATTTAATAACATTATAAAGAAAAATAGCTTTGAAAGGCTGGAAATTTAGGATCACCACAATGACTAACCTTGATTCCAGAGTTATCATTGTGATGAAGCATATTATATAATGTGAGTGTGATTATAACCTTTATGACTACAACACAAATAATATAATTTGTATATGAATTATAAATATTAGCTAAGAAAAATACAGTTTAATGCTGGTATCAGATCTTGCTGACAAGCGTTTTGACCTTAACACTGCAACCAAGCCCACCATACCCTGTTGCAAAATCATAAGACGGGAGGTAGAGGGCCACTCTCAGGTGCAAACGTCCTCAGTCTAACTGCTCACTCCTAGTAGTCAGTGGAAAAAACATTAGATCCTAACCGTTTATTGAAAAGGTCAGTAATAATAATAAATATAAAGTTACCACCCATAGTGATTATTTTTTTTTCCTTTTTTTTTTAAACCCTTAACTTCTGTGTATTGGCTCCAAGGCAGAAGAGTGGTAAGGGTGGGCCATGGGGGTCAAGTGACTTGCCCAGGGTCACATAGCTGGGAAGTATCTGAGGCCGGATTTGAACCTAGGACCTCCCATCTCTAGACCTGACTCTCAATCCACTGAGCTACCCAGCTGCCCCTATAGTGATTATTTTTTGCACTTTCCAGCTTATTTGGCACTTGCCTGACCTATTCGTATGAAAATTTTTGTATTCATTGTATTTTAAATTTTGATTTTTGATTGAAATTTCTGTTTTGATGACACTACCTTCAGATTTCTTTGCATAAAAAAAGGCTATCTCCTAAGGCTCAGGGTCTTGGTCTTTTGGTCTGGATCCCAAGTCTGGCTTTATTGTGAGACCAGCCCTCTTGCAATAAACCTATTTCTTTTTGGTTTGGAGACTTTGATTCTCTTATTTGCATTCCTGAATTTAGAAATTATGCAGCACTACATCCTGAATGCCTCCAGAGCTTATTTATTGAATTGTCTGGCACCGAGTAAGTGCTTAATAAGTGTTTATTGACTGACTTACTGATGGACTCAAGGTGTAGAATGAGACCTTTTTTCGGACAAGTGAGAATTTTATTTTGCTCAACCAAACATATTTGTTATGTCGACATGGAATCTAGAAGCTCCCAAACTTGTAGCCTAGAAAGATTTGATGAACCCCAGTTTACTTGACCTCGTGGAGTGATGGTTCTTCCCAGAGGGAAAGTCCAACTTCACTTGTCTCAGACTAACAATGGACCTTAAAGGAATTTTGGCAGGGATGGATGGCTAAACCCAACAGATGTTAAGTATCTCCCTTGTCCCAATGGTTTCTCCCCTTAGGCCAAAGTCCTTTACCAAGATGGCCCAGCCCTTGGCTGGGTCTTTCCCTTTTTGTGTCCCTCTTGTCCTCAGTCCTCACATTCCTCTAGAAAGGTATTTAAGCTTCCCAACTTCAATGGCTCGTCGGAATCTTCATCTACTGTGGTGATACTCCCAGGGGTCAGGGCCCAGTGCATCCACAGTTCAATCCTTGGACTCTGCGTAGGTGTGAGGCAAGCAGCTCTGTGTCGAGGCCTAACTCAGCCCTGTACCTCTTCCCTTAATTAGTGTTTTTTCTGACTATTTTATAGTTCTGTGTATTTTCCCAGTCAACAGTTACAAAGGTTTGGTTTTTGTTTTCTCAGTGGGGGTGCAAAAATTTCTCTTTAGAAATTATAAGTTTATTTACTTGTTTATTTGAAGTCCTTACTTTATGGCTTAGTAACAACTCTAGGAAAGAAGGTCAAGGGACAGGCAGAGTTAAGTGATTTGCCCACAGTCACATAAGTAGGAAGTATCTGAGGCTAGATTTGAACCAAGATCCTCCTAACTCCAGACCTGGCTCTCTATCTACTGGGCTATCTAGCTGCCCCACCTAAATTATTATTATTATTTTTTAAATAAACCAAAGGTCAGGGAAACTGAGGCTGCCTAGAGCTCAAAGAAAACACTATTGGTAGGGCTTCTCACCACTTAAATTTCACTTGGTGTTAGGCAGACAGGAGTAGTAAAGGATATTCAAATTGAAGTCCAAGGTGCTGGGCTGGAATCCTACTGTTTTTTCATGACCTTGGAGTAGTCATTTCTTCCCTGGTTTAAGTTTCCCATTGTGAAATAAAGGAGTTCAAGCTGTGTAATCTCTGTGGGCCCTTCCAGATCTGCTTTCTCTAATCTTAGCCTCTTCTCTCTGCCCCCCACCACCAACCAGAGGAGTGACTTTAAGGCAAAACATAAAAACATTCATGGCACTTTTTAGAGTTTTCAAAATTACAGGAGGAAGCACAGCCCAGTGGTGAGAGAAAAAGCCCTCCCTCGGTGCTAGAAAGAGAGACACTCACCCTCTCCATACTCTATAAACATCTTTCTAAGATTATAAATGTTCAAAGAAAGGGTAAACCTGTATTGGTAGAGGGAGTGTCCTTACCTGATCGGTTCCATACTAAGGAAATTATAAATTCAGTCCATATCTCTTTTTTTAATCTTTACTTTCAGGCTTAGTAATAACTCTTAAAATAGAAGGGTAAGGATTAGACAAATAGGAGTTAAGTGACTTGCCCAAGGTCTTACAGCTAGGAAATGTCTAAAGCTGCATTCGAACTGACTCTTGGCCTGGAGCTTTATCTCCTGTGCTGCCTAGTCCATATCTTTTTAAGTTTGCAAGGGGTTGCCTGGGAATTGGAAAGAAGCAGATCTGAATCATACCTTTGACACTGCACTAACTGGGTGACTGTGGGTGAATCACTTAATCACTCTGATCTTGAGTTGCCTCATCTGTAAGAGGAAGAGGGTTGGACTAGATGGTTTATTTTTCCCCCAGGGAAACCTCTCCTAACCCTGATCTGTGATCCCGTCATCTGATTGTAGCTCAGACCAACCCTTTGGATCATGGTCCTACAGGTGTTATTACTTCATGCTTTGTGCTGCATTTGTCTCATGTATTTTATGTAGGTATTTAGTTAATGCTTTGTGCGGAATAAAATTGAATTGAGTTCTGACCTTGATTTTTGAGCCATTGTCCTTCCCTGAACATCCTCTTTCCATAGAATAATGGAACTTAAAATGGCAAAGAGCCTTAAGGAGGAAACGTCCAGGTTAGCAATGAATTCATGCATCTGTACACACACACACACATATCCATGTGTATACATATATATATATAGTGCATTCCTCATGATTGTTTGTTCTCCATGAACAGTCGGGGCAGGCTTTGTCTTTGTTCTCTCTCTGGTCTTCCCTTTGATCATCTCCTCTTTGAGAGACCTTCCACCTAGGTAACCATCTCCCATACCTATCTCTTCACTGGCCTTCTCCCTCCTTGTAATCAAAATTTTCCAGTTATCTGAAAGGAGGCACAAAATAGATTGTGGGAATTCCAAGCTCCCATGTTACTGGTATGATCTTGGAGGAGACATTTTTCCCTTTCTGAACCTCAGTTTATCCCCTCTGCAAAATGATCTCTCAGGCCCTTAGAAAGGAAGTTGTTAACCTGAGGGCCACGAACTTTCAATACATGTATATGTATGTATCTGTACATAAACACATATATTTTATTTCAATATATTTGGTTTCCTTTGTAATTGTGTATCTTTTATACATTTCAAAACATTCTCCAGAGGCAGCCAGGGGGCATAGTGGTTAGAGAGCCAGGGTTTAATATATTTTTTTTCTTTCTGAAGAGTCCATAGGGTTCACCAGACTGCCCGAGGAGCCTGTGAAACAAAAAAGATTAAGAACTCTTGCCTTGGGTCATCTCTAAGTTTATTCTAGCTCTAATCATACATGACTATAACATCTTTTCTTCTTTTTTTAACCCTTACCTTCTGTCTTAGAATCAATACCATGTATTGGTTCTTTTTTTTTTTAACATTTTTAAACCCATAACTTCTGTGTATTGACTCCTAGGTGGAAGAGTGGTAAGGGTGGGCAATGGGGGTCAAGTGACTTGCCCAGGGTCACCCAGCTGGGAAGTGTCTGAGGCTGGATTTGAATCTAGAACTTCCCGTTTCTTGGCCTGACTCTCCATCCACTGAGCTACCCAGCTGCCCACCATGTATTAGTTCTAAGGCAGAAAAGCCATAAGGGCCAGGCAGTGGGGGTCACACAGCTAGAAAGTGTCAGAGGTTAAATTTGAACCCAGGACCTCCCATCTCCGGGCCTAGCTTTTTATCTACTGAGCCACCTAGCTGCCCCCTATAGCATTTTGTCTTTGGTATCTCACTAAAACTGGTTGGAAAACTCTTGATTCTGGTCATAGAGTGTCACCTCTCTAATCAAATTCAGGTGAACAATTTGTTTAGTACCTGCTATGGACCAAGTACCGTGGTAGGCCTTGGATAGGTAAAGGCAAAGATGAAACGATGCTTGCCCTCTGGAAGCTTCCCTTCTACTGTAGGGACAGAAAGTGCACAAGAGTAAATAAATCCAAATGCTCTTCAAAGTTATAAAAAAAATCTCAAGGAGAGAATGTCATGACTCGGGCAATCAGTGAAGGCACCCGAGCTGAAGGAAGCAAGGGAGGCTATGAGTCAGAGGGGAAACAAAAGGAAACCAGTTTGGGGAAGAGGAGAGAGATATGGAATAATATATTGCCTACAGGAAATTGCTACCAACCTCGTTTGGAACAGAAAGCCAATGAGGCCGGCTTCTATAAATAAGCCTGGAAAGGTAGGTGGGAGCCAGATCTTGGAGGGCTTTAAATACCTGTCTGAGGAGTTTTTCTTTTGTCTTGGAGGCAATGGAGAGCCATTGATTTGAGTAGGAGGGTGATGTGAACAAGTCTGTGTGTAGAGAGTTTGAATTTATAGGATGGATTTGGTGAGAGAAGAAACTGGAAACAGAGAGAGTGTGAGGGGGAAAGTCATCTTTATGGTATAGTGAAAAGAGCAATGGAATCCAGGTCCAACTTCTGATAGTAATATTATTATTCTAACATCTCAAGACTCTTAATATCATTTCCTCACAACTTACCAGTTGTCTAACCTTGTCCCTTGGGCTCTGTTTCCTCACCTAACAAATGAGGGTAAAAAATTTAATATTAGCTACTTTAGAGAGTGGTTGGGAGATAAGGAATGTACTTGAACAAGAGTAAATTGGCTATCCCAATCCTTCTGGACTACTATTTTCAAGGAATCAGTGGAGCTCTTCCCAGAGAATCTAAATTAAATAGGAGAGGGTGCCTCCCTTTTAATAAAGGAGGATTTCCCCCTTGGATGGGTCCTAGAGCCAATAGCTTCAAGGTTGGGAAAAGCTTTCATCTTATCCAGATGAGTTAAATTTGATTGCTTAATTTGGTCACCTTTAATCCATTTCCCAAGAAAGGTTATTAGATTTTGTAATGCCCTCTTTCCTAAAGGGAAAAGGTTAGAAAGGGTTTTAGAAATAGTATTTCTAGAGAAACTAAAAATAAAACTTGTATGTGCCTTAGAATTCTTCTTCTTAAATTCTCCTCCTCATTCTGCTGCTTGAGCACTGAAAGAGACCCTAATAAACATTTTGACTTTCTTCTTTTCACTTCCAATGGCTTCCCAAGCTCTGTTGTCATTCTTTTCTCTGAAACACCTTCCCTTTTCACTGTCTCCCTCCAACTAATTAAGTCCCTCCTCCTTTCCCCGGTTGGGCTCAATCCTTTTAACCGAGTCTGGCTCCAGATTTTCCCCCCTGTGGGAAGAAAACCACCACCTAAAGCATTCTTCTCCTCAGCCCCTTGGATCGCTTCATCCTCCAATTTGAAATCTCCTACTGACTTCTTCTTCTTCCACTCCTCATTCCATGAGAATTCCCAGAGGTCCTTTCTTCTCCAGGCTTTGTGAGCTTCTGGCCCCTCTTCTACCTACCTAGACAGTAGTTCCCATCACCTTCTTAAGCTTCTTCTACTAACTCCACATTAGGCTACCTCCTGCTAGTTTTTTGGGATAGGGAACAGGGGCTGGACCTTGCTCTTCTTAGATTTAAGATGAAGAAAATCCCTCCGGCAATGCAGGTCAGCAGTTTATAATAGTCTTAGAATAGGGGGTTTTAGCCTTTTTTGGGTCTTGGAAATCTGTGGAATAAGGTTTTTGATTCATAAGACAAGACACACAGAATTACAAAGACGACTACTTATAATGAAACAGTTATTGAACTATTTAAAACTCATTGCCTAGCCCCATGGTAAGAGCCCCCCTACCCCCCACTTTAGAAAGATGTCTGAAACTCCCAGAGAAATGAAGTAACTTAGCCCATGAGCAGGCAGTTAGTTTGTGTCTTAAGGAGACTTGAATGCAAGTCTAAGTTCCAAGGCCAGCTTTTGATCTACTTAAACCACAGGGCCTCCCCTTCTTGTGGTTCTCCGAATTTATCTTGATTCTTCTTCTTTAAGGGAGACTTCAAATCATCAGCTTTTTGTTTGTTGTTTGTTTGATTACTATTAGGGAGGCCCGCTTCCGGGTCCTTCTAACCTAAACCTCACCCACCACACACCGGAAAATCCTTCTGTATTTGCATGTGGGAGGAAGGAAAAAAGGAGAGCAAACTCCAGCAATCTCCACTTAGGACAATGTTGCATTTCACTTTCAGAATGTAAACTTCTCGGGGAGGGCAGGGGCTGTCTTGGCCGCTGACTTCCCTCTCGCACTTATTCTATTTAGTGAAATGCATCGGAGGGCACTTAGTGAGAAGTCTCTTGACTATAGGCAGGTTCCAGGATGAGTGAGGGGTTATTGTTCCCTGGGACTGGATACACACTAAGCCTCCAATCCAACAAGCTTTTATTGAGCCCCTACTGTGTTCTAAACATGTGAGAAAGAAAGAAAGAAAGAAAGAAAGAAAGAAAGAAAGAAAGAAAGAAAGAAAGAAAGAAAGAAAGAAAGAAAGAAAGAAAGGAAGGAAGGAAGGA
>NC_058135.1:278799164-278800137 GCF_016433145.1 Gracilinanus agilis | reverse complement strand
CCTCTCCTTTTCGCTTTTGTCTTCCTCAGTCACCCTGCTTGCTTGGATCGAGCCTTCGCCCTCTCCACGAGTCTCATCTTCTGTCTCCCCCATCCCCAGCAGCTCTCTTTCTCGCCATGATGCTCCCAGGGACCAGCCAGTTAGCCCTTTTGATCCCCTGCCACCCTTACTGCACTCCCCGCATCGGTCCCACAGTCTCTGCCCCCTCCCTGCCTCCCTCCCGGCCCGCCCCCTGTGTCTCCCAGCCCTGCTCTGACGTGGGAGGGGGGGGGGCTGGGGGCTGGATGACTCACAGTGTTATGAGGCAGCTTCACAACACACAGCCACATTCACCCACAGACAGAGCCCGAGCAGGAGAGACCCCCGCCCCCACCCCCGGCCCCCCGCGCTCCCCATCCGGCCCCCTGCCAGCGTGCCCCGGGCCCAGGCCCTTGGGGACCCACATCCCCTTCCTGATCGAAGGCGGAAAAACAAACAAAAAAAAAAACCAAACATTTTTCAGAGGAAGAGAGAAGAGTGAGAGACTCATAGGCACACGGAGATCTCGGGAGCAGAGCTCAAGGTGAGGGGGCAGCTCCAAGCCGATTTTTGTTTCTTTGCAAATGTCCTGGCTCTGCGGCGCTTTGATCTTCTCGGCCAATGCATTATTCGTCCAGCCGCCCTTTGTCCTCTCGCGGCTCTCCCTCCCTGCCTCCCTCCCGCGCCCCTTCATTCTCCTCCGCTGCTTCCCTCTCCTCCGCGTTGGGCATCTCGCAAGCCCTGTCCAGCTCCGCATCTTCCCCTGGCTCCCCCCTCCCCAACTTCGACTGCTGGGGTGATCGGCGACGTTTATTGTTCGGCGGCCGAGATTGTTGGCCAGCCGGGGAGAAAACCCCCTCCAGATCCTGGCCTCCCAGGGCCAGTGGACAGCACTCCGAGCGATGGGGAGGGGGGGGGCGATACCTCAGGGCTGACGAGAGGCTCTATTGTGCGC
>NC_058135.1:278788643-278799065 GCF_016433145.1 Gracilinanus agilis | reverse complement strand
CCCCCCCCCCCAATAAGGCACGGGATTAGCATCTGGTCCTAGAGCGCTTCTGTAAGGCTACCGGGGTGGTTGGATTTCTTTCCTGCTCCCCTCCCTCCCTTTCTCCCCACCTCCTCCAGTCCAGCCCCATCTCATATTAGGGCAGAAAATCCTCTTCCCACCGCTTGGCTTGCTCTCTTGTTGTTGTTTCCAACCTGCTTCCTAGCTGTTATTTGAGAGGGGGAATAGATGCAGCCTCTCCATCCCTATTCTTGTCACTTTTTCCATTATCCTCTGATGTTTAGCGTTGTCTCCACCTTGCTTGGGGGCGGGGCGGGGGGGGGTAATGAAAGGACTGACTCTAGGAGAAGGTCCGGGCCACTTAGCCCCTTGCGGGTTGGAGATCTTCTAGACCAGGAAAACACTTGGCAGTAAGGAGGAAATCGAGGCGATGGAGAATAAGTTGAAGGGCCATCAAAGAAAAGGGACTGAAGGCTAAGGCTAATTTTACTATTCTGGAGTACAATGTCACCCTGAATACAGCAGAAGATGGTCCTACCTGGATCTTAGAGAGTGAGAGAAGAGCCTCTGATGGAAACAATCTAGGAGCCAGTTGGAAAGTCTGGCTCCTTGTAGGGGAAAATAGAAATCATGAGGAGGTAATTGAAGGATGAGGCTAGAGGTGGGTGGGAGATGCTTTTCCCAGGTAAGGGGAATCCTGTGCTGCTTCGGCTTCCTCCGAGGTGTGGAGCCTTTTCTCTGTTTCAAAGACCTACCTGTATCCCTCCAAGCAACTTGTACCTCCAAGACTGGCCATCTGAAATGGGCCCAGAAGGGACCAGAGACACCTAAGGCACAGTTTGCCTCCTGATGAGAACAGCTGAAGAACATAGTTTGCTTTATTTTCTGTTATTCACCAATGTGGAGCTAGAGTTTCATTGGAAGCCAGTTTTCATCTTCAGAATTCCTCATCAAACCCCTTCTTTATCCTAACAGTTTACTTCTTCCCTTTCCCACAATGCCATTTTTGCTTGTCCTTGTTCAAAGCTGTCATTTTGTTGGTGTTCCATCTACCAGTGTATGTTGAGACCCTTCTACAATCTAGTGTCTAGTCTTTAATAAGAGTTTCTGTGGCCAAAAATACCATTCTCCTGTGGTCAGTTTAGTCACGTGCTTCTTGAACATTGCCACAACAAAGAGTCACAAGTCTCTCACTGGGGACATCCTCAAAGCCTTTCCAGTTTGGGTAGAACCTGCCAAAGCTTGTAGGCTGATGACATAGCCATGGAGGCTGCAGGATGCCCTCCAGACTGAGATGAGCCATGGAAGGAGGACTTTAGATGGAAGTGGTCCAGCTCCATAACGTTTAAAAAGATGAGACCTTCTCCTCTGTACAAAGCTTCATCTGTCTTCTGCCAAACAACCCTTCCTGGGACAGGGAACCTGTATCCATCAGCTTGTTATGGAAGGCTTTATATTGACCCTTCCCAGTTTTCTAGGCATGAGCTCCGCCCAAGAATGAGAGTGGGGTGAGGCCAGGGAAGGGGTGCCCCTCAACTGAGAAGGGGAAGGATAATCTTTACAGATTTCTGGGTTCTTGATGGATATCAGCCAGTTGAAACAAGAAGAATAGTATTTGGAACCAAATGCTCCAGAAACAAATCACAGGGCATGCCTTAACCTCCTTCCTTCACCAAGGGTGCTGGGCTAGGCTGGAATGAACTCTGTCAAGGGGACTGCTAGCTCTGCTGAATCCCCAGAGGTGAGCCTTGCTACCAATGAGCCAGTGAGCTTCAAAGTTCCTCCTAGTGGTGAAAGAAGGGCTCAAAAATATGAAACAGTGGAAAAGGAGGAAAGCTGTGTGTGTTTGTGTTTGTCTGCACACACATGCACGCACGCGCGCACACACACACACACACACACACACACATTCTCTCCTTTCCCAGGCTTGGCATCCTCTTTCTTCCCTCACACAGAAATGGTGTTGGTTGTTTGTGGGGAATATTGTAAATTTAAAAGGGGAAGATGGGAACTGAGAAAGAAATGGAAGTATCCCAACTTTTAAAAAGGCCCAAGTCTGGGGCAGCTGGGTAGCTCAATGGATTGAGAGTCAGGCCTAGAGACGGGAGGTCCTAGGTTCAAATCCGGCCTCGGACACTTCCCAGCTGTGTGACCCTGGGCAAGTCACTTGACCCCCATGGCCCACCCTTACCACTCTTCTGCCTTGGAGCCAATACAGAGAAGTTAAGGGTTTAAAAAATAAAATAAAATAAAATAAAAAGGCCCAAGTCTGTGCCTGGATACAGCAATAATCTGGAGCTACACAAATGAATGAACAACCAAGAAGCCACTTGCAAATGATGGAACTCCTGGACATCCTTCATCATCTTGTAGAGCTCTCAGGGAAAAATAAGGGAGGCTACTGTTACCCACCCTATCCCCACTCCAGATACTGACTGACTCCCTTACTTATGCCAGGAAACTGGGAAACTGCTGCTGGGCTTCCCAGAGCAGAATTAGAGTCAAGGGGACAGGGAAAAACTTTCCTGGAAAAGGGCTAGTCTTGGAGGCAGGAGACAGCAGGAGAGGTCAAACGGTAGCCAGGAAACCAGTGTCAAAATCCCCCTGCCAGCCCAGGGAGCGGCTCTTAACTGCCTCGGTACTCTCCTTATTCACTCCTTCCCCTCTTCCCAGGTGATCTCCATTTCTATCTGGTTCTCGTCTGGGGGGGCCCTGGTTGGGCAGCCCCCCCGCATTTCTCCTGTCCTGAAACACGGCTCTAGCCAACCTGCTTCGCTGCTTCACCTGCGATCGTCTGTGTGGGGGCTGCACGGCGCCAGCCCCCCCAGCCCGGCAGGGCATTGCCCTCCAGCCCGTCATGCCCAGTTGCGAGCCTGGCCCAGGCCCTGCCTGCCTCCCCACCAAGACCTTCCGCAGCTACCTGCCTCGGTGTCATCGTACCTATAGCTGTGTTCACTGCCGAGCACACCTGGCCAAGCATGATGAACTCATCTCCAAGGTACACTGAGCAGTACCCAAATTTCTCTAATCCCTTACAGTGAAGGAGCTTTTCCCCAGCCAGGATCCCCCCTATATAAGCATCACTGGGAGTGAGCCAAACAGCCCTGGTCAAATATTCCTCTCTCATTTGTGGTTCTGAGGGGGAACAGGTGGTGGGGCCATTGGGTCCCTGGTGGTCATTCTCTATCCTGTGTCTCCACAGTCCTTCCAGGGGAGCCATGGCCGGGCCTACCTGTTTAACTCTGTGTGAGTCTCCCTCTTTCCTTGTTTTTTTTTTTTTTTTTTTTCCCCTGTGGAACAAGGGGCTCCTGGTCAAGTCCTCCCTAGCAATCAGAGGGAAGCAAACAGGTGTTGCAACTCCCTAACTTGGCTGTGGGACAAAGGTCCCCCTTTGTGCCCTCATAGCCTGGCCTGTGGTCCTCCTAGGGATTAGCCCATGGGGAGGGCTGAGGTGCTAAAGATGCATCATTGGAGAAAGTTGGCCCCAGGGATCAACCCCAAAAAAAGGGGGTGGGATTCAAAGGTAGGAATTTCGGAATTTCTGGGGTTAGATCCCTCTAGAGGAAATCCCTGTTGGGTTGGTCAAGGGGCTGACCTGAGTAACCGAACCCCTCCGTGTGGCTGTGCTGGGCCCTCCTGTTTCCCGAGACAGGGTCAACGTGGGTTGTGGGCCAGCTGAACAGCGCCTCCTGCTCACTGGCCTCCACTCCGTGGCTGACATCTTCTGTGAGAGCTGCAAAACCACCCTGGGCTGGAAATATGTGAGTATTCTGGAACAGGACACGTAGTCCCTGAGGTGAGCCGCCCATCTCATCCAGACTGGCCAGGGCTCCCATTGCTCTCCAAGCCATGACTGCTGGAGGCTCCGGGTAGTCCAGGAGGTAGCTGGAGGTGCAGGGAAGGGGCGATGTGGTGTTACTGGGGCCCGGAGGGAAAGCTAGATCTTCCTCCATTCACTCCTTCCTCCTCTACCAGGAGCAAGCTTTTGAGACAAGCCAGAAGTACAAGGAGGGGAAGTACATCATTGAAATGTCGCACATGGTGAAGGACAACGGCTGGGACTGAGGGGCTCAGGCAGGATGCCCCATCCGCATGCCCCACACCCTGCCCCCCATACCTTGCCCCTGGCCTCAACACGCTGTCCATCCTAGCACCAGTACTGTCCCGCCCCGGCCCCCCTGGGGAAAACCTGGCTCTGTCTAGCCCCTCCACCCCACCATATCCATACAGAGTTCCCCTTTGGAACCGGGGTCTGGGCTGGTCTGGGCTATCCTGGGGGGATCCTCAAGGGACAGGAGTAATGGATGGCAATGGGGAGGTAGAAAAAATTGGGGTGACAGTTCTGGCTCCAGAGTCACAGAATTCATATCCTTCTGTCCTTGGGGTGTTTTAGAGTTGGGAACTGGCAGGGTAGAACCCCTCCTTCCAGGAGGCAGGGGAACAGATAGGGCACGTCCTCCTTATACTTGGGCAAAGAACTCTGCCGCTGAGGCAATGCAGAGTCTGGCCACTAGGCAAGTGGTAGGAGATGGCCTCAGTGGCTGGAGGGAGTCTGTCCTCCAGCTCTGGGAGCTAAAGGCTTCCGAATGTGATTGAAGCAGGGAGGCCTCCCCGGAGGCAGAGAAGACCTCAATCCCAAGTCCTTGGAAGAGGCAGAAGGATCACTGGGATTTCCATTTCACTTGGCACTTGTTAGTTTACCTTGGCACTAATGAGGCACTTTCGCATATATAATCTTTGCCATTGGGTTGGGTAGGGGAGGCTGCCCCCGTGACTTCCCTCCCTAGCTGGCTTTGTCACCAGGGGGCATCGGGCTGCGGGGCCACAGAGGCTCCAGCCATTGCTTCCTGGGACTCAGGCAACTGGGAACGAGGTGGGAAATCAGTGCCACAGGCCGGAC
Organism: Gracilinanus agilis; assembly: GCF_016433145.1. Lineage (NCBI taxonomy): Eukaryota > Metazoa > Chordata > Mammalia > Didelphimorphia > Didelphidae > Gracilinanus > Gracilinanus agilis. The sequence goes on along the minus strand of NC_058135.1, from coordinate 278,794,165 downwards.
TTTCCTGTGGCTGCCACCAGCGCACGAAACTTTTGTATTAAAAAGTGTTTGAGTTTATTTTTAATAAAAATGGGAAAAAAGCAACCGAGTGCCCTGGTCTGCCCTCTCTCACAGTGTAGCCCTCCGGTCAGAGGCCGGCTCCTTGTCTAGAGGGGCAAGCGCTTATGGAGTCATTTCCCCGCACCTCCAGCAGGGGGCAGCAGAGTTCCTCTGCCAACGGGGGACTCCTCTTTGGCCTTTATTGGCCCGAGGGCTTCTGGGGGGGAGGGGGGGATTTTGCCTCTGGAGGATTGGTGACGGTCCATTGGAGTCCTGGCATGCTGTGACTTTCCGCATCTAGGTATGCCCGAGTGCGTGTGGGCATACGAGATCTGATGAGATCCTTCTTGATTCCAGCTGATCCTCAGGATCTTAACATATGTAGAGTACGTTGTTCTGTAAAGCCCCATTCTAGACTCGGAGCAGCTTTGAGAGGGCGGTGCTATCATTATCCCGTGTTTACAGGTGAGGAAACTGAGGCGGAGAGGTGAACTGGCTTGCCCACAGTCAGAGCTAGTTGAGGTCCTATTTGTGTCTCTCCACTGCGCCATCTAGCGGTCACCAGCGGTCTCACAAACACTTCCCGTAAAGGAAATTGATCAGCCCATTCAAACCCTCAAAGTTCTAGCATCGGCCCCGGCTCAGTCCACCACGGGGAGCTGCTAGTCAGTTTTGACTGCTACCATTACTGGGTACTTCAGACGTCCTACTCGGTAGCCGAAGTGCGTGGGGACGCTACAGGGCACGAAATCACCGTCCGAGTGACGCAAGGGGTCTTAAATCATGTCATTCAATGCCTCCCTGAAGCATGAGCCGCCTCAGGCCTTCCAGATGCCCATCGATCTTTGCTAAGTGTTTCACAAAAAAAAAAAAAAAAAAAAAAAGCTCCAGGACCCATTTGGTATTTGCTCTTCAGCCAATGAACATTTATTAAGCGCCTGCTGAGTACCCGGCACTGTGCTCTAAGCGCTGGGGATTTAAAGAAAAGCAAAAAAACAAAACAGGCCCTGCTCTAAAGGGGCTCAACGTCTTCAACAAACCATTCTTTTCATTCATGACTTAAGGCTGAGGAAAAATACTAATGGCGTGAGGACAGCAGGGGACGGCCAGGTTATCACAGACCCAGGGAGTTGGAAGGAAATAGAAGCACGCCTCCGAGACAATGCTCCCGTCCAGGGAGACCACCTGGCTGATGAGTGCAGCACCCAGACTGCCCAACAGGGGGCATTGGAGGGAAATGGATGCCTGAAGGAAAGAAGGAATGGAAACACTTGGGCAGCTGGGGATTACGCCCTCCAGGCTCTATATGGAGCTCTCCGGGTCCTCTCGATTGACCCTGCCCAAATGGCTGGAAGCAGTAGGAAGTTGGGTGTTCCCCTCAGTTTCTTTTAATTGTAAAGCAAAGTCTGGATACACTCAGTGGCCCTCTGCTATTATGCTATTATGATTATCTCTGGTGAATCTCACTCCTGCCCCCTAAGGCTTTTGGGTTCACAGATAGAAGTGATCTGCCTGTTCTAAAGTCGCCCTTAGAGACCTTGTCCAAGCTGTTGGCTCTTCTAGGCTGTTGGTGTCAGGGAAATCCTGTTTGTTTCAGCGAATGAATTTTAATTCAAAGAAGTAATTTGTTGCTTGTTTTGTCCAGTACTAGCAACTTTGAGAGATTCGGGAAGAGACTTTGGTGTGGTGCCTGCCCTCAAGGTTGTTACAACCTTGCCAGTAACACTCATCCCCTGGGTAGCCTCAATTGTCCTGTTTGCATCATGGGAGACTCCCATCAGGCCATGGGCAATCAGTCGGTCCTGTGAGCATCTCAGAGACTAACTGGGAGGGGGTTCATACTGCCAGGAGGAATGACCCTTTATTTGCCACTAACCTGTAGCTGATGGATTTCTTTTTTTTTTTTTAAACCCTTGTACTTCGGTGTATTGTCTCATAGGTGGAAGATTGGTAAGGGTGGGCAATGGGGGTCAAGTGACTTGCCCAGGGTCACACAGCTGGGAAGTGGCTGAGGCCAGATTTGAACCCAGGACCTCCCGTCTCTAGGCCTGACTCTCACTCCACTGAGCTACCCAGCTGCCCTACCTGATGGATTTCTGAATGGAAAGAATTACTCTCAATGTTGTTTCCAAGAGCACTGATCATAGGGTTGGAGAATCTGGGTTTGAATCCTGACCTCATACTTTCTACCTGGGTGGTCTTGGGCAAACTAGGATTTCTCAGCTACAAAATGAGGAGAGTCTAGTGTTCTGAACCTCTAGAGATCTTCGATGGCAAAGGCTTAATGACTATGATTTGGGTATGCTGCAGAGGGACCTCTCCCAATACAGTTTGGGCTGGACGACCTCTTAGGTCCTTTCCAATTCTGATCCACTAAGAGATGATCTTTAAGGTCCTCTTTTAATCTGAGATCCTTTGGTGAGGGCTAAGAGAATGGCATCTGCTCCCTTCCCTCTCCTTGTTCCCTGGATACAGGGAAGGAACAGCTGGTGTGGGCTGACAGGGGTGAGCAGGCATACTTTCTTCCCTGCTTTCGTCTCCCTGTCCCAAACAAGGGGCTGTCTTTTTTTTTTTTTTTTTTGCTCCCTTCTATCTCTACTCTTCCAATCCCACTCTGGATTTGCTGAAAAAGTCAGATGACTGTTCCCCTTCAAGTTAAAAGATCCAGGACCATTAGGGACCTTGGAGAGGAGGTAGGTGCCTCTACCACCAAAGACTTTGACCTTAATTTAACCACAGATGGTGGAGCCACCTATCTCCCTCGCCCTCGAGCTCCCCAATAGTAGATCCACGCACGAGGCTGTTGTTTGTAGGACCCACCCAAATCACTTCTCTGAACAGGGTGGTACCAGATGACTTTGGAGCGGAGGTCAGTGCCAGGATGCTGCCTGGACCCACGGATTTCAACGCCAAAGTTGAGCTAAGGAGTTGAGGAAGAGTCCAAGGAAAGAGGCCATGTTGGTGCTGGGGGTTGGCACTGCCCAGCCAATGCCCTTTTTACATTGCACTGCTAGTGATAGGTGCAGACAGTAGCACAATGTGAAAAGAGCTCTGGCCAGGAGTGGAAAGCTGCCTTGGTTCTGGTGGGCATCTCCTCTCTTCTTCTGTGTCTTCCCCTCTCTCATTTCATTTCCTTTGATTCCCTCCTTTCACCTTCTTCTCTGTCCTTTCTTTGGTTCCGCACACCTCAGGCCTTCTCCTCTAGTCTCCCGCTCATCGCTTCCCATTCTTCCCTTTTCTTCATCTCTTCCATCCCTATTCCCATCCGAGGGAATACAGGGTTATTTGGGCCCCCAGCTGAGATGGCAGATCCTTTGGCTGCATTCACGTAAGGGGTTCAGGTACAATGGAGAAGTGGCGGCGGCTGGTCCTTACCTTCAGTCTGATCCCTAGGCACTTGCTCTGTGTGTGAAGTGCTGGTGGTAGGATACCACCCTCTATTCTTGCTCTTTCCTAAATCTTGAAGCTGCCTCTCCCAACTTTGCTGTTGGTAGATGCTAGGATGATAGCTTTGCTCAGCTCTGAATTCCACCATTCTGTCCCTGGGCAGCAAAACCCTCCATTTCCAGGCCTCAAAGAGATGGGGCTGGGGAGGGTGGGTAAGGGCAACCGGGAGACAAAGGGAGCCAAGGGAGGGTAATGGCAGGTGCCCATGGGCCACAGGGAACAATACTTAGGTAGGCTGGCTTCTAGGAGCAGCCACTGACCCCTGGGGCTTCGATTTAAGAATTGCAAAACACTGAGTACAGGATTGGGCAATATGTGGAAGGCGCCTCTGGACATTCTGTGGAGTTAAAAGTAAGGTTAGAATCCTGGTCAATGAATGGCAGTGAAAGAGCCTGGGGGCCTGGGCCCTCCTCTCTGGCTGTCTGGGCCCACAGATTTGGGGAAGAAGCATCACACTTCAGAAAACGAACCTGGGCACAAAGACTCCCTTCTTTGGCCTTTCTTTCCTGACCTTTGAAGGCTTCACCTGCTCCCAAGCAAATCAAAAGGCCAAGGGTAAAAGACAGGGGAGGAAATCGAGGAGGATAGTCAGGAGGGAACCTCACCAGCCCAAGGACTGCCTGATCCCGGTGGGGAGCCATTTCCCTGGGAAATCCTTCCCTCCAGCTGGAAAAAGATTCCAGTCCTAGGAAAGCCTCTCCTAAGAGCTGCAACCAAGAAGAACGGCCAAGTCAGGAGTTGATTCCTGGGGTTTGGGGTTCCCTCCACCAAGTAGGGCCTTCTAAGGAGGGGACGGGACCTGGGCAGAGCCCAAAGGACAGCTGCCCCCACTCCTGTTTGCACACCTCCCAACTTCTCCGGGGCACTTTGTTCCATTGATCTTTAAACACGGGGGCCCCATTGGCAGAGTCCTCAGGGAAGGAAGGGGAGGCCTGGCTTGGGGTCAGTCACCAGGGGTGGATCCTGACCTCTGCCCCCAGAGTTGGGCAAGCCGCTCAGAGCTAGCAAATGGGTCACACCAACAGGGGACAAAGGGGCAGAGAAGGAGCCAGGCCTTCCCAGCACCCATGGCTCCAGGAAGGGCAGAGAGAGGGACCTGGGCTGGAGGGGAGCTGTGGAGACAGGAGGGGGGGGTAGAGGTACGGCAGCCCCCCCTCCCCCCCACCTCTGTTCCATCCCCCAAGAGAAAAGCCCTGGGACTCACCCAGTCTGGAATGGCCCCTCCCCCACCTTGGGCCCCGGAGCCAGGCGTTCCTCGAAGTTCTTCCCCAGACCAGAGTGGAGAGATCTCGAAGGAAATGGGGGGAGGGGAGGAATTTGAATCCATCCCATTCACTCTCTGAAATGGCTGGTCTTGGTCTTCCAGCCCTTTCCCCAGCCTGGGAGCTGCAGGGGATGTGCGACCAAGCCCTTAGGATCTGAGAGAAAAGGGCAGGTGGAGGGTGAGCGGAGAGCAGCAGGGGCCGGGGGGCTCAGGAGAGGGGTGGGCCGCTGGAATTTCCCCTCCCACCCCCTCCCTGCAGCCATGGAGACCAAAGGAGGAGACCAGGAGGGACCTGAAAAGCCAAGTTATGTGAATGGGATAAGAGAGAAGAGGGCAGCTGGGAAGGGGGGAGGGGGGAGAAGTTCCCCCTACCCTGACCGCCAGCACCCAACTGTGCCTCCCACACACCTCCCAGCCACAGACCACACACACACACACACACACACACACACACACACACACACACACAAGATCTCACCTCACTCACGCAGCTCAGGGCTCTGGGCACACTCTGTGCCCCTCACCACAAACAGGCAGGACCACGTAGCCCCAACACAACTCTGAGCCACACCTCTGGAACAGACAACACAAGCACACACAAGCCATTCACACATCGCTCCTTACAACTCCGAGCAAGATATGCATGCTGCCCGCCTCTGGGGGAACCCCCGAGCCCCCTCCCCCAACGCCCCCAGCACCTCCGTGAATGACCCCCCCACTACAGTCCCCGCCACAAGCCCCCCCCCCCCACAGGACTCGACCCCATCCGCAT
>NC_058135.1:278751545-278773800 GCF_016433145.1 Gracilinanus agilis | reverse complement strand
CTTTCTTTCTTTCTTTCTTTCTTTCTTTCTTTCTTTCTTTCTTTCTTTCTTTCTTTCTGTCTTTCTTTCCTTTCTACCTTTCAGTGAAGGGATAGAAATAGGAAGGTAAGAAAATAATTAAAAGAAAAAAACACCTTACTTTCCATCCTAAGTTTTGTGTATTGGTTCCTAGGCAAGAGTAGTGGTAAGGGCTAGGCAATGGGGGTTAAGTGACTTGCCCAGGGTCTCACAGTTAGGAATTGTCTGAGGCCAGATTTGAACCCAGGACCTCCCATCTCTAGTCTTGGCTCTCAATCCACTGAGCCACCCAGTTGCCCCCTAAATTTTTCTTAATTAAAAAAAAAATCTTTTAAAAGTCTGGGTTTAAATCTTACCTCTGCTATTTGCTTTCTACATGATGTTAGGCAAGTTACTGCTCCCCTTTTCCCCCTCAGTTTCCTCTGTGTATAAAATGAGCCCCTTCCAGCTCTAAATCCATGCACAGATAAACTATCTGAGGGTCCTTGACTGGCCCAGAACCATCTCAGAGGCTCAGGCCATCTTTCTTCTTCCTTCTTGCCCCATTCCAGAGGCCAGAAGGTTCTGCTACATCCCCATACTCAATTTGGAACTAATGTCTTAATTCTTTATACAGCATACATCACCCAGAGTGACAGAAAGCAGGACTTCTCAGTTGGATTTCCAGTTCTTCTGCACCAAGGTGCACCACCATGGCAAGACCTGGAGAAAGCCAGTTCTAACAGGAGGATGAAGGACTTTTCTGAGCCCCATCAATCAGTGGGTCCCTTTGGTTGGGGGTTAGATATTTGAGAAATTGGAATCAACAATTCCCTATATTGGTTGGTGTCCATGGTGCCTTCATGTTGTGTCTATGTTGGAGTAGCCACATCTCAGAGCCCAGATATGGGCCTCTTATGGGTTGAGGGAGTAAGAAGAAGATGTATGGGGCAAGTAGCTTTGTTTCTCTGATCAGTAAGATCCTGCTCTGACTCTAGTATTCCATGCTCTATGTCCTAAGGCAGGTAGGTGGCACAGTGGATCTAGGACTGGAGTCAGGAAGACCTGAATTCAAATCTGACCTCCACATTTTGTAGCTGGGTGACTCTGGGGAAGTCCCTTAGCCTCTCACTCTTTTTTTCTCCACTGTAAAATGGGCTGAAATGAGATAATATTTGTAAAGTGCTGAGCATAGTGCCTGGCACATAATAGGTGTTTAATAAATGCTTTTTCTCTTCCTTTTCCTACCCCATCTCAGTTAGGACTCCTTCCAGCACTAACATTCTATGCTCTAGAGCAGGCATCATAGGATCATGTATAGAGACCAAATTGGGAGTAGATGATTTAGATTTGAATCCCAGCTCAGTCACTGTCTCTGTCATCTCCCTAAACCTCAGTTTTTTCATTGACCCAATCAGAGTCTCTACTCCAAATCCCCTGATCCAGAGAGTACCGGAAGAAGCTGGTGTTGAAAACACTGACCAGCAGGGGTGTGAGCGTGCCTGGCCTGGAGCAAGGGAGAGGGAGTGTGGAGAGAAGCGCCTGGAGGTCTGAGCAAAGAGAAAGTGATATTAGAAGATAAGAGCAGCCTAAATACAATACCAGAGATAAGAGAAAGGCAAACACCAGGAGATAAGAGGAACCCAGAGTGGAGGGGAAGAGATTTAGAGACCTCGAGGACTAAGAGAAGAGAGAACCGAGCCAAGGGGAAATAGGACTGGACAAGAGCAGCCACCAGGACCTCAGGGAGGAGAAAACAGGATTCCCAGGCGGAGAGAGCTGGTAGAGTCTGTCAATAAGTGGGCAGGCTCCTTGGGATCACGTGCCTCAGGAATCAGCCCAAGAACCTTATTATCTAGACTACAAATTCTCACCCCTCTCCTGAAGTTAGATGGTGTGATGGACAGAGCCCTGGGTTTAGGGTCTGTGGGACCTAAGTTCAAATCCTTTCATATATATTCATATATATGTTCATTATATTCATTCATTCATTCATTCATTTTTAAGCCCTTACCTGCTGTCTTGGAATCAATATTATTTATAAGTTCCAAGGCAAAAGAGTGGTCAGGGCTAGGCAAATGGGGGTCAAGTGACTTGCCCAGGGTCACACAGCTAGGAAGTGTCTGAGACCAGATTTGAACCCAGGACCTCCCATCTCTGGGCCTGACTCTCAGTCCAGTGCCCCCTCCCATATACGTATTAGCAACATGACCCTGGGTGAGTAACTTCATCTGTTTCAGCCTCAGTTTCCTTGTCTGTAAAATGGAGATAACACCAACCTCATGAGTTTATTGTGAGGCTCAGCCAAGACTCTGCAGACCTTAAAATATTATATAAAGTTGCCAGGTGGCACGGTGAAGAGAGCATGGGATTGAGAGTCAGGAAGCCCAGAGTTTGAATCCTGCTTCGGACACTTAGTAGATGTGTATTCCTGGGCCAGTCGCCTAGCCCTGTGTGCTTCAGCTTCCATATCTGTAAAATGGGGATCAGTGATAGCACTTACACACAGGGCTGTTGTGAGAATTAACAAAGGGAAAATATTTCACAAACCTTAAAATATGACGTAAGTGTTCACTATCCTAACAGGAAGAATAATTTTGTGGAAAAGGCCCTAGTCTGGGAGTTGGAGAGCTCTGGCTCTTGCTTCTTCATTCCCATATGATTTTGGGCAAGTCTCTTAGCCCTACTAGGCCTCAGTTTCCTCATTTGTAAAATGAAGAGCTTGGACAAGATCGGGGCTCTCCACATGCTTAACATACTAAAGCAGGTAGGGGATGCTGTGGAGACAGGAAGACTTGAATTGAAATCCAGCTTCCACATTTTGTCTCTGTGTGACCCTGGGCAAGTCACTTAACCTCTGATTCAATTTTTTCACTGTAAAATGGAAGATAATATTTGTAAAGTGCTTTTTTGTGTGAAGGACCTTATTTGTCAGACTAGTACAATCTATGGATCCCTTCTCGGAATACTACATATACATTTATTTAATTAGCTATTTGTTTGTTTGTTTTTTAAAATCCTCACCTTCCATTTTGGAGGCAATACTGTGTATTGGCTCCAAGGCAGAAGAGTGGTAAGGGTAGGCAATGGGGGTCAAGTGATTTGCTCAGGGTCACACAGCTGGGAAGTGTCTGAAGTCAGATTTGAACCCAGACCTCCTGTCTTTAGGCCTGAATCTCTAATCACTGGGCCACTTAGCTGCCCCCTGCATCTATTTTTTTTTAACCCTTAATTTTTGGTGTATTGTCTTATAGGTGGAAGAGTGGTAAGGGTGGGCAATGGGGGTCAAGTGACTTGCCCAGGGTCACACAGCTGGGAAGTGGCTGAGGCCGGGTTTGAACCTAGGACCTCCTGTCTCTAGGCCTGACTCTCACTCCACTGAGCTACCCAGCTGCCCCCTACATCTATTTTTTTTAAACCCTTACCTTCCATCTTAGAATCAATACTGTGTATTTGTTCTAAGGCAGAAGAGTGGTAAGGTTTAGGCAATGGAGTTAAGTGACTTGCCCAGGGTCACACAGTTGGGAAGTGTCTGAGGTCAGATTTGAACCCAGGACCTCCTGTCTCTAGGCCTGAATCTCTAATCACTGGGCCACCCAGATGCTCCCCCTACATCTATTTTTAAGAATCATAATGGAAGGAAATGCTAAATTTTAGCTAGAGTGAAAATAAAGATAATTGTTTTTTCCTCTCCAAGTTCCCAGGTAGGTTGAAATCTCTCCACAGACTCCTGGGAGGTCCTTTCACCCCAGGGGATGGCTCTTTCAACGAGAGTGCCTCTAAGGTCTCTTCCAGCTCAAAAACTATAATCAGGGAATCATGGTAAAAATCGATCACCCCTATAATTTCACCCACAGACCCTGATGGCAATAAAAAAGAGTCAGAAAAGTGTTTGCCTGGCTGAATTTATTCATAAAAGCTGGGCTCACTCGGGCCCTCAAAGGTAGATAGGAAGGTGAAGGAGCGAGTGGGTGAGGATTGAAAGAGTTACTGGGCAGTGCCCAGGCCCCAAAGTCCACTATTGGAAGCTGGGAAGCAGGGAAAGGTGGTGGCGTGGGCTGGCCTCTCTCCGGTGTCCTGCAGCCTTGGAAGGTGGAGATGAAGGCTGGGGGGTCCTGCCCAGTGGCCCCCCCAAAGCTCAGATCCTGGGATCGTATATGCGCCCCATGAAGATAGGGAACTTGTATTTCTGGTGCCACAGCAGGAAGATGAAAGGTTGATTCACCTCGAAGATGGACATGCTGCGCGCTAGGGAGACACTCGAGGCTGCCGCTGCCTCCACTCCTGCTTCATTCAGCTCCAGCACAGTCTGGTGACGGGCAGCGGACACCTGAACCTCGGGATCATCAGTCAGCCCGCATAGGTCGGGGCCATAGGAAAAGTCGAAGAAGTCTGGGCCCAAGATTCCAAGGGAGAGAGAGTCAGGAGCAAGGAGATGTGGGAGACGCAGAGGCACCCACAGTCCTACCCTGTGCTAGCTACCACGGATGGGGAACAGGCTTGGCCTTGTGCTCGCAGCCCTGGAGCATGAAGTCATCACAACATTCCCACTTCCCTACCCCGGAAATGAGCTCATCAAGAGGGCCTCTAACCTCCTTCTCCAGCTTTGTTTTCACACTCTACATTCCAGTCTCCCTGGCCTGCGCTCTGCCCCAGAACCTGCCATTCCACCTCCTTCCCTTGTATATTCTAAAAGAGGAGGCTGGATCCCCCTGCCCAGAAGGCAGGCACTCTCTCCTCCACTCTGCCGTCTCAGGTCCTTCTTCTTCAAGGACCAACCCAAGCACCTTCCTCTCCAGACCACCTTTCTGGATGCCCGCAGCTACAAGGTTCTCGCCTTCTGGGAACGTCCCTGGAACACCTCCCCGGCCATAGCCCTGCCACACGCTGCCTGCTGGCCACATTCCGCCTGCAGGACAATGTCCACTCATTTGAGGACTGTCGCATTTTCTGGCTTTGGCTCACTAGTGCCTTTACACAGTAGGCTGTTAATCAATGTCTGTTGACTTGAACTGAAGTTAGATCACGAATGATAACTCCTTGTGGACCTCCCAAAACTGTTCTGAGCGATAGGTTCTTCAAATCTATAGAATTCCTATTCAGCTTTAAAGTCCATTTCAAGTTTAATCATTTCCACCGGCTCCTAGTGATTTTCCTCTTTCTATTTTATAAAAATCTTAGCACTAATACTAAGTATTGGTTCCCAGGCAGAAGAAGCAGTAAGGAATGGGCCATTGGGGGTTAAGAGACTCGCCCACGATCACACCCAGCTAAGATGTATCTGAGGTCAGATTGGAACCTAGGTCCTTCAGTCTCTAGGTCTGGCTCTCCATCCACTGAGCCACCTAGCTGTCCCCCACATAGCACTTTCTTAGAATAGAGACTCTATCCTTGACAGTAGGAATAAATTTTTTCTCTTCTACTTTATTTAAATTTTCAATTAGGAAACACCTTTTTAAAAAATTTCCTACCCATTTCAAGTGAGAAAATGTTTGTAAAAGCACTTAGTATACAGTGCCTGGTACTTACTAAATGCTTGTTTCCTTCCTTCTATCTCTCAATTTAAAAGTAAAGAAGAAAAAAAATGTAGAGATTATTTTATTTTGGTGGGGATTTCTATTCCAACTCACATAATATCTGACATATTGTAAGCTCTTAATAAATGCTCATGATTGGGGGCAGCTGGGTGGCTCATTAGATTGAGAGTCAGGCCCAGAGATGGGAGGCTCTGGGGTAGAATCTGATCTCAGACACTTCCTAGCTGTGTGACCCTGGGCAAGTCACTTAGCCCCCATTGCTGCTCTTCTGCCTTAGAACCAATACACAGTATTGATTCAAAGATGGAAGGTAAGGGTTTAAAAAAATAAAATAAGTGCTCATGATTGACTGATAACTTATTTCACTTTAGAAATATTGTGTTGATGGGGCAGTTGGGTGGCTCAGTGGATAGAGAGCCAGGCCTGGAAACAAGAGGTCCTGGGTTCAAATAGGGCCTCAGATACTTCCTAGCTATGTGACCCTGGGCAAGTCACTTAACCTCAGTGCCTAAGCCTTACCATTCTTCTACCTTGGAATGGATGCTTAGTAGCTATTCTAAAATAGAAAGTTAAGGGTTAAAAAAAATCCAGCAGAACACTGTGCTTTCTAGTCATCTATACATGTGTCACATGCCTCCTAAACTTGAGGACAAAGCCTTTATCTAAATTTTTTTTTAAACCCTTGTACTTCGGTGTATTGTCTCATAGGTGGAAGATTGGTAAGGGTGGGCAATGGGGGTCAAGTGACTTGCCCAGGGTCACACAGCTGGGCTTTATCTAAATTTTGTGTCTTCCTCAGCATCCAGGAGTGGGAGGGGGTGATCTGTACACAGTTGGCATTTAATAAGTATCTGCCTATTGTATATGCTGTGTCTTCTTCTTCTAATACATCCCACTTCCAGCATCTTGTCCTCCCTCCCTTCTGTCATCATGGCTCCTCCCCTTAAGTCTACAAACATTCTCATTCCCCTCTGTCCAGAAAAAAAGTCTTCACTGTATTCTGCTATTCTTTCCTTCCTTCCTTGGTAAAATGGTTGGAAAAAGAGGTCTAAATTTCTTGCCTCCACTTTCTTTCCTCCCACTCACTTCTTAACCCTTTGTAAAATGACTTCCAACTTTGGCACTCAAATGAAACTAATCTCTCTGTTGTTGACTAAATGACTAAACCCAATGTTCTTTTCTTGGTTCTTTTTGTTTTTGTTCTTCTTTTTTTTAAAGTTATTATTTTCTGTCTTAGGATAGGTATTAAATATCAATTCCAAGGCAAAAGAGCAGTAATAACTAGGCAATTGAGATTAAGTGACTTGCCCAGGATTATACAGCTCAGATGTGTCTGAGGCCACATTTGAACGCAGGACGTCTCATCTCTGGGCCTCCTACCTGCTCTTAGCCATCCTTCTAAATCTTCTGAATTTGATACTGTTGACCACCTTGTTCGCCTGGACTCTTTCCTCCTGGGTTTTTGTCATCTTTCTTTCTCTCAGGATTCCTGTTTGACTTTTCTTTCTCAGTTTATTTTGCAGGTTTATCACACAAAGCAAGTCCCACGAGTATGGGTGTACCCCAACACTCTATCCTAAAACTTTTTCTTTTCTCCCTCTACATCACTCCTGATGACCTCATCAACTCCCATGGGTTTAATTTTAATTCTACGCAAATGATTCTCTATATACAGCTCTACTTTTATCCTTGAGCTCCACTCATGCATTTTCAACCACCTATTAGACATTTCAAACTCAATGGCTTATGTAAGATATTTATAAGTCATGCCCAACTCTTTGTGACCCCATGAACCACAGCTACTGTGAAGATAGAATTAACTCTCCCTTTGTCTATTTTTAGTTAATCAAATCAAGAACTTAAAGTACCCCTCTTTAGCACCTAGCTAACCATTAAGAATGCCCCACCTCTGGGCAGTGCTAGCCAAATTGGGAGGCTATGATTGTTCCCATGAAGTGGGGGAGGGACAGGAAGTGACCTCAAGAAAACTGCTTTAAAAAGGCCAGCCTGAGCATTCTGGGATTCACTCTCTGTTGGTGAGCCAGGCTGGAGGAAGACTCTTGGAAGATTGGAGCTTTCTACAAACTAGAGCTAGGTGAGTGACTCAGGTTGAAGGAAGAGGCTGCATTTTTGGACTTCTGGCTGAGGACTACCAGGAAATCCACATGGAAATTGAGACTTGGGGAAGCCCCTGCTGGGGGGTAAGCCAGACTTCACCAGAGCAGTACTTAGGGCTGATAGGTTAGACCAGGCTTTGTCTCCTTCCTACATTTCTCACTTTCAATATCTCTACTTTGTTATAAATAAAAGCTGCTAACAGTCATTTCAGCTTAGGGGCTAATATTTTATAAATGGCGACCACTTTTGTAACTCTCATATTGAGTTAAAACCTAATTCAAATTTTACACTATCAAAGGGGTTTTCTCCACAAGGATGCTGGAGTGGTTTGCCATTTCCTTCTCCAGTGGATCCTGTAGGTCCTTTTGTCAGGCAGAGATTAAGTGACTTGTCCAAAATCACATAGTTAGGAAGTACCTAAGGCTGTATTTGAACTCAGGTCTTCCCACCTCCATACCCAGTGTTCTTAACCACTAAGCCACAGCTACTGCCTTCAACATGTTTAAAATACAACACATTGTATCTTTCCCCCAAACCCATCCTTCTTCCAAAATGTTCTATTTCTGCCAATGGGCTCCCCCATACTCCTATTCTCCAAGGTTTGCAGTTCTTCATTATCTTCAACTCCTCACTCTCTCTTACTCTTTACATCCAATCAATTGCCAAATCTTGCTGTTTCTATATTCATACATCTTTCACCTTCATCTGGTTCTCACTGCTTACACAGCTCCTCCTCATTTCTCCCATGGATTATGCTTCTTTGTAATCCTACATCTATCTTTCCCTCCCAGTGTCTCCAGCATAATGAAATGGGAAGAACCCTGGCATGAGGAAATAAGAGCCACAGCTTCTAGACTTGGCTCTGGCACTAATAAGCTGGGTAATCTTGAACATGTCACCAAATTCGAAGCTTCAACTTCCTCACCTATAAAATGGCATCAGCAGATCAGAGATTTAGAGTTACAAGAGACCTTCACTGAATCCAACACTCATTGTATAGATGAGGAAAGTAGGATACAAGGAAGTTACTTGCCCATTGTCATAAAGTTAGTTTCTGAGGCAGAATATGAACCCACGTCTTTCTGACTCCAATTCCATTGCCCTCTCCACTGGGCCATGCTAGCTATTTCAGGGAATTGTGGTGAGGGAGGGTCCAATAAGATAATGGGCATAAAAGCATTTAGGAGAGTCTCAAGGTCTATCTGGTTGGGTGGGCATTCTTTAGTCCCTTGTCATCCCCATTCCCACTCCACTCTGAGCAAACATAATAAGGTCACCAAGCTTACCCATCTTCTCCAAGATCTCCAGCAGGTCCTGGCTGGTGTTCACCTTGAGTCTAGGCAAAGATAGCAGAGTTGGATGACTCTTGCTTTTCCCTAGCTTCTCCATGATGGCACTGAAGACTGGGTTGTGGAGTTTCAATTCTACCTCAGCAAGCTGAAGGCCAAAGTGCCGAGGCAACAGGATCACCAGGCTCAGGTCATTGGAGAGCTGCAGAAGACCAACCTGGGGATGCAGAGATGTGGCTCTTCAGCCTTCCCATTGCCAGTGTGATCTGAGAGTATCCCTGCTGCACACCCACATTTGCCTCATGAGATACAGGGTCATAGATGAGAAAGCAAGATCTGGGAGGGATCTCAGAGTCCATCTAGTACAATTCTCACATTTTCCAGATAGAGAAATGGAGGCCCATGGATTAAGTGATTTCCCAAAGGTCATGCAAATGTCAGAGAGAAGATTTTGATTCTTTGACTCCCAATGGAGAGATGTTTTTCAGGTGATGACAAACATTAACTTGGAGACTCCTGAGGAATTCTGGGAGAAGAATAAGGGGACCCTCAGGATGAACTGTGGTATGTTGACAATGAGGGCTTAGACAAATATTTGGTAGCATAACACATTGAGTCTAGAAGCAAGAGGGTCTGGGTTTGAGTCCTTTCTCTGGCATTAATTAACTGTTTGAACCTAGGCAAACTGTTTTATACCTCTAAGCCTTAATTTCCTCATATGTAAAATGGTGATAACATTACTAGCACCACCAATCTTTTTTTTTTTAAACCCTTAACTTTTGTGTATTGGCTCCTTGGTGGAAGAGTGGTAAGGGTGGGCAATGGGAGTCAAGTGACTTGCCCAGGGTCACACATCTGGGAAGTGTCTGAGGCCAGATTTGAACCTAGGACCTCCCATCTCTAGGTTTGACTCTCAATCCACTGAGCTACTCAGCTGCCCCTAGAACCACCAATCTTACTGGGTTGTAGTGAGGAAAATGCTTTGTAAATCTTCAAAGGTTTGTATGAGCCTGAAAGACCCTGGCTAGAGGTGTGGAAAACCAAGAGATGGTGGGTGAGTGTGTGTCTGAATCAGGTGGACAAGCCAGAACACCAAGCAGCAGCTTCTCTCACTTCACAGAAGCAACAACCATTTGCCAAGGCTTACTTTTGAGCATCATTCTTAGACATCCTTCAGAACTCACCTATGATGTCCTCTCCTCTTAGAAGGTGACTCCCAACCATTCACATTGCTATCTCTTTCCCCAGAGCCCCTCTTCTGCACTTAGAGGCTACTACTCCCTGCACCAGCACTTAGTCATACATAGCTGCTCTCTCATACTTTAATTGTTGCCCCACGTGTGGGCAGTGTTGGGTAGGTGGAAAGAGATTTGGTCTTGGCATCGAAAAATCTGAGTTTGGTTTAGGTTCCAACCCTGACTCTCTCTGTGACCGTGGAGCAACTGTCAGGGTCTCCAGGGCTCTGCAGAGAAAGTGGTCGGAGCAGAAAGATCCCCCCATTTTTTATACAATTGATTTAGCTCCTTGTATATTTGAGTAATTAGATCTCTGTCAGAAGTTTTTGTTATAAAGATTTTTTTCCCAGTTTGTTTCCCTTCTGATTTTGGTTGCATTGTTTTTGTTTGTACAAAACCTTTTTAATTCAATATAATCAAAATTATTTATTTTACATTTTGTAATTTTTTCTAACTCTTGCTTGGTTTTAAAATCTTTCCTTCCCCAGAGATCTGACATGTATACTATTCTGTGTTCACTTAATTTACTTACAGTTTCCTTCTTTATATTCAAGTCATTCACCCATTCTGAATTTATCTTAGTGTAGGGTGCGAGATGTTGATCTAAACCTAATCTCTCCCATATTGTTTTCCAATTTTTCCAGCACTTTCAAATCAAGCCATCTCCCAATCAATAAATGGGCAAGGGACATGAATAGGCAATTTTCAGATAAAGAAATCAAAACTATCAATAAGCACATGAGAAAGTGTTCTAAATCTCTAATAATTAGAGAAATGCAAATCAAAACAACGCTGAGGGGGCAGCTGGGTAGCTCAGTGGATTGAGAGCCAGGCCTAGAGACAGGAGGTCCTAGGTTCAAATCTGACCTCAGATACTTCCCAGCTGTGTGACCCTGGGCAAGTCACTTGACCCCCATTGCCTACCCTTACCACTCTTCCACCTATAAGTCAATACACAGAAGTTAAGGGTTTAAAAAATTAAAAAAAAAAACAACTCTGAGGTATCACCTCACACTTAGCAGACTGGCTAAAATGACAACAGGGGAGAGTAATGAATGTTGGAGGGGATGTGGCAAAATTGGGATATTAATGCATTGCTGGTAGAATTGTGAACTGATCCAACCATTCTGGATGGCAATTTGGAACTATGCCCAAAGAACACTAAAAGAATGCCTGCCCTTTGATCCAGCCATACCATTGCTAGATTTGTATCCCAAATAGATCATAGATAAAAAGAAAAAAAGATAAAAAAATCAAAGATAAAAATACTTGTACAAAAATATTTATAATCGCGCTTTTTGTGGTAGCAAAAAACTGGAAAATGAGGGTATGCCCTTCAATTGGGGAATGACTGAAAAAATTATGGTATATGCTGGTGATGGAATACTACTGTGCTCAAAGGAATAAAAAACTGGAGGAATTCCATGTGAACTGCAAAGACCTCTAGGAATTGATGCAGAGTGAAAGGAGCAGAGCCAGAAGAACATTGTACACAGAGACTGATACACTGTGGTAAAATCGAAAGTAATGGACTTTTGTACTAGCAGCAGTGCAATGACCCAGGACAATTCTGAGGGACTTATAGAAAAGAACGCTACCCACATTCAGAGGAAGAACTACAGGAGAGGAAACACAGAAGAAAAACAACTGCTTGAACACATGGGTTGAGGTGGACATGATTGGGGATGTAGATCCGAAATGACCACACCAATGCAAATATCAATTATATGGAAATAGGTCTTGATAGATGACACATGTTAAAACCAGTGGAAATTTGCATCGGCTATGGGAGGGGGGATCTTGAGGGGGGGTGAAGGGGAAAGTAAGAACATGAATCATGTAACCATAGCAAATTTTTCTAAAAAAGAAAAAAAAAGAAAAAAGATCCCTCCATGTCTATGAAAGCGGGAAATACAGAAAGGGCTCCAGGGAAGTAAGTGGAGGGTTGAGATGGCTGGTGGCAAGACCTTATGTTCTCACCCTGGCATTCAAGTTGGAGTCTGTGAAATGGGTCACTGGATACTTCTCACTCCTCATCATGGACACCTTGACCTTGGAGGATTTTAGGTAAAACGACTCCCGGAGAGATTTTTTGGGATCAAACATCATCTTCCATTTGGCTGGAGGAGAAAAGAGAAAGAAAGAGTGGGAAGACAAAGGCAGAATGATGTGGATTTTGTGCTGGAGAAAGGTTTACTAAAAGCTCACATCTGTATCCCACTTTTGACTTTCTAAATGCCACATCATTAAGATCACAGCTCTACCAAAGGACTGAAATCTAAAGATGGGGAAACTGAGGTTCAGAGATATAGTAACTTGCTCATAGTCATACTGCTAACAAGTCAAACACCTGAGACTTTTGAGCCCAAATCTCCTGACTTCAAATCTCATGCTATTGCATCATACCCAACTGTGTCTGGGAGAAGAGGTATCTTTGAGGCTTTCTGGAGGTTTTGGTAGTGAGTAAGCCATTAGCACTGAGGCAAAGTGTGGAAAATCTTGAGGGGAGAAAGGACCTGTGGAAAAGGGGAAGTTCTAGGATAGGAAGAGGCTGTCTCTAGGGCTACAACTTGTCCCAAACTTTCAGAGAACCAGCCACACAAGGTTATAAAAAAGATACAAAGATTCCAGGATGTTTTTCTTCATAGAGAACTTTTGGTGCGGGAACTCTCCCACAAATTCAGATTGCTACCCATTTGTGACTAGAGATAGTAAGCAACTCTAAAGTGACAGAGGAAGTATTTGAAGCCAGATCTTTTTGAATCCCAGCCCAGCAACCCATCCAGGGTGTTAATGTGGCATTTTATGGACTCCAACAGCAGCAGCTGGTGTTAAACCATGCTTTGAAATGGATCGAGAGTTTTACATGAATTCTCACATCTGGAGATCCCTTACCTTGAAGATAGATAGTATTGAGGAGGACAAGGCTGATGTCTGATGGCAGGCTCTTCAGGAAGTTGGTGATCTTGTTATTGGTCTGGTTGGCCACCCATGAATTGATCAGGGCCAAGTTTGCTTCATTGTCACTACTCAGAACCATTGGCTGGCTGCCATACAGAGACTGGGAGGTATTCACAAACGTCTCCTTTAAAGCCAGGTCTGGGAGAATGGCAAAGACAATGGCAGGCCATGGTGAGAAAAGAAGAGAATCTCCTCAGTCCCACTGCTAGGGTAGCCCTTAGTTGAACACATGCCTAGACCAGCCTTCAATTTTCATATTCTAGAGAATCAGAAAAGCTGGTGAGGCACTTTAGTCTAACCCTTTCATTTGTGCATTGAGGAAACTGAGGTCCAGGGTGTTTGCCAGAGTGAATCAGTTAGGAGTAGAGTTGGATAATAGTAATAATAGTAATATTCTTATTGCCTCTTCATCGATGAGGAATTTGAAGGTCAGGGAAAGAATTCCTTGAAGGATCTTAATGGAGGTCTTCATCAATCCAAGTTTAACCTTCCCTCTTTATTCCTATCCCTTATGCCTAGTCCCACCCCCAAACTTTGTATTGACTTCATGTTTCATCAAAGCTGTGAAGTTTGGATTGCAAGATCTCCTAATTCTCAGTCTAGTGCACCACCCAACACACCCGCCTCTTTCCTGCTTTTCCACTCCCTTGGGCTCACACCCAGATTTCCTAATGTATGCCAAGAGCATGCTTCCTCCTTGGCAATATTTCTGCCTTGCTAGGCTGATGCTGCCATAGTACCCTACAAATTGGAGGTCCAGAAACCGCGCCCTAGAGGAGCTAAGCTACTCAGCTCTGGACCTCCCTTTTGGGGATCATGATTTAAAAAAAATAAGCTTTAACTTTCATCTTCGGATCAATACTGTGTGTTGGTTTCAAAGCAGAAGAGCAGTAATGGCTAGGCAATGGGGGGTAAGTGACTTGCCTAGGGTCACACAGCTAGGAAGTGTCTGAGGCCAGATTCCTGGGGCCTTGATTAATGAGAACTCTATCTAGCTGGCATCAAATCATGCTTCTCCTTATCTATCTTCTTGCTATGCTGTGGTTTGTACCTGGCTCCTGGCCCTTCCTCCTCTTGCTTCAGAAATGGCATCAAAGGTACACTACTATTGCTTCTAGAATGGATTGCTCCATAACTCTACTCAAGATTCCTATGATTTTCCAGGAAAAAATATCCTTCCTTAACCACCACTCCCCTATATGTGTTATCACCCACCATTATAATGTAAGTTCCTTAAAAGTAGTTCAATGGTTCTTTTTTTTTTTAAACCCTTACCTTCCATCTTGGAGTCAATACTGTGTATTGGCTCCAAGGCAGAAGAGTGGTAAGGGTGGGCAATGAGCGTCAAATGACTTGCCCAGGGTCACACAGCTGGGAAGTGTCTGAGGCCAGATTTAAACCCAGGACCTCCCATCTCTAGGCCTGGTTCTCAATCCACTGAGCTACCCAACTGCCCCCCCAATGGTTCTTAACACCATGGAGGCACTCAATAAATGCTTTTTCATTCAATGATTCATGTCATACCCAGTTCTACAAAAGTCCTATACTCTGGTTGAGCAAATTTTATCATGTTCCCACCTCCCCATCTTTCCCACCATTGGGATCTCAAAAGCTACTTAGGACCAATGGCAGGCACTTGCCAAATACAGATGGGCACTCTTAGTGTTCTCCTCAGCAATGAGGAGCAGCTGATTCCTTTCCCTTGTCAATGGCCTCTCACCAGGGCTGTGGAAGATCTGAGAGGCTGAGACAAAGCCACTGGATGATAGATTCTTCAGGGCCTGGTGGACACAGTCAAAATCACTGGGGTAAGAGAGAACATCTTTCAGGTTTTCCTTGGTGGTGTTTCCAGCCCCTGGGATAGATGAGACAGGGTTGAAGGTTAGTAACTACGACTGGATTCAAGGATAGGACAGACCACAAATGAAGGTTTATTTTCATGCTATGGAGGATTCTTGAGAAATCCTGGAAATGGTCAAAAGCTGAGGCTTCTCTCCCTTGCCAACAAGGTTCTGTTCTAGACCTTCTTTCTTTTACTCTCCCACTTGATGAATACATACACTGTCATGGCTTCAACTCTAACCTCTAATCAGATGACTTGTCCAATTCATCTTTCCATCTTGAATCTCTCCCTAGTTCTCTAGTGATAATGATATACTTCCAACTAGCTATCGACGGTCTCCAGATGAACACTCTGCTGAGACTTCAAACTCGGCATGTCTAGAGCTAAACTCACCATCCTTTTCTTCTACTGGCCTTTCCTAACTCCTCTAAGGATACTGTTAAGGATACGGTGGCCCTTCCACTTATCTAGATTTACAACCTTGGAATCACTCTTTTTTTCTCCCTCCACCTTTACATCTAGTTAGCTGCTGAGAGGGGTCATTCCTATTTTGGCATTATCTCTTGTATCCAGTCCTTTGTTCCATCCTCCCAGAACCCACCCTAGGTCATAAATATTTTCCTGCTTTCTTGTTTAGACTACTACTCTCTAGATAGTCCCCCTACCTCCAACCTTTTTTCCTTACTAATTTATCTTCCACATTGCCTCTCACATAATCTTTTTTTCACAAAAAAGTACTGCTAGGATCACATTACAGGCTTCCTCAGAAATCTTCAGTGGCTTCTCATTGCCTACCAAGTAAAATACAAAGGTTTGGTCCTTCCATTCGAGGACCTCTATGAAGCAGCTAGAATCTCTACTGCTTCTTTCAAGCCTTAGCTCAAGCTCTACCCTCTTATAAGAAGCTTCTCCTGATGTTCCCAGCTGTTGGTGCCCTTCCTTCAAAATCACCTTCTAGTCTGTATATATCTTGATAGGTACAAGTTGCTTCCCCTGCTAAACTGTGAGCTTCTTGAAGGCAGAGACTGCTTTCTATTTTGTCTTTGTATTGTCAGGACCTAGGACAGGGCCTGACATGCAATAGGAACAGTTTTAACAAAACCAACCCATTATTATTCCCTTGAATAGAATAAAAATTCCAGCTATACTGGACTGTTCTCAGGCCATCTTTGTAACAGCAACAGAAAAGTGTTGCTCAATTGTTTTCAGTCTTGTCTGTTTCTTCTTGTCCCCATTTGGAGTTTTTTTGGCAAAGATTTTACAGATGAGGAAACTGAGGGAAACAGGGTGACATGACTTGCCCAGAGTCACACATCTAGGAAGTATCTGAGGGCAGATTTGAGCTCAGGAAGATGAGTCTCCCTGACTCCAGGCCCAGCCCCTCTATCCCCTATAACAATCACTTACCTGGTCTTACCAAAAAAAGCGTATAAGCTATGGATGAAAAAGTGTCACTCCACACCTAGAATGGATGAATCCTCTGCTAAGAAGCAAGAGACATGCTTCCCCATCACTTCTCCAAAGTTTAAATTGAACTATTCTCTATCCTCCATTCTCATCCTGCTCTTTCTTTCTACATAATTTGGCTCATTCTATCTACCTTTGGAGTTGAAAATGGACACTTACTTCTTTATCTCTTTATCTGTTGAATTCCTTCCTTTCCTTAATTAAAAAGATTTTTTTAAACCTTCTGTCTTAGAACCTAATACTAAGTATTGGTTCCAAGGCAGAAGAATGGTAAGGACTAGGCAAATTGGGGTTAAGTGAATTGCCCTGAGTCACAGCTAGAAAGTATCTGAGGCAAGATTTGAACCCAGGACCTCCTGCTTCTAGGCCTGGCACACTGTGTACTGAGCCACCCAGCTGTTCCTCCCTCCCTTTCTTTGAAACCTGACTCAGATGTTACCTATTCCACGAACCCTTCCCTGAAACTTACCTCCATCCCTCCCTCAAATTTCTGGACTTTTTTTCTTTCTGCCCATTCCCCCCCCCCCCTCCGTTAGCTTGTAAACTCCTTAAAGGCAGGTTCTATATTGCACCTTACCTTTGTGTGCCCAGAACCAGGCATGGTGCCTTACAATCAGTGAGTACTTGATGGAAAAAAATCAAAATGAAATGGAGTGCAGCTATAACTCCCAAGCTAGGCCCTGAGGAAGGAATATTAAGAAATGGAGGTGATATGAAAACAATCTTTGGGCAAAGCAGGGGGTGCCAATAGATGGCTCAGTGGATTGAGAGCCAGGTCTGGAGACAGGAGGTCTAGCCTAGCCCTAACCTCAGTATTGAAATATTGATTCCAAGACTGAACTTAAGGGTTTAAGGAAAAACAAAACAAAACACAGTCTCTCAGGGGAAGCTAGGTAATATAGTAGATAAAGCACCAAGCTTGGTGTCAGAGGGATCTGAGTTCAGATTTGGCCGCAAAACATTTCCTAGTTGTGTGACCCTGGCCAAGTCACTTAATCACCACTGCCTAGTTCTTCTGCCTTAGAACAGATAATAGTATCAAGAAACGAAAAGCAATCTCATTGGAAATTTTAAAAAGATTGCCAAATTGTATTATTTTCTAGCTATTTCATTCTGGGGAGTAAGGGAGAGGAGAAAGAAGAGACATGGCATCTACTGCCTATGGAAAGATCTCTTTCTTTTGGGATCTAGGGCTCCCATAATTCATTTATTCCTCTTCAGTCACACAGCCAAAATCCTAGTTGAGATCCTGCTCTCCTTTTCATAAAAAATATTCATTGTATCTATTTTTTCCCCATCTTAACTTCACCAATAGAGAGGCTGCATATGGAGGGGGTCAAGAAGATCTGAATCCAAATCCTGGACATTTACTGGCTGGCTATGTGACCCCAGTCAAGACCTTCTCCCTTCTCATCAACTCCAAGCAGCTCTGCAAATGTGAAGCAAGAACCAACCTGACTTGGAGAAGAAATTCCTCATCAGCAGCTCCCTGCACCTATGAAATACCCAGAACTACTACTAACTAGTACTACTACTACTATTACTAGTACTACTAGTACTACTACTACTACTACACAGAGAGAGAAAAGGAGGAGAATAAGGAGGAAGAGGAGAAGGAAGAGGAGAAGAAATGATATCTTTAGTCTTTATATATCTATCAGTTCCCAAAACATCCCTCCTCTCTGCTTCATCCATCAAGCTAAGTCTACTTGTCACCTGTTACCAAGGCTGCAGAAACAGACTCTTAACTCTTCTCTTGCTCTCCATTCTTTGCTCATTCTAGCCCATCTTTCACTAAATCAGAATCTCTGAGTGGGAAGGGACCTTAGGGGCAGCTCATCTAAGTCATACTTCAAGAAGAAGGTCCTCAACAACATCCCCAGCAAGGAAAAGTGGTCATCTAGCCTCTAGATGAGGACCTTTGATGGTAAGGGATGAGGAAAGGAATGGATGAAGCACTTCTTTACTTAGCACTAGTAGGGTCCCTGCTTTTTGGTAAGGAGGAACCAAACTGTTCTTTTTGGAGGGAAAGTAATTACTCTGTAGTCCTGGAGAAGAGTGAAGGAAGGAGTCAGTGTTAGCCCTGTGCCCCTCTCCGGTTTCTTTTGTAATCCAATGTATTTATGTATCTAAAAACATGATTCTGCACTATTCATATCCAGAGAAAGAACTGTGGGAGTAGAAACACAGAAGAAAAACAACCGCTTGATCACATGGGTGGCTGAGGATATGACTGGGGATGTAGACTCTAAACGATCACCCTAGTGCAAATATCAATAATATGGAAATAGGTCTTGATCAATGACATATGCAAAACCAGTGGAATTGCTCATTGGCTATGGGAGGGGGTTGGGAGGAGGGGAGGGAAAGAACAGAATCATGTAACCATGGAAAAATATTCTAAATTAATTAATTAAATAAAAATTTCAGATAAAAAAAAAGATTCTGAGAAAGAGTCCATAGGCTTCACCAGACTGTCTAGAGCAGTGATGGGCAAACTCTTTAAAGAGGGGGCCAAAGGAAAGGAAATGCTCATCTGTCAGTCTGTTTCTAAGACAACTCTTTTGAAGTTTCATTGTATTGTATCCTACTCATTGTATTGTTCAGGTTAAGAATAATGTCATGCAGCCCGATAGAATATTTCAGGGGCCCCATCTGGCCCGAGGGCTGTAGTTTGCCCATCACTGGTCTAGGGGGTCCAGGACACAAAAAATGTTATTATAGATCTCTGTTCTAGAAGTTGGCTTTTTCCTTCTAGGCACCAGGCCTGCAATTTGGATAAGCAGCTACCAGGTGAGTTATGATGCTCTTAGATACAGTGGTGGGTACACAATAACTAGCTTTCCCTCAAGCCTGGAATATCACAGCAACAGCCATTTCCTGAGATAACTAGAAAACTTGGAACAATGTCCTTAGAATGCTCATTATACTTCTTATGCCAAACTTGTAGAAGAACATGGATGAGAGTGACACAGGATGGGCAGACATGGACACATTGCTAATCTATATCATTGGAGTGATCAGTCACAATGGCTACAACCATGCATCTAGTTGGCTGGAGTATTAATAAAAAAAATAAAAAAACCTAACTTTCTGTAAAGCAGTGCAAGTATTATTATCATCTCCATTTTGAAGATGAGGAAATTGAGGCATGAAGTGATTTACCCAATAGTCACATTGCTAGAAAGTAGCAAAACTAGGATTTGAACCCAGATCCAGAACTCGTTTCCTTTAAACATACTATTTTGCTTTTCTGAATATCCTTCTCTCTCCATCCCACATTTGCTTTCATTTAAAATTCTATTCTTCCTCCAGGGTCTAGAGCTATTGCTCCATTTTCCAGAAAGTTGACCTCCCCAGCTGCTCCTTCTTTTGAGTTCCTATATTCCTTTGTTTGTACCACATACAGGGTACTCATCATGTACTACTGCATACTGTGGTTATGCGTGTGCATGGCTTTTCTCCTCTACTAGATCATAGGCTTCTTAAGGGCAAGGGCAATATCTGTATCCCTGGAAATACATAGCAAAGAACCTCACAGAGTTGATGCTCAAGAAACCAGCTAGAAGATGAAAGGAACTAGCAGGAATAAATTAGCACCTGATCCCATCACCACTATTCAGAAGACTCTTTCCTGAGGCCATATTGTTATGGGAAGTACAAGGTGGAATTACTATTAGTGTGGCTTTGATTGGGGCAGCCAAGAGGATACCAGGGGCAGCTATGATGGGGAGTATCCAGGCAAGCCCTTACCTAATAGGATGTGGGTGAGGAGGCTGGCAATGCTGAATGGGGAAAAGACCATATTGGAATCCACTTTCTTCATTGATGAGAAGGCATGGTAGAGCTTCAGGGAGAAGTCTGTCAAGGCTGCCCCCAACATGTTTTCTGCTTCTTGAGTTTCAGTCTCAGAGCAGGAAATGTCAGGTTCTGGGCATGTAGGCTCAGGAGGAGCTTGAGTGGTTGGCTGGGAGGTTGGTTGAGTGGGGGGCTCTGTCGGAGGTTCAGTACTTGGTGGTTGGGTGGTGGACTCTGTGGGATATTTTGTTGGTGGGTGAGTTGAGAGGTCAGTAGGAAGCTTTGTGGAATATTCTGTAGGAGGCTCCACAAATGACTTCTTGGGTGGTCTCTTGAAAGTCTCCTCTTCGGTTTTTCTAAGCTTTGCCATTTTCTGGGGTTTGATGGAGCCTTTAGAGGTATCCAGATCAATCTCCGATTCATTCTTTCCACTTGATTGGGTCAATGATTTACCATTCTTATTTGTTTGTTCCTTTGCTCTGCTACCATGGTTCACCTTCAATTGCCCAGAAGAAAGGGAGAAGTTGAGTCTTAAGGACATAGTCCAGGAGACCAGGCCACTTAATGTCTAAAACCACAGCAGGGCCCATAGAATCAGCCTCAGGGCAGGAAGGACCTCAGAGGCCATTTAGTCCAATTCGAATATAAACAGGAAACCTCATAGGACACAAGACATCTCAGACATGGTCAAATAGCCTTTGTCTGAAGGTCTCCAATGAGGGGGTTAGACTAGATGGTCTCTGATCCCCTTCAGTTTGGAAGTCCAAGAGCCTATTTCTAAATTTGCCTATTTGCAACTGCTGGTGAGAAATGATGAGCAACAGCAGGCTGTCCACTGATCTGGAGTCCTGATGAAAGGACCCAGTCCTAGACTTGACCCTACAGGAAATGGGGGGGGGTTGAGAATGGGGGGCCTTCCCATGCTGTCCACCCCATCAGAGTGACTCCGAAGGGGACTCGAAGCCCTAGAAACTAGCTTCAGAGAAACATTTCCTTCTTTTTCTTCACTATCCAGGAGCATAGCTCTGATCCCGGGTCAGGCTTCACCTCTACCCCTTTCACCTCTCACCCCAAACCACAGATACACAGCCAGCCATCCCAAGGGGCAGGTAGATTTGCATCAGGAAACATGTTCTGGCCCATAAACCTTTCCTGAGGTCCCCAAGATGAGGAATTCAGATCTTCTGGTTTGTTTTTGTTCTGGCCTATCTTTTTTTCTTCCAGGAAATACAAAAGACTTGTCTAGGGTCACACGGCTAGTCGTGGCAGAGCCAGCCTTGGAATCCAGCCACTTCAAAGGGAGCCAGCATGGAGGGGTGGGATGGAGTTGTAAGAATATCGGGGTTTTGTGGCAGAAGTGCTAGGTGCCAATCCTCGATTTACCACTAATGAGCTGTGTGACCCTAGACAAGTCTCTTCCCTTCTCGGGATCTCATTTTCCTCCCCTGTAAAACGGAAAAGTCAAACGAGAGGATCCCTAAGGTGCTGTCCAGATGTGCAGTCTAGGATGCCCTCTAAATCGAGCGCCTTTTGGACTACGCCACGGCAGCTCTCGGCACAGAAAGAGTTAAACACGGGTCCTTCTTCCCCTGCCCCGCCCCCCCCGCCCCCCTTCCCAAGTCGTGTGTGTGTGTGTGTGTGTGCGTGTGTGTGTGTGTTGGGGTGGGGGCACTTACTTCGGCCCGGACCACTAGAAAGAGCAGCAGAAGGGTCAGCAGCGGGGTCAGCCGGGCTGCCATCTGGGCGTCGCTGTCCGCCTTGACCTGCTGAACCAGTGCCGGGGGTCCCGGGTCAGTCCCCAGCCGGCTGAGCCCGAAGGGGCGGGCTCCAGTCCTGGGGGATTGGGGCTTGGGGGTGGGGCCCGGGGCAGCCTCAGCCCTCCTTTTCTCCTCATTCTTTCGTTCCAGATCCTCTCTCCCCGGGCCTTCCCCTCCTGGGCCCCTCCCCTTGGTTTTGTTTTCCTGTAATCTCTTCCCTTTCCCAGCACAGCTGGCCTTCCTTCTCCCCCAC
>NC_058135.1:278688275-278751182 GCF_016433145.1 Gracilinanus agilis | reverse complement strand
GGGGATGGGATGGGAAGGGATGGGGGCAGAAGGGGATGGGGGGGGGGGGAGAGGGGAGGCGGTGAGAATTAAGACACAGAAGGCAGGCGAGTGTCTCCTCCAAAGCGGCACAGGTTACCCTCCTCACCTTGCCCAGGACCAAGCCTGCTCCCCAGCTCCTGATCAGTGGGCACTTCAGAGAAGAGTGACCCCAGAGTCCAACCCAGATGGGGTGGAGAGGACCGGCCCTAGCCATGGGCTGGCCCTGGACACTGGCCTGGCCTGTTAAAAATTAAGGATGATTGATTGCCGCCCTGAGTTCCTGTAAATCGGGCTGGGGCTGAAGGAGGACTCTCCAGGGAGCCCCACATTGTAACCTGCAGCCTGAAGGCTAAGGATGGAGCTAGGATCCCTTTGGATTGCAGTCTGCGGTACAACTCGGAAGAAGCCCCATCCCCACCCTTTGCAGGAACTCCCTTTTTCTTCACTAAGAATTCAGTCACAAGGCTTTAGTCAAAAAGTTTGGAGTGGGGAATTCTGAGTTCAAATCCTAGCCTTGCTTCCTACTACCTAGATGAGTTTTTAACCTTTCTATTCCTGTTTCCTCATCTGGAAAACAAGATGGTTGGACCAAATGATCTCTTGACCCTTTCCTTTTTACTTCTGTGATCTCCTCATTCTACTGTGAAGGGAAACTGAGGCACAGAGTCTGGGGAGGGTTAGTTTGTAGGAACCCAGCAAATCAAATAGGAGGTTCTGACTCTTGGATGTGCCTGTTATCTACTGCTGAAGGAGATGCAAACACAATGATTCCTTACTCAAGATCCCCAAAGAAGTGTGCCTCCTGGATAGCCTTAAATCAACCAGTATTAATTAAGCACCTTCAAGACTTGTCCATTGGATGAGCACTACTCCCCCATTCCTGGTGATTCCTGTGGGTACAAATGATCTGTCAGAAGAAACACAGACACCATTGCTGAGGATTATCAAATTTGAGGCTAAAACCAAGGACATCAAGGGAAATTGTGTCTTTTCCCATCCCTGTTGTATTTGAACAAAGTGGTTCAGAATAGGAAGGCAGACTTAGGAAGTAAGCAAGCTAAGAGGATGGTGTCAGGATAAGATTTCTGGATCAGTTAGTTTAAAATACAGGAATAACAAGTATTTGATCTAGGATAGAGTATACCTGGAAGTGGTCTGTCAAGATATATTTCTCAGGAGTCTTTCTAATTTGATCAAGAGAATTTTTAATAGAAAAGTGGGGAGAGAGGAAGGGAGAAAATTGCCCATGTATATCTCCCTAGCCTGGTACCATAGAGATATGAAGTAGAAAGAACTCTAGAAGAAGACAGGCAGTAATTCCAGGAGGGGCAGTATCCAAGAAGAGTCCCAGCAATACCTGAATGTCTTTGGATGAGTCACATGTCTTCTTTGGGTTTCAATTTCTTCATCTGTAAAATGAGAGGGTTGGACAAGATGGCCCTTGTGGACTTTCCCAGGATCTAAGATCCTATGATAACAGGAAATTGTTTGCCTGATTCATTTTAGGTGTTGATATACAAATGCACAATGAACTGGCTGAATTATAGATCCCAAGTTGTTCCTAAACATAACTGTGCCTTGTTGGGAAAGAACTTATCTGCAAGGTGGCTCTTGAAAGACATACCTTATCATAAATAGAGTAGATAAAAGGGTCAGGGAAATAAAAGCCTTAAATAAGAAGATATGAGGAAAATCCCCAAACAATATTGGCAAGGGAATATGCTGCAGAATGTCTGAAAAGAAGAACTGAGATGAAGGGTTTGTGGAATAGACCAGAAACCTGGGATGGAGGTGTGATACTGTGGCATGGAAGACTTCAATCATCTAGATATCCTTTGGAGCTCTCTTCCTGATGAAAACACGGTAGCTCAGAAATTCTTAACTTGCCAAGATTAGTTTGTCCTTTAAAAAAAAAAAAGAGGACGTGCCAAGACAACTGTCATTCTAAACCTAATTTGACCAATAGTGAGGAAGTAGTTCTTGAGGTGGAAATGAAGGGAACTTTGGGAAAAAGTGACAATTCCATTATAAGAGAAGAGAAGAAAGCCAGGCCCACTCTGTCATTGGTAGAACAGATTTCAAAGGGCTCAGAGAAAGGACAGATAGGGTTTAAATAATCTTCAGAAGTTAGCCAAAGGGGAAGGAAGCTTTCCTGATTGTTTCCCTCTTTTCTCCTCTACTCCCTTGGGGAATCTATTAAACTACTGAGTAGTCCCAAGATTTATGAGGGCAACCTGACAAATACCATTAATGAAAGGTAAACTGGGCAACAGTTTAAGAAGATTGACAAGACAACAGAGACAACTCTTTCTGCTGATCATCAGCAGAATAATTTACATTTCTTTAAGTGCTTTAAGGTTAATAAAACATCTTTTTTTGCAACAACCCTATGACATAGAGAATGCAAGTATTATTCCCATTTTTTTAGGTAAGTAAAATGAAGTATATAAAGAGGAAGTGACTTGCCAAAGGGCATACAATTAATAATTATCTGAGCAGAGATTTGAATCCAGGTGTCCTGACCCAAATTCCATCACCATTTCCTCTATTTCATGGTGATTTTTCTCATTATCAAGACTCAGATAGCTGCTCATAATCACCCAGATTCCCACTCTATCATCCTTCACATCCACATTCATTTTAAGATAGATACTAC
The DNA here is from genome assembly GCF_016433145.1 of Gracilinanus agilis. Classification (NCBI taxonomy): domain Eukaryota; kingdom Metazoa; phylum Chordata; class Mammalia; order Didelphimorphia; family Didelphidae; genus Gracilinanus; species Gracilinanus agilis. Next base: position 278,748,505 of record NC_058135.1, on the reverse strand, counting down.
ACTAAGTTCAGCAAAATGGTGGTCTCCCTACCTTCTAGATGTGTATCCCAACCAAACCTTGATGCAGTGCCCTTAGCAGCTCTAGGATTTTTGCTATCTTCCTTTCCTTAACTAAAGGAGTACATGCTATCCCTTTTTTCACATGAAGGGAAAAAACAAGCCTTTCTCTTGGAGTTTTGGTCTTTTCAGAAAGCCATTTGTACTGTCTTTTCGAAGGTCTGGCAATTGTTCCATTTTTTCCAATTAAAAAAAAAATAAAATTGACTCTTCCTCCCATATTCCTTCCCACCATTGGAAGGGGGAAAGGAAAAAATCCATTGTAACAAATCTACATAGTCAAGAAAAACAAGTTCTCTCATTTTCTATGTCCAAAAATATATCTATAGTTGTTCTTCCCTCCTCCCTTAGGAAATAGCATACTTCGTCATCAGTTCTCTATAACTTTGATTAGTCATTGGACTGATAATGGTTTTTAAATCTTTTAAAGACATTTGTCTTTACAATACTGTTGTTATTATATAATGTACTCTTCTGGTTCTTCTCACTGCATCAGTACATTCAAGTCTTTTTAGGCTTCTCTGAAACTATTTCTTTTATAATTTCTAATGGTATAAATATTCTATTACATTCATATGTCATAATTTTTTCAGTCATTCCCCAATAGGTGGGCATTGCCTTAGTTCTAGTTTTTTTTTGCCATCATAAAAATAGTTATCATAAATATTTTTGTACGAATGGATCTTCTTCCTCTTTCTTTGATCTCTTTGGGATACTGGTCTAGTAGTGGTATCACTGGGTCAAAGGGCATATTCAGTGAAATGACTTTTTTGAGCTTCATTGCATTCTGATTTTCATTGTAGTTGATAGTGCTACCAACAAAACATTACTGTGCTTGTTTTCCTGCAGTCTCTCCAACTTCTGTCATTTTCCATTTTTGTCATCTTTACTAATTTGATGGGTGTAAAGTGATACCTCAAAGTAATTTTAATTTTTCACTTCTCTAATTATTAATGATTTTGAGCAGTTTTTTATATGGCTATTAATAGCTTGGATCTCTTCCTTTAAGAACTTCCTGTTTATATCTATTGACTTTATCAAGTGGAATATGACTTTTATTCTTATAAATCTGAATCACTCCACTGTTTTTGAATTATGAAACTAAAGAGCTCAAAAGGATCTCAGAAGGTCTTATAGTATAGCCCACCACTCTCCAAAAGGAAAGATGCTTAACAGGTGATTATTTAGATTATTTAAAAATGTTTCTATGGAAGGAAGCGACCACAAGAAGTCCAATCACTCTCTTTCCTGGTCCAGTGTTTAGTCATGCTAGTAGTCAAAAATGTTTCTTCATGTCCACTTAAGATTCCCTTAATGTAACACAAACCCATTTGTTCCTTTTTAAATGTTCTTAGTGCTTTTAAAATTCATTTTTATTTTCTTTTCCAAGTTCTCTCATTGCCACCTCCCTTTCCTTACCCATTGAGAAGTCAAGAAATACAAAACCTTTTACAAATATGTATTGTCAAGCAAAACAGTTTCCTGCATTAGCCATATCCAAAACAGAAAGAAAGAAAATCTACACTCTGTTTCCATCAGCTCTTTATCTAGAGGCACAGTGCCTGGTACTTAGTCGATGCTTACTAAATGTTTTTTGATTGACTGATTGAATAGCATATTTTCTTTTATCATGAATCCTTTCAATTTGTGGTTGGTGATTATATTGATCAGAGTTTTCTAGGTCTTTCAACTTTACCTTTATAATATTGTTGCTACTATATAAATTGTTCTTGTAGGTCTGCTCACTTCATCTGTTCAAACAAGCTTCCTAGGTTTTTCTAAAACCATCCCATTTACCACCTTATAGCACAATAGTATGCCGTCACATTCATAAACAATAACTTGTTCAGCCATTCCCCAATTGATGAAGCCCATTTGCTTTTATCCAGGGCTCTGTGGAGACCGAGGATAGATGCCTGGGGTTATTTATAACCATCATGGATGCAGTGTGTTGTGATAGACAGAGAAACCAGGAAAACCTATGTTTAAATCTGGCCTTCACTACTTCCTAATTAGGTGACACTGGGTCTCTGTTACAGAATCTGTAAAATGAGGTTAAAGTCTGTAATTGATCAACAAGTATTTATTAAGCACCTACTATGTACCAAACACTGCATGAGATGTTGGGAATACAACTTCAAAGAGTGAAACCACCCTTGATATCAAGGAATTTCCTTTCTAATGGGGAAGAAAACAGATACAGGCTATATACAGCATGAATGTAAAATTTATAACACAAACATATGAAAAGAAGTCAAATATAAAGTCTTTTGGGAGGAGGGCACTATCAGATGGAGGATAAAGAAAATTTTCATGCATAAGATAGTAATATCTAGAATTTGTAGAGTATTTTAATGTTTGAAAAGCACTTTACAAATATTTCATTTTATCCTCACAACCCCATGAGGCAGCTGCTGCTATTATCTCCCAATGTGGAGACTGGGATTTTACATACGAAGAATCTGAGGCAGATGGAGGTTAAATGACTTGCCAAGGAAGGTAAGCATCTGAGGCTGGATTCAAATTCAGACTTGGGTCTTCCTAATCAGGTCCAGCCTTCTATCCACTGTGCCACCTAGCTGCCTTGACAGTCCTTGAGCTTAGTCTTAAAGGAAAAAAAAAAGGAATTCTATGAAGTGGAGGTAGGGAAGGAATACATTCCAGGCATGTAGAAGTCTAAGATCCCTTTCAGTTCTCTCATAAGCCTTCATGTCCCTAAAGATGGATAACGTTTTCCTTTAGCTTTCTCTTCCTCAAGTTGAATAACCTCGAATCTTTTCTCTTGTCCATGTAGAGTCTGTTTTTAGAAATTTCTTATCACTGGATTCTTCTCTCTTAACTCTCTTCAGTTTTTTTATTTTAAAAAAAAATGTGACTCTCTCTCTATTTCTGGATACAAACTGCACACCTACTCTGATAAAGTTCTGACCAATGACAAGCAGAGTGGAAGGATTAATTCCTGGCTCTGATACTTCATATTCTTGAGTCCTTGGAGAGAAGATCTGGAAGGATAATGATCCAAGAATATTACTTTTTTTAAATTTTTTATTCAGTGCTGCCTTTTAAGAACTTCAGTCTCTGTGACTTCTTAAGACATTTTGGTCATTTCAAATCATTGGAATACCTCTTTGAAATCGAAAGAAAGGAATTCCTTTTGCCTATCCCAGTTTTTAGATTGGGAAACCCAACAACACTAGGTTGGGAGATTCTGGAAAGTGAGTCAATGATTTAAATGATGATTGTGATCAGTGGTCTTGCTGAGCCTCTGTAGGGTGGTTTCTTTCAGATGGGGATTTGCTGGAGGGACATTTTTCACAGTTCAGGTAAGATCACCAGAATCATGTTTATTCAGCCAACTTCTTAGTCATGTCTGAGAGGCAGAAAGGAGCCTGTTTGCCACTAAAGATGTCAGCTACACCTCTGCGGGCAAAGCCCCATGGCCAACTCTTTTCAGTCTATGTATCTCGATGTGTTCAACAAACTTCAACTCTCTGGCCAAAGCCATCCCCGTGTTCAGAATTTTCTCAGTTTTCTCAGCTGTTTGAAGTCCCTGGTGCCTCAGGGGGTTGGAGTTGAGGCTGTTTTATCACACCGGAGGATGCTTATAGGATTTCTTAACCCTGTATGAATTCTCTGATGTTTGATGAGATCTGATCAATGTATGAAATTTCTCTCAGTCAGTTCTGCTATAATGCAATATATGCATTCCTAAAAATCACCACACTATGCAAAATTGGGTAATAAAAGCCACAGGGTTATGGGGGAAATGGGGTTAGGGAAACCCTAAAAAGCTTTAATCAGTGACATATAAAAAGGGCAGAAACATGAAAAATGGTACCATGGTTTTGTTTTTTTCCTTTTTAAACCCTCACCTTCCGTCTTGGAGTCAATACTGTGTATTGCCTCTAAGGCAGAAGAGTGGTAAGGGCTAGGCAATGGGGGTCAAGTGACTTGCCCAGGGTCCCACAACTGGGAAGTGTCTGAGGCCAGACTTGAACCTAGGACCTCCCGTCTCTAGGCCTGGCTCTCAGTCCACTGAGCTACCCAGCTGCCCCCGCACCATGGTTTTTATACACGTTAAGTGGTTAAGAAATTTTAAATGCTACAATAGATAATGGTGCGGTCCACAGCCTTGGGTTACCGCTGAGCCCTCACCTTATTTCCCATAGGAGCTAGAGTAGAGGACATTGCAGTGTATGGATTTGGACTAGTCCTCCTCTGCCCACAGTTATGCATGAGGAAGGTATGTGAGAAATATGGCACTTTACCTTGGCAAAGATCTGAAGTTTTCATGCAGAAGTGGGTTTTGGAAGGGTTGTAGTTGCTGAGTTATTGTGAAGTGGTAGAAGAAGGTTTATCTGAAACTGGACGGGAAGTGGTAACACCAGACGTGGACGGGTGTGGCTCGTTGTCCTCTAGGTGTCTCTTCCGTACTAGCTTAAAATATATGTCCAATTTCTGCTGTTTTGCTAGCCTCCTCCTTTCATAAAGAAGCTGCCTGTATGGTTCCAAATTCGTGCGGATGCCATGCACGACTATTCTGCTCCGCTCCGCGTTGTAATCATTATCCTCAAGCCATTGCAACTGTTTTTCGATGACACTTAAAACACCCGATAACTGCGAAGTGTCAAGCTGTCTCGGGGTAGCCTTCTGGCTTTCACTATCGTCATCGTCGTCTTCTTCATCTTCGGCCTCCGCTTGGCCATCAGCCAGCTGTTGCAAATCTTCTGTGCTCAGGTCGCTAGAGTGAGGTTCTAAGAGCTCATCTATATCTTCATCTTCCACCTCCTCGAATCCAACTTGTTTTGCCAGATCAACACAGTTTGCTTTAATTTTTTTCAATTGCTCCGCGGGTTCCACTCCTTCAAAATCCTGAATCAAGTTCGGGAGCATTTTCTTCCACACGTGATGCAAGCACTCTTCGGTCACGTCGTTCCAGGCTTCCACGATGATATCGATGGCCATCTTGATGTTAAATCTCTTCCAGAATTCGAGAGCCGTTTCCGCGTTCTCACCTCCGGTAGCTGCAATTAACATCTTCAATGTCCTCCTTAGATAGTAGGCCTTAAACAGGGCCATCACCCCTAGATTCAGGGGCTGAATCAGAGAGGTGGTTTCTTGAGGCAAAAAGACGAATTTGACTTTCGGGTTGAGTTCCGCAATGGTTGGGGGGTGACTCGGTGCATTATCGATGATGATCAGAATCTTAAAAGCCAAGTTCTTTTTCTTGCAATAATACTCAATAACAGGGAAGAATTCGGCAAAAATATCAATGCAGATTTGGGCCGTCATCTTTCCTTTCTTGCTATACCTGTAATGGACCCCGAGGCTGGCCTTCACGATGCCTTTCAAGGCTCGTGGATTGTCGGAGCGATAAACCACCACCGGCTTTAGCTTCAAGTCTCCGCTGGCGTTGGCGCCGAACATCACAGTTAAGCGATCTTTAGAGGACTTATATCCTGGGGCGTGCTTCTCCGCCTTCGAGATGTAGGTCCTTCGAGGCAGGCGTTTGTAATAGATAATCGTTTCGTCGAAATTGAAAATTTGATCCAACGTATAGCCTTCTTCCTTAATTAATTTCTGTATCACGGCTGGAAATTCCTTGGCGGCCTTATGCTCTGCGCTGGCGGCCTCGCCCGACAGTTGAAGATTTTGGAAATTGTAGCGATGTTTGAAACCACTGAACCAGCCGCAACTAGCCCTAAAAGGCGCCACTTCCGCCGGATTTGGTGCTTTCCGCTTTAGATCCGCGTAAATAGAGAGTGCTTTTCCTTTGATTGTGAGAAAGGTGGTCCTCGACTTTTTCCCTTCGATCCATATGCTCAACAGTCTTTCCATTTCTGCAATTTCTTTAGGCCTTATCCTTACTGACTTGGCAGAAATCGTAGTTACTCCCGTCATCGACGTTTCTTTTATTTTTACAGCGTTGTCTCTGATGGCCCTCAAGGTGGACTCCTTTATGCCTGTGGCTCTGGCGATATCACACGTTCTCTCGTTTCTTTCAAAACGCTTTATTATTTCAAGTTTCTCCTCGATGCTGAAAGTTTTCCTTTTGCCACCACTGTTTGGTGTTTTGGAACCCGGACGCTTAGACATGTTTGGGATGTGGAATGAGTGTTTTTTTTTTTTTAATATAGAAAAGTTCACACACAAAAAAAATAATAAAACAACCTTCTAAGATAACAGATGGTGAAGTGAAGTAGCTGGTAGATATCTAAAGTATGTATGTTTTGTGGCTCCGTTCAGCTGGGTACAGTTTTCTTCATTCTAGCTGTTTCTTGCAGATGAAATTGTGCATAAGCAAACCAGAATTAGCATTATGGTCAAATTATTGCCTAACAGAGCAATCATATCGGAGCAGATTCCCATTTTCAAAACAAGAGTTATAACAGAACTGATTGTCGATGGTTTTTCTCCAGTGTGGGGCCTTGGATGATTAATAGGCGTTGTACGGTGAGTAAAGCTTTTCCCACACTGGGGGCATTGATAGGGTATCTCTCCCGTGTGGATTCTCTGGTGGATAAGGAGGGATGATTTCACACTGAACCAATCTCCACTCTCAGTACAAGACAGAAAGTAGGATTTCTCTCCTGCTTTAGGTTTTTTGATGTTGGAGTTCTCACTAAAGGTTTTCCCACTCTCAGGACTTTTGTAGGTTTCAGGGTTGGTTTTTTTTTTTCCCCCTCTCCTGGTATGGATTCTAATGTACAAATAGTTGTAAGTGAACCCTTTCTCACAATCCACACACTTGAAGCATTCTCCCCTGAATGGATCTTTGGATACTTTTAAAGATTGGAATGTTGACTGAAGCTTCTCTCACATTCACTAAAGATAGGGACTTTCTCAAAACTTGGCCTTAGTTTTAAGGTTGATGACAACAAGGTTCCCCAGATCCCTTACCTTGGGGAGATTTTTTTTTTCTACCTGCTCCCTGAGACTTTTCCCTGCTGCTTTTCTGAAGTGCACTAACTCACACGGGCTCTTCCAATAATCCAGGAACTTTCTTCACCTCTTAGGACCTTCCTGTGCACATCCCTTGAGAGTACTCATACATGTGACATTTCAGCTGATAACCCTTCTCATTTTTCGCCAGTCTTCAGCTGGAATAAAGAGATGAATACATTTGAGACTTATAAATTCAGGAAGGCCATCTAATAATTGCTGAAGCCAGAAACAACAACAACAACAAAAAGAATTCTCAAATCCCATCCCCTTTTCAGAACAAAGTACAGAACCTTCCTAGATTGGTCAGAATGAATGCCTAGAAAAGTGATGTCTTTGGAGTATAAGGATGGAATTTTATTCTTATAGGAGTCTCAAGACTTGAGTTTAATCTTTTTTTTTTAAACCCTTAACTTCTGTATATTGGCTCCTTGGTGGAAGAGTGGTAAGGGTGGGCAATGGGGGTCAAGTGACTTGCCCAGGGTCACACAGCTGGGAAGTGTCTGAGGCCAGATTCGAACCTAGGACCTCCCGTTGAGTTTAATCTTAACTCAATTTTTACTAGTGATGTAACCTTGGGAAAATTCCTTTACTTTCCTAAACCTCAGTTTCTTCATCTGCAAAAGAAAGGGGGTAGATTAGATGGTTTCTAAAGTCCCTTCATGTGATCAGAAGAAAGGAGTTTCCTTAGTCCTGTTCAGTGTAGACCTGGAATTCTTAAGGACACTTAAAATGTTTTTAATTAAAAAAATTTTTTTTAAATCAATGCTCCTTTTCCCCTCCATGTCTATCACTATATAGTAACAGACCTAGCTCTCTCCACTCTCCTATTTTCCTACTCCAGTGGAAGTTCTCTTTTGTAACAAATACGTTTAGTCAGGCAAAAGCAAATGAAATTGGGCAGCTGGGTAGCTCAGTGGATTGAGAGCCAGGCCTAGAGATGGGAGGTCCCAGGTTCAAATCCGGCCTCAGACACTTACTTCCCAGCTGTGTGACCCTGGGCAAGTCACTTGACCCCCATTGCCCACTCTTACCACTCTTCCACCTAAGAGCCAATACACAGAAGTTAAGGGTTTAAAAAAAAAGAATAAAAAAAAAAAGCAAATGAAATTGTTGGCCTCATCAGCAAATACATATCTCTTTTGTACCACTAGTCCATTAACTCTTCCTGCAAAGGTGTGTGATACATTTTATCTTCAGTCTTTTGAAGTTATTACTTATCACTTTTTGGGGCAGGATTCTGCTTGCTTTCAGTTTTTCCCCCTCACATTATTTTTTTATAATCATCATATGAATTGTTTTCCTGGATCTGCACTTAGTATCAATTTATGCATATCTTCCCACATTTCTCTAACTCCACCATATCCATCATTTCTTATGGCATACTAAAATCCCTTTCCATTTACACATATCATAATTTATTCAGTCATTCCTGAATTGTTGGCCACCTATTTTGTCTCCGATTCTCTATTACAATGAAAAGTGCTGTAATAAATGTTCTTAGACACATGGTGCTTAATAAATGTCTACTGACTTAACTTGACAGCACATTAGTGTCTTAGACATACAGTCTCTGTAATAATTGCTATTTTCTTAGCTTTGACAATTTGATGGGGGTGAGGTAGAACCTCCAAGAGTTGTGTTGATGTACATTTATTCTTAGTGACAGAAGTGTCTTCATTTGGTTGTTGACAGCTAGATTTTCCTCTTTGAGAATTGCCTGATCATAGCCTTTGAACATGTTATCTTTTGGGGTGTGGCTCTTATTCTTCTATGTTGGGAGGCCTTTTCCTGGTCTCTCTCCGAGGATGAATTCACCCTCCTTGTTGATCTCAAATAGACATTCAGACTTGGGTGGTCAATGAGGTCAGTCCTTCAGCATTGAGTACTTTTTTTACTTTCATGTTTCTGTGCTATGTCAATAGCAGACTTATCTATCAGTTAATAAAATTAAAGGGGGGGAAAGACTGTTTTTCTGTCTGTCTTTTTTAAAATTTTTATTATTTTTTAAACCCTTAACTTCTGTGTATTGGCTTATAGGTGGAAGAGTGGGTAGGGTGGGCAATGGAGGTCAAGTGACTTGCCCAGGGTCACACAGCTGGGAAGTGTCTGAGGTCAGATTTGAACCTAGGACCTCCCATCTCTAGGTCTGACTCTCAATCCTCTGAGCCACCCAGCTGCCCTCTGTCTGTCTTTTTGACCATCCATTTCTCTAGCTATCATCTATGTGTATGTATGTATATATCATCTATTTTCTCACCTTTTTTTTTAACATCATGAGCATTGAGGCAATTGATTATAGAATTGCCAATTATTAGTGTGAGAAGGCTATTAAAGATGGATGACATATAATAATAGATCTAGAAATGAAGGGGATCTTAGAGGCCATCTAGTTCAACCTCTTTATTTTTCAGATGATTCTGAAGCCAGGAGAGGGGAAGGAATTTGTTAGGGTCACACAAATGTGAGCTTTGACGATAAAGAGCCTCTCATAATTCTCTAACTAGAGTAACCAATTTCTTATTAATTGCATAGAGGTGTAAGTTTGGCCCCAATTAGATAGTGAATTCCTTGAGGAGACAACATATCCACAAAAGACATATATAGAGTCAATGAAGGTAATCTGAAAAGAAAAGGCACTTTGGGTGATGCCTATGCTTGGTAGGTGCTTGGTAGGTGTGAATTGAATAAAGAAACGTTAAATGATCCTTACATAACAAACTGAAGTCACTGCACCCTCCTACCTGCTCACCTAGGAAAGTTTTAGCTTATCAGAACCCTTCCTAAAATGCAATACTAGGAATTAAATGTTTATAGTCCCCCAGCCCTCCTAACCCTGCTGCTGGTCCAAATTATGCCATCCTCTTAGATATAGAAGACCTTGTCTAAATTTAGTGGGAAAGTTTGTCAAAGTGAGGATCTTTTCAACAGTGGGATTAAGAGAATCTAAGATGATAGTGTATGACAACAGAGGGTATAAGACCTGGAAGGGAATATTCAGGCACTTACTAGGACTCACCTGGTTTCCCAAGTTCTGTTCCAGCTGGGGAGTCCCTTGGGATCTTTTGTTTTTGTGGCAACTTCCCAATTCCATGTTTCTTCCCCTTTCTCCATTTGAGTGATGAAGTCTGGTTTGGAAAGAGAGATATCTACAAATGGAAGGAATAAACTATTAAAAATAAAAACACGACTATTCTGGAAAGCCCTTTGGAATTATACAAATAAAGGGGCTAAAATGTCTGTACATTTTTGGCCCAGAGATTCTGGTGCTAGGCATATTTTCCAGGAGATCAATAACAAAAAAAGGTTCCATATACACTAAAATATTTTTAGCAACTCTTTTTTTTTTTGTGGTAGCAAAGTACTGGGAACAAAGTAGATGCCCATTGATCGTAGAATGGCTAAACAAATCGTGGTACACAATGGAATATGACTATGCCATAAGAAAAGACGCATATGATGAGTACAGGAAAATATAGAAAGACTAGCATGAACTGATGCAAACTGGAAATGGAAAGAACCATAATCACAAAACTGAAATTAATATAAAAATTAATTTGAATTTTTAAATGGAAATGCATATTGAAATGTTTATTTGAAATTTCAAATTAGAAATAAATATTGAAAAATTCATTTGAATTTTTAAAATTGGAGATGAAATTTTGATTGAAAAGTATTGTTATAAAGTTATAAGGAATAATCTTGGTCCCAAAGAAGAGAAATAAGAGGCCTTTTCCAGCTTCTATGTAAAAGGGGAAGACAGTCCATGGGTATAGAATATCACCTATGATATCAGTTTGTATTGCTATTTGGTGATTTTGCTGAATTTTCTCTTATTCTTATTTAATAAAAATGTTATAAAGGGTGGCTGGACTCATCATATATATCTCCTAGGTTATGGGCTCTTTACCTTTTTGTGTGTGACGGACCCCCTTGGCAGTCACATGAAAACTATGGGCCCATATTATTTCTGACAGTCACTCAATAAGCATTTATTATACTATGTGCTAAAAAAAAAGGCAAAAGACAATCCCTGCCCTCAAAAGGGCTCAATTTAATGGAGGAGACAACAAGCAAACAAATACATACAAACAAGCTATGTATAGGATCAATAGGAAATAATCAAGGGTTTAGGGAAAGGCACAAGAATGAAAAGGTCTTGGGAAAAGCTTCTTTTAGAAGGCAAGGTTATAGCCAGGATTTGTTGAAAGTTAAAGAAGTCAGGAAGTGGACATGAGAAGGAAGAACATTCCAGACCTAGGAAGACAATAGAGAAAATGCTGGGAGCTGAGAGATGGAGTGTCTTTTTTTTTTTTCTTCTTCACCCTTACCTTCCATCTTAGAATGGATGCTAAGTACTGGTTGCAAGGCAGAAGAGCTAAGTGATGTGACTTACCCAGGGTCCCCAAGATAGGAAGTTTCTGAGGCCACATTTGAACTGAGGATCTCCCAGTATGGCTCTCTATTCACTGAGCCACCTAGTTACCCTTCTAAACTATTTTTTTAGTTTTGATCTTTTTTTCCCCAACCAGAACAGAAACTATTGAGGGGAAAAAAATCTATGCTAGAACTCTTTGATCTGCTATGGCTCTGTATAGTTAGGACAGTCATGGCCTCTGCTGAATCTTCCCAACAAAGTTAAAACACACACACATGCACAAATTAATGCATCTTTTCGGCTGCTGCAATTTCCTTTCATTTCTTTCATTTAAATCCTTACCTTCCTTCTTCAAATCAATACTGTGTTTTGGTTTCAAGGTAGAATAGTGAAGGTTAGGCGATGGGGGTTAAGTGACTTGCCCAGGGTCACACAGCTAGAAAGTGTCTGAGGTCAAATTTGAACCCAGGACTGCTTGCCTCTAGGCCTGACTCTTAATCCACTGAACTACCTAGCTGCTTCCTGCTACTGTTTTATAAGTTTTTTGGAACCCTCTATTTCAGTGATTCCCAAAGTGGGCACTACCGCCCCCTGGTGGGTGCTGCAGGATCCAGAAAAGTAGTGATGGCCACAGGTGCATTTATCTTTCCTATTAATTGCTATTAAAATTTAAAAAATTAATTTCCAGGGGGCTAAGGAATATTTTTTCTGGAAATGGGGAGGTAGGCCAAAAATCTTTGGGAACCACTGATCTACTTAAAGGGGCTCTCTAAGATCCCTAACAGTTTTTATTTCCTTAATGCTTTAAGACACTTGGAGCATAACAGAATAGTTTTTGAAACATAATTTATGGCAGTTTTCTCATAGACCATTTAAGGAAACTCCTCCCTTAGGAGAAAAGAAAGGCTCTTCTATAGGAAATTATTTGATATTTAAGAAAGGACAGGCCCAGTAGAGACCAGCCTCATCCCTAGACTCCTGTGGATGTTTGATCTACTCTCAGGGAAGAGGAGGTAGATATTACAAAGGATGGGAATGAAGGTACAGGTCTGAGAGCTCTGAGCCTTCAAACTATACTACAGGAAAGGTAAAAATTGAGTTCCATTACCAGAGGAAGCCACCACCTCACCCAAACACAGCAGGTTTTACTAATGCTCCTGCATAACATCCCTGTAGAGGTCTCTTTAAATAGCGATCTGTTGTTGCCATTCCTTCCGGTAGAGGTGCCCCGCTACATCCTCAAATGCTAACATCATCAGAAACAGGGGGCCATGCGCCTGGGGAAAGGCAGAGAAAAAGAGAAAAGTAAGTGGATCAGGGTCAGAAGAGAGCAAGGGAGGATAAGAGAACCAGGAGAGAAGAGAGAGAAGTGTTTGAGGGAAAGGAGAAGAAAGATAGACAAGGAGACAATAGAAAGAGATCTGGACACAACATGTGTATATCGAAAAACATACCAGTTCAGGAGTCCGAGGCTCTGGCTTCAGCTCCTGATGCAATTTGCCTAAGAAACATTTATTGAGAACCTGCTATGTACAAGACAATGACTAAGTGATTATAAAAACAAAAAACAAAACCTTCCCTTTCCTCTTAGAACCAATAGGTTCTAAGGCAGAAGAGCTGTAAACTCTAGGCAATGGGGGGTTAAGTGACTTGCCCAGGGTCACACAGTTAGGAAGTCTCTGAGAACAAATTTGAACCCAGGAACTCCTGTTTCTAGGCTTAACTTTCAAGCTACTCAGCCATCAAGCTGCCTCTACTAGTTGATGTTTAAGGAGCTGATGTTAAGGGTCTTTTTTCTGTGTGTGTGTAGGATGGGGGTTGGTTTTAATGTCCAGATAGAAAGGATCAATCTTTTATATTTACATAGGGCTGTTTGCAACTCAAGAGGCAGTCACATTTACATTTTGATTTTGCCTTTCCAACAACTATGTAAAGGTACCATGGTTTCCATTTTACAGATGGGAAAACTGAGGCACAGAAAAATTCTCAAACTTACCAATTAGTGGGAACAGTTCCCAGGCTTCTTAATCCAGAACTAGTAAGAATTTAATAAATGTAAGTTGCTTTTGAGAGAAAAACTGCAGAGTGTCACGGAAAGAGCTCTCCGCTTAGCATCAAACTATTCTTGTCCAAAGCCTAGCTCTGATGCTTATGAGCTATTGGGCAAATAAATCAATTCTCTCTAATCACATTTTCTAACTGTAAAATGAGGGTTGGACCTTCAGTGATTTCCAAGGTTCTGACCATCTACATTGGGTCTTTTTTTCCCCTTTTTTTCCTTTTTTTTTTTTTTTTAACCTGGGACATTCTATTTTCTATAGTCTAGGCAACAATTTTAAAACTTTTTTTGGGGGGTGGGAGGGGTGCCATAGATTCCTCAGCAGTCTGTCAAAGCCCCTGGAGCCTTTCGAAGAATCATGTTTGAAAAATAATTGAAGGAAACTTCAGTTACAGGTTGGTGAAAAATCAAGAAGTAAATTGTTCCCCAACATGTCCATAGACTCCAGAAACCCATTTCACGGAGTCTACAGAACGCGAGTTCTAACGTCTCTCCCAACTATTGTTCGATGCCCTTAAAGCCTCTTCTAAATGGACCGTTCTGTTTTGTTTTATCAGAGATCTCTAGCTCTGATGTTCTGTTCCACGTTCTAAGATCCCTCCCCAGCTCGGACATTCTATTGATCCAGGCCGCCTTTTCCTATCGATTTATCAGTAGTATTCTCGCATGCTTTGGTACAAAGAGCCAAACGCTGCCTCGAGGGTCCAGAGGCTTGGGTTCTAGGCGTGAATTAGTTGTGTGAGCCCAGACAAATCCCCAAACAATGAGGGTGTTATCGCGGCTGACTGGCCGGGGCCCCTCTGATATATGATGCCAAACGGCACGCCCACCGTAGCCTTCTGTGGTCCTTCTGCACAAGGACGCGTCTCTAAGACGGCTCTCAGCACAGCCCTCCTCCTCCGCGCCCCCCCCCCCCGTCCCCAGCTGCTTCCGTGCCTTCCCTTTTTGCCCTAGTCTCTCCCTCCCCAGCTCAGAAGGCTTTGCTTACCGCAGGAGGGAGGCGTGTAAGGAGGCAGAGCGCAGAGAGTCCCCTGATTCTGAGCGCCAGGCAGGGGATGGAGTAGATGCAAAGACTCAGCCCCCAAGCAAGACCCGCTGGCTGATGCTGCTATCAGGATCACGAGCGGGAAACAGGAAACGCTCTTCTGCATCCGGTTGCCTGGGTGGCCTCTCTGCGATCTGGGGAGCAGGAGGGGGGCGGATTGGAGGAGAGATTAACTCTGCAACTCCCAGCATTAAGGCCAGGGACTGCCAACTCCCCCTGGCAAACCCGGGCTGTTCCCGCAGTGATGCTGCCTGCCCTCCCTTTGGAAGGAGAGGCAGACTGGAGGCAGGATCGGGGGTCTGGGGACCCGGGTTCTTACTCTCTAGTCCGATACTCGCTCTCTGGGCAACCCTGAGCAGCTCATTTCCTCTTCCTCGTCGTAAGTAGCCTCTCTGGTGAAAAGAGAGGGTTGGGCAAGAAGCTCTCGTCCTGCTTTCTCTGGATTCCTGCCTGCAAAACTGAGCAATATGTCAACTGAGGCTCAAAGCAGATGCGATATTCCAGTGATTGTCCTCCATTTCTCTAAGGAAGGGAACAGGTGCATTTCCGCATCTCTTCTTCAGAAAGAGCATTTATTAACTACCTTCTATATGCCAGAGAGTGCTCCATGGTTGACTGACTGACTTCTGAGTGAAGAGATAGAGACAAAAAAATTGTTCGGGTACTCTAGGAGCTTACGTTCTACTGAGGAGGGGGAGGGACGGACGTAGGGGAGTGGAGGGTGACAGAAAGTGCCTGAGCAGTGCTCAGGGAAAGAAATCTCAGTTATCAGGAGCCACAGGAAAAAAAAATGCTCGGAATTACTTATAGATAGAGAAGTGCGGATTAAAAACGTTTCTGAGGTTCCTCTTTTTATCCACCAGTTTGGTACATTTGCTAAGAGAAGAAAAAGACAAATGCTGGTAGGGCTGTGGGGGGAAAGGACACATTCATGCATTTGGTGGAGCTGTTTAACTCCAATGTGAAATGATGTCCAAAAGGCTACTAATCTGTGTATACGCTTTGACCCAGCAATACTACTACTACTACTACTAGGACCAGTCCTCAAAGAGATGGAAGAAACAGCAAGGGGTCTTAGATAGGCAAAAATATTTATAACAATTTGATTATGGTGGCAAAGCTAGGAAATAATAGGGTGTCCATCAATTGTGTAATGGACAAACAAGTTTTGTTATATGCATGTAACGGAATAGAATTGTGCCCTGAGAAATGCTGAAAGGGATAGTTTCAAAGAAACCTGAAAAGACTTAGGTGAGCCAATTTATACTATTGCAATTCATAATACAATTTTTTTTAAAGTGTGAAAATGGTTACATATGTATGTGCTCTAACAACAATGACCAATATGGAAGTGTGCTCTGTGTGACAATTAAAAAATTTTAAAAAGTGCGAAAACAAACAACTTTGAAAGCTTTCTGAACTGAGGCCATATGGTTCCAGAGCACCAGAGCTGGGAAGTACACTAGCCACCCCCTGACTGAAAGGTAAAGGACTAATATGCTGACTGGGACACAATTAGAGGCATGGACAATGTGAAGATTTGTTTTGTTTGTTACAAGAGTATTTCTTTCCGTTCCTTTTTTAGTTGGGGAAGGGAGGGAAAAGAAATACTTGTGAATTTTGGGGAAAAAAGAATTGATTTTTGAAGTTTTATTTATTTATTTTATTTTAATAACAAATTTCTTCATAAGTTTTCCAAAGTCATATGATCCATATTGTCTTCCTCCCTTCCTCCCTCCGCCTTCTTGGAGCTGACAGGCAATTCAGTCTGGGTCAGAATTGATTTTTTTTTAAACCCTTACCTTCCATCTTGGAGTTAATACTGTGTATTGGCTCCAAGGCAGAAGAGTGGTAAGGGTAGGCAATGGGGGTCAAGTGACTTGCCCAGGGTCACTCAGCTGGGAAGTGTCTGAGGCCGGATTTGAACCTAGGACCTCCCATCTCTAGGCCTGGCTCTCAATCCACTGAGCTACCCAGCTGCCCCTGGATTTTTTTTTTTTAATAAAGAAAGTTCTGGATTTAGAGAAAGTGAGTTTGGAGTCCTGCTTTTATTACTGAAAATACAATGGTCTCAGGTTCCAAGTCCATAAGAAGACAGTTCTTGTCATTTTTTTCTGGATTCTCAATTTCTTCCAGGTTAAAACAAGGGCATCAGACTAATTATTGCTAAGGTCCCTTTCATCAACAAATCTACAAGATCTCTTAGGTAAGGAGTACACTATTTAGTACTTATTCCTATTTCACAGATGAGAAAACTGAGACTCAGAGAATTTAAGTGACTTGCCAACAGTTACACAGTTAAGTGTTAGAAGTGGGTTTTATCAAAGTCTCATTTTAACCCTTTAGATTGTGATGAATTCTTTCCAAAGTATTTTTACATATGTGATCTTTGGGTAGAGCTATGCAAAGAACACTGGTCCTGAGGTAGAGACATAGCTTCACATTCTATCTTCATAGGTTCCAGCTAGTTAATTGTAGAAAAGTCAGTCAACTCTCAGTCTTAGAGGTAAGACCCAGATTCCTCACCTGAAGGAGATGGCATAGTTTCCTACTTTGTATTATTAAAAAGGGTTCCCAACTTGGGGTACATGAAATATTTGACAACTATTGTGAGACAAAGCTATAGCCTGGATCTGTGATTTCATTGGTCTGGGGAACTCCCTGATGAGGAAACTCCCTCTACCAATGCAAATTAGCACCTTCTCTGCAAATTAGTCTTAGACATTTATTTAGAGCACTGAGAAGTTAAAGAACTCACTCAACTAGGGTTACATAGATGACATGTATCCAAGGTAGGTCTTGAACCCAATTCTCCCTGGTTCTGAGGTCAGCTTTCTATCTACTATATCACCATTCCTCTCAAGAACTATAATGTATGATTGAAATATTCTAAAAGTAGTCAGTGGAGAAAGTTTGTGGATTGGATAAATTGCTAAATACTTAACTTCATGATACAAAATGTTATATACCAAAGGAAGTGTGCTTTAATCTCTATTTTATTTGTTATTTTTATTTTTGACCTTTACCTTCTGGATTGATAGAATAGATATCGATTTTAGGACAGAAGAGTAATGAAGGCTCTGTAATTGGGCTTAAGTGACTTGTCCAGGGTCACACAGCTAGGAAGTATCTAAGGTCAGATCTGAATCCAAGCCCTCCTGACTCCAGACCTGATGCTTGTTATATTCAAGTTCTGAGAGTTGGTTTGTCTCACCTTGATTGACAGGGGAAGACAGTTGGAGACCTTGGAATGTACACAGAGGCGGTTAGGAGGAAAAAAAAAGTCAGTTGGCCTGAGGAGAGAAAGGGCCCTCACAGCCATCTGGGAGAGGTCTTTGGTCTTTGGTCCTGGAGGCTCAGATCTTTGGTCTTTGAGCTTTGACCACTGATCCTCTAAATCTCCCTAGATCTATAGGCATTTGAATCATCATTAGCTATTAGGTATCTGGGCCTGGGAGGTGAAGGGAGGAAGGGAGGTATAAGAAGAAGAGGGTGGATTTCCAAAGGGATTTCTTCCTAAAGGCTGTGCAAGCTGACAACACAAACTGAGAACAGGGAGGCTGAGAGAAATCACAATATCTGTACCAACTGAGCAGTTTGCCCTCCCTGTTTTGGCAGTGGCCATGCTGAACCAGAGGAGTGGGAAACCACAAGCTCCAGCTAACTGAGACAACAGCCTACAGTCCTGAGGGATTATTGATCATAGCTATAGTGACAAGGTCTCCTATCCCCAAACCGTTCCTGATTATTCCTTTCCCTATTTAACATCAATAGATAAAGTTTATTTAAGTACCTTCCTGAGTGGTCATTACATCATGGCCCTTGGGGAGGGAGCAACGCAGTCAGATGAATATGTTATCCAAGACTAATGAGCCCAATATTAATAATCAATCCAACCCCAGATGGGACCTGAAAGGGTTACCCATCTACCTGACCATTAAGGGTCCTGCCTGGGCACTGTTATAGAACAGGAGCGTAGCAGTATCAAGAAGAATCCCTACTATTATTTTTTTTTGTAACATGCTTTATCCACTGAACCACCTAGTATAGTTTTGTATGTATAGGATACAGACTTAGTTCCTATATTTTATTGAACAAGAATATGAAAACCAGCATTTTTTCAGCACTTGAAAGCTTTCAAAATGCCCCAGATAAACTATGTCATTTGTTTTTCATAACAACCTCAGGATGTAGGTGCTAATATTCCCATTTTTACCAGTGAGAAAATGGAGACTGAAAGAGGTTAAGAGATTTTTCCAGTTGTCACACACTAAATGTGGTAGACAGGATTAGATCTCAGGTTTTCTTCACTTTAAGACCAACAATCAGTCCTAGAGGCTTCAATCAACAACCCAAGTGACTAGGCAGCATGTAGGAGGAAATCTCACACTAGCTAAGTTTCCATCCTGTCCCCATTCTAATGGCAAGATGTGAACTTGGGATAATGGCAGACATACACTATTAAAAACATTGATGACAAACTGCCTTTTTAAGGAGGGGAAGAAGAGAGAAGAAGGGGGAGAACTCAGAACTAAATATTTTAAAAACGAATGCTACAAATTGTTATCACATGTCACTGGAAAAAAATTAAATATAAAAAATTTCACTTAAAAGAAAAAAATATTTGATGACTTTTGTTTTGACATCACTTTGGTGGGCACAGCTCCTGTGATGCCACTAGTATTAGAAACCCCTCTGTCAATGAAAATAGCAACTGTTCTGCCATTTATTGTCTAACAAAATTCCCTTTGGCTCTAAGAGATGAAGTGACAGCATAGGGTCACTCCATCAGTAGGTGTCAAGAGGAGAAATTTGAATCTAGGCCATTCTGACTCAGAAGCCAGTTCTTCACTCCCTTCATCATTTTTTTCTTTTAAATTTAAATTTTTTATTTTTTTGGGTTATACATATATTATCATGCAAAATATATTTCCTTATTCATTTTCGTACATGAATAATCTTATAAAACCAAAATCCCAAATCATATACAGCAATAAAAAGTGATAAATCAGATGTTTTCATCTGCCTTTCTTCTCCAACAGTTCTTCTGGAGGTAGAATTCTTTATCATAAGTCCCTCAGAATTATCCTGGATCATTGTATTGCTGTAAGTAGCAAAGTCTATTACATTTCATTATTGCACAGTATTTCAGTTACTGTGTCTAATGTTTCCTGATTCTGCTTATTTCACTCTGCATCAGTTCATGAATGTCTTTCCAGCTCTTTCTGACATCATCCTGTTCATTCCTTATAGCACAATAGTATTCCACCAACATCAAATTCCATAGTTTGTTCATCCATTTCCCAAGTAAGGGAAATCCCTTTAGTTCCCAATTCTTTGCTGCAAAAAGAGCAACTATAAATATTTTTGTATACACAGGTCCTTTCTCATTTTAAAAAATCTCTTTGGGATACAGACCTAGTTAGTAGTATTACTGAATCAAAAGGTATGCATTCTTTTATAGCCCTTTGGACATAATTCTCTCCATCATTTCCTCCTCTCCCATATTCATTTCTGAATATTTCCCTTCCCTCCTAATGGAGACATTGCCAGTAATAAAGATTAAAAAATAAAAAGGAATGTTTGTCAAAAACCAATGAACTTGGGGGCAGCTGGGTGGCTCAGTGGATTGAGAGCCAGGCCTATAGACAGGAGGTCCTAGGTTCAAATCTGGCCTCAGATACTTCCTAGATGTGTGACCCTGGGCAAGTCACTTGACCCCCATTGCCTAGCTCTTATCACTCTTCTGCCTTGGAGCCAATACACAGTATTGAATTCAAGACAACAGAAGGTAACAAAACAAAACAAAACAAAAAACCCCCAATGAACTTGGGGGCAGCTGGGTGGCTCAGTGGATTGAGAGCCAGGTCCAGAGATGGGAGGTCCTGGGTTCAAATGTGACCTCAGACACTTCCTAGCTGTGTGACCCTCATTGCCTAGTCCTTACCACTCTTCAGCCTTAGAACTAATACCCAGTAAGGGTTTAAAAAAAACCAAAAAACCAATGAACTTATCTACAGAGTTTGCCAGTATGGCAATATTCCATGGCAGTAGGCGCCTACCTCTTGAATAAAGAGAGGAAATACTGAATACTTGATTATTTTTCAACTGTTCTCATCTTTGCCCCCCTCCCCAAACCCAGAAAGCCTTTTGCTAGGCTCTGCTCAGCCACTGGCTCCAGATCTGTGAACTAGAACCCCCTTAAGCTGCTCTGCACCTTCTCAGCCCTGCTGGGTCTGGAGAGTGGACAAGTAGCCAGTACTCTGACAGGCGGTGCCAAGGGAGGAAGGAACAGGGCGGGATGGGGTACCCAGAAACACGTCAGAGGGAGGAGGGATCTCAAAGATAATCCCAGCCAATCTCCTCATTTTATACAGAGGGAAACTGAGGCCAACGGGAGAGGAAGGGCCTAGGCCAAAAGCACCCAGCTAATTCTCGGGAATCTGGATGGGAAGTCGGCTCTTTTGACTCCTGATCCGGGGCAGGTCCACGAACTCGCCGCGGCTAGGAAGGCAACCCCGCCCCCGATCTCCAGTCCCACCCCATACTCTTTCCCTACTTCTCTCTCAGCTGTCTTGCCTGGAGTTTCCCCCGATTTATCCCCAGAGATGACAGCAAGCATTCGTGCTGCAAAGGTAAGCGCTCTTGTCTTGGGGGAGCCCCGGAGGGGGAACGTGACCCACTCTGAGGGTCCAAGGGTTGTCTCATCACTCCCACTCACAGAGCCCTCTCTCGCCGTCCCAGGGCTTCCACTTCCTACACTTTCGCCGCCCCCCCCCATCCTCCCAGGCTCCGGCTCCCCTTCTTACCACACTCTCTGGCCATTCCCCCCAACATCCCACCATTCTTCCCTTCCATCTTCCCTCTGGGCTCCCCTCTGCCCACTCAAAGCGAGGCTACACTCTCGGGGCTTGTTCTAGCTTTCTAACTGATGGAACCCTTGTCCCTTCTCTCCTGAGTCCATCCTTTCATCGGAGAAGTGGCCTGGGAAGAAGGCAGAGGAAAGGAGAAGGAGCTAGCCTGGGGCGGGGGGGGGGGCAGACGTCCTGGATGTCTGTTGGTCCCCCTCCAACCCGAGGTGCGCGAGGAGAGACTGGATTTGGGTTGCTGGTGTCTTTCGGTTTCGTTTCCTGGAGAGGGATTGCCACAGTCTTAGAACAGAAAGTCAGTTAACAAACGTTTATTAAGGACTTACTTAGTCCTTACTTAGCCAAGCTAAGTGCGTTAAGTGCAGTGGAGACAGACAGGAAAAAGAAAATAAAGTTGCCGCCTTCAAGGACCTCGCTTTCTAATTATCTAGCATAGAAATAGAGGGGGAGGAGGGAAGAGCATTGGATTCAGAATTTACCACTTAGGAGACTGGGAGTCAAGGACTTCCCTCCCGGGCTTCAGTTTCCTGCCTAAGAGGGAGCTGGTCTAGCAGCGGTTCCCAAACTTTTTTGGCCTCCCGCCCCCTTTCCAGAAAAAATATTCCTTAGCACCCTGGAAATTAATTTTTAAAATTTTAATAGCAATTAATAGGAAAGATAAATGCCTCTGTGGCCATCACTGCCTCCCCTAGATCGTTGTAGCACCCACCAGGGGGCGATAGGGCCCACTTTGGGAATCACTGGATGCTCTCCAAGGTCCTTCCTTGGGCCAAGTTCTATGACTGAATTAAAGTGAGATGGCAAGGGACTTCTTCTCCCTTGGCAGACCCCTGGAGCCTGGGTAGGTTGAGGATCTGTACATCTTGGGCCCAGACCTGTGGGATTACAGACAGGCAGCAGCTGGAAAGAGCTTGAAATGATGAAGTTTAGATCTCAGCCACAGAAGAGGTGATATGGGTGCAGCTCTTTGCAAACCTTAAACGATCCAAAATTATTATTGTTATTGTTGTTAAGCAGAGTGGTAGAGAGCCCACGACTGAGTCAAGTACCTGGGTTCTTCATGTCCTTCCTCTGCCACATATTGTAGAATCCTGAGCAAGTTACTTTACTTCTCCGTGTTCTAGGCTATCACTTCTCAGAATGTGGTCCAAGGACTTCTGAGGGACCCTAAGATCCCTTTAGGGGAACTAAAAAGGTCAAAACTTTTTTCAAAAGAATGCTAAGCTGTTCTATGACTGGCCAAACAGTCCTTTTTCTAGCTCTGTATTTGTCTATCTCAAGATGTATTTCCTCATATAGCTAAACCGATTGAATGCAGAAATAGATATGAGAATACTGCTCTCTTCTATTGTCAGACATTAAAGAAATTTGTGAAACAAAGCTAGTGCTTTAAATTATTTTTGGTCTGGAAAAATTTTTTTTCATAAAAAAGAAGCTATTTGTTAACATGTAATAGGATTATATTTAATTGAATGCATATTTTAAGTGATTAGTTTTCATTTGAATGTAATTATTATTCATAACAATAGACCACATAAACAAAAGCTCTCTGATATCCTCTCTCTCTATATATATTTTAAACCCTTAACTTCTATGTATTGGCTCATAGGTGGAAGAGTGGTAAGTAAGGGTGGGCAATGGGGGTCAAGTGACTTGCCCAGGGTCACACAGCTGGGAAGTGTCTGAGGCTAGATTTGAACCTAGGACCTCCCATCTCTAGGCCTGACTCTCAATCCACTGAGCTACTCAGGTGCCTCCTTTTCCTCTATATTTTTTAAGAGTGTAAAGGAGTTTCCTAGCTGTGTAACCTTGAGCAAGTCACTAAACCCCCATTGCCTAGCCCAGTGGTTCCCAAACTTTTTTGGCCTACCACCCCCTTTCCAGAAAAAATATTACTTAGCCTCCTGGAAATTAATTTTTTAAAAATGCTAATAGCAATTAATAGGAAAGATAAATGCACCTGCGGCCATCACAGCTCCGCCCTGGATCGCTGCAACACCCACCAGGGGGCGATAGCGCCCACTTTGGGAATCACTGGTCTAGCCTTTATTGCTCTTCTACCTTAGAATCAACACTGATTCTAAGAAAGGTTTAAAAAGGTGAAGGTTAAAATAAAAAAGAGTGTAAAGAAGTCCTGAGACCAAAAAGTTTGACACTGCTCTGGATGACTTTCTCAGGCTAAAAGTTACCAAGCAGGTGCCAACCTGGATTGGTAAGGGGACATTTTTCATTCCCTTCCCTAATGAAATAATGCCCCTATCCTTATCATCATCATCATCATCATCATCATCATCATCATCATCATCATCATCATCATCATCATCATCATCATCACTATCAATGGGACCTCTTCTTTGATTTTCATTTTCACCATTTCAGAAAAGAGGGGTTGAATAATTACCTCTTCTAGTTCTCTGGGCAGGTTTATCTCTAGGACCAGCTTGGAAGGGGGAGTACCAGGTGTAGGGGATGAAGGGATCAGGACTCCTGGCCAAAGTAGTCTGGGTTTTCCAATTTCATTTTCAGTTCTTCTAAATCAGCTGATTTCCCTGACAATGATAAACCTCAGGGGAAAACAACAACAACAACAGGATTTCAAGGTTTTTAAAAAATCTGTTTCTTGCAAAGGAACTTGTAGCCAAATAGGGATGAAATTTCCTCCTGTCAGAGACTGCCAGGAGGCCCTCAGCATTCATGCTTTAAGCCAAAGTAGAGCCACAGAGAGGCCTGCAACATGCCTGGATTTCATAGACCTGGAACTTTTATTAGTCCAAATCTGAGGAAATATTGACTAAAGCCAGAGGTGATGGCCTTTCTTCATTAGTTTACTTTTAACATAAAAATACAAAATTCCTTCTCTCCAGTCAGCTTCAAATCATATTTAAAGTGGTGGAAATCAATAAATCTTAATTCAGAAAAAAAAATCATTCATGCTCAGTGTTCATGCTTTAAGTCAAAGTAGAGCCACAGAAAATGTCCAAGATAGAAGGAACTTGTAGATGTTCTAGTCAAGTTCTCTTATTTTCACTTGAATAAATTAAGGCCTAGACCAGTGATTCCCAAAGTGGGCACCACCGCCCCCTGGTGGGTGATGCAGCGATGCAGGAAAGTGTTGATGGCCACAGGTGCATTTGGGGGTGGTGAATAACTGTAAGGGGGCGGTGATAGTATGTGACAAGGGGTACTAAGTAATATTTTTTTCTGGAAAAGAGGCAGCAGGCCAAAAAAGTTTGGCAACTACTGGCCTAGACTGAATGAAATGACTTTTTTTTAATTAATAGAATTTATTTCCAAGTATCTCAGTCCATTTCTCCCCTCCCTACGCCATAGAAGGCATCACCTGGGAAACAGATATGTATATATAGATTGTGTCTTTCATGTTTTCATTCTTCAGTTCACTCTGGAGGTGAACATTCACCAGTTATTCTTCAGATATTAAACTGTAGCTCTGTATAATGTTCTCTTGGTTCTACTGGTTTCAGTTTTCATTATCTCTTGTAGTTCTTGCCAGGTTTTTAATTTTTAATTTTAATTTTTTATTTTTTTAAACCCTCAACTTCTGTGTATTGGCTCCTAGGTGGAAGAGTGGTAAGTATGGACAATGGGAGTCAAGTGACTTGCCCAGGGTCACACAGCTAGGAAGTGTCTGAGGCTGGATTTGAACCCAGGACCTCCCATCTCTAGGCCTGACTCTCAATCCACTGAGCTACCCAGCTGCCCCCCAGGTTCTTTTTTAAATTAACTTCTCATCATTTCTTATGGGACAGTAGTAGTCCATCACGACCATATCACAACTCGTTTAGCCATTTCCCACTTGATGGGCATCCTCTCAATTTCCAGTTCTTTGCCACCACAAAGAGGGCTGCTATAAATATTTTAGAACAGATGGGTTCTTTTCCTCTTTCCCTGATCTCCTCGGAAAGTAGACCCAACAATGTGGTATTGTTGGGTCTGAGGGGATACATAGTTTTATAGCTTTCTGAAATGACTTTCTTGAGGTCACACAGTGAGTCTATGGGAGAGCATGGACTATAGATTTCGTTGACTTTAGAACTTTCATTTTCTTTCCAAAAAAATCAAACAATTGATAATTAATAACTAATTAATACATCAATCAAATCAATCAATTGACAGTTGAGTGCCAGATATATTAATCAATAACTAATTAGTGCATCATTCAAATAAAATAATTGACAGTTAGATGCTAAGCACTGGAGATAAAAATGCTTGCCCTCAAGGAGCTTATATTTTATTGGGGAAACAAATCCCTTCGTTTTCACATAAACAAAATGAGGGCCAGAGGGAGATCAGGAAATCATAGAAACCCAAATCTTGAGCTATAAAGGACCTGAGGCCAATCCGTCTAACTCAATCAAATTTTTAAACCTTTACCTTCAAATCAATACTATGTACTGGCTCCAAGACAGAAGAGGGGTAAGGGCTAGACAATGGAGGTTAAGTGACTTGCCCAGGGTCACACAGCTAGGGAGTATCTGGGGACAGATTTGAACCCAGGACCTCCCAGCTCTGGGCTTGGATCACAATCTGCTGAGCTACCCAGCTGCCCCCTAACTCATTGATTTTATAGATGACGAAGCTGTGTTCCCAGGAGGAAGAGGGTTTTGTTTTTTATTGTTCAGCCAGTAAGTGGTAGAGCTGGGAGTCGGGCCTCCATTTTTCTCATTCCACATCCAATATTCTTGCCATTGTTCCATGTATCTGTGGCAGTCTTGGTCCAGGTCTTCAGTACCCTGAACATCAGGCATCAGAATGGAGGAGGGAACAATGAGGAATCTGAAGTGAGATTCAATCCAATCTAGTGCTTGCTGGCTCTCTGAATTGTAGCAGGTGAATTGCTTCTGGGTTCCTGTCTCTAAGTGCAGTGCTGGGAGTAGAAGAAAGGGTGGGTGAGGAAGAGGGACTTCTGGAACATCCAGTAAGTGGGGGAGCCTCCACAGACCATCATCAAGTGGACACCCTTCTCTTTCCTTGACTTATTCTGATGGTGTAGAATAGAATTTGTTGGGGTGAAAGAACTTCAGGGAAGTTATCTGGTGGACTTTGACTATGAAGGAGGAAGAGTAAGCAGGGAGAGAAAGAGATGCAGAGAGATCAAAAGTCCTGGTTTTGGGGCAGCTGGGTGGCTCAGTGGTTTGAGAGCCAGGCCTAGAGACAGGAGGCCCTGGGTTCAAATTTGACCTCAAACACTTCCCAGCTGTGTGACCCTGGGCAAGTCATATAACCCCCATTTACCTAGCACTTACCGCTCTTCTCTTCTGCCTTGGAACTAATACACAGTATTGATTCTAAGATGGAAAGTAAGGGTTTTTTTAAAGCTTTTTGCAACCCACAAAGCACTATGTGAATACTAATTATTGTTTTTATAGGAGATCCTTATTTAATTATGGTTTGGACAAGATAGACTGAGATCCTTGCTAATTAAGAAATGAATAATAATAGACATTTATACCACCCTATCACCCTTCAAAATGTGCAGGGTTTTTTGTGTATATGATTTCATTTGAGCTGCATAATAACTCTGTGAGATAGACACTGCAAGAATCACTATCTGCCATTTTTCAGATAAAGAAACTGAGGCTTCGAGAAGCTCAATGACTTATCTGTCCCAGGTCATACAGTCTGGAAGTGATAAGACTGGATTTGAACCCAAGTCTTCTGTACTACAAAGTCCAATGCTCTATCCATTACCCCACACTGCCTTTAATCATAATTGGAACACCGAACTGGGACACACGATCCTGGGCAGTCTGGCTTGAAGGGATCTTAGAGATCATCTTTGCTTGGCCTCTCTCTGTCTTCCCAAGAAGGCCCTGTCCCTGCCCCTGGCATGAGAAGGCTGGCTGCTGAAGATGGAGGGTTTGAAGGGAGAGGGGTGGCACTTGTCTGGGCTTCTCAGTGTTTGTTCTGCAGGAGCTGGAGATGCTGCAGGACAACCTTCCGTCTTACCTTCAGGACCTGAGCAGTGAAGGCTCCAATGTGCTCATATGGAATGCCACCCTCCTCCCGGTGAGTGCTTTCAGGCCGGAGAATGGGGGTGGGCTGGGTAGAATGTCCTGGATCTGCCATCAGAGAACCTGAGTTCAATGCCTGACTCTACTAGTCACCACCTGTGTAACCTTGGGTATAAAGCTGTCAAAGTGATCTTATTAAAAAGCACAGATTTAATCGTTACTCCCCTCCTCACTAAACTTCAATGATTCCCTATTTCCTCCAGGATATTCTCTTCTAATAACAGGAAGCACTTCACAGTCTGGTTCCCAGATAATATTAGTGGCTGGTCATTCCTCCTCATGTATTCTATACTCCAGGCAAACTGGTCTATTGTGTATTCCCCATCTCCTGCCTCAGTATCTTTGGATAGGACAATTCCATCTCTTCCCCGATTCTCCCCAGGCCTGGAATGGCTCTTCCTCCTCACCTTAGGCTCTTGGGATGTCAAGCTCTCTTTCAGGCTCAGTTGCCTCTGATCTCCCCAGTTATTAATTCTTCTCCTTGAAACTGCCTCCTTTTAACTCGATATAGTTTGTATTTCTTTGTCTGTGGACATGTCATGTCTCCCCTGTCCCTCAGAATCTCTCTGAGGGCAGGAAACATTTCCCCCCTGTACTTCCAATATCTTATCCTGTGGCTGCCACCTAGAAAGCACTTAATAAAAGTTTGCTGCTTTAGAAAGGTCTTGGACCCCTCATGAGGGAAAGAGAAAAGGAAAGGAACAAGTAGAAAAGAGGAAAAAATTTGTTAAGAACTGTTATGGGCCAGGCAATCTGTGAAGTGCTTTACAAATATGATCTCATTCGAATCCCACAACAACCCTGGGAGGCAGGCTCTATTATTATCTCCATTTTATAGTGGAGGAAACTGAGGCAGACAGAGGTAAAGTGACTTGCCAAGGGTCACATGGGTAATAAGTATCTGAGTCTGGATTTGAACTTGGATCTTTCTGACTCCAGGTCCAGGACTCTATCCACTGAGCTACCTAGCTACTTTATAAACATCATAATAACTGGCAGTGGTGAAGGGGATTCTGGAAAGAATAGAAAGAAAGCCGGGTGTTAAATGCCAGGCTGGACCAGCTCCCTCCCCATACTGGCTAACAACTTTCTACTCTTGCTAAGAGTTCTTAAGTAGCCTGTTTCAGACTATGTGATGGCTTGCCTGGAGACAACCTGAGGGATGGAAAGAAGGTTGAACTTGGAAGCAGACAACCTGGGCTTGAGTCCCTGGGGTGGTATTTCACAGGTGTGTGTTGCTGAATGAGTGCTATTAGCATTTAAAAAATTAATTTCCAGGGGACTAAGTAATACTTTTTTCTGGAAAGGGGGCAGTAGGCCAAAAAGTTTGGGAACCCCTGCTCTAATCCTAAACAGACTCGACTGCATGGCATTAACTCCCTAGCTGAGCCTTTCTTCTCTTTTCTATACCCCACAGGACCAAGAGCCCTACAACCTCAGGGCTTTCAGGTTCAGAATCACCTTTCCACGGGATTACCCCTTCAGGCCTCCCCAGCTGAATTTCCTAACCAACATATATCACCCCCATGTGACTGAGGATGGAGAGGTGTGCCTACCCATCCTCAATTCCAACTGGACAGCCCACACCAAAATCCATCAAGGTAGGCTCCAGGGTGTCTGCCAACTGTCAGGGACTGGGCTTTCTTTGGGGAGTGACTCACAAGGCAGGATGACTCATAGAGCATAGAACTGAGTTGGGACTGGGAGAATGTGAGAGGGTAAGAATCAAACTAAGGGTCTTAGGTGAAGCTGTAGTCAGGTCAAGAATGAATCATGAGGTACAGGTCTTAAACTGGGCTGAACTGACCTGTACCCAAAGATTTCTGGTTGATCCTGGACTAGTTTTCCTTTTTTTTTAAAGTTAATATAAATTCTAAGACAAGAGGAGCTAGAGCTAGACAATTGGGGTTAAGTGACTTGCCCTGGGTCACACAGCTAGAAAGTATCTGAGGGCAGATTTGAACCTAGGACCTCTTGACTCCAAACTGCCGCTCTATCCACTGTGCCTTACTTTTTATTTTTATTTTTTTATTTTTTATTTTTTTTTTTACCCTTGTACTTCGGTGTATTGTCTCATAGGTGGAAGATTGGTAAGGGTGGGCAATGGGGGTCAAGTGACTTGCCCAGGGTCACACAGCTGGGAAGTGGCTGAGGCTGGGTTTGAACCCAGGACCTCCTGTTTCTCACTCCACTGAGCTACCCAGCTGCCCCCCTTACTTTTTATTTTTAAAAATGTTTCATTGATGCTTTAAAAAAAACCTACTACTGGGGGCAGTTGGGTGGCTCAGTGGATTGAGAGCCAGGCCCAAAGATGGGAGGTCTTGGGTTCAAATCTGGCCCCAGGCACTTCCTAGCTATGTGACCCTGGGCAAGTCACTTAACCCCCATTGCCTAGCCCTTACTGTTTCTGTCTTGGAAACAATACATAGTATTGATTCTAAGGCAGAAGATAAGTGTTTAAAAACAAATAAAAAAACTACTACTACCTTTTCCCAATATTGTCCCACCTCTTTCAGAACCCTCTACTTTAAGAAAGAAAAACAGTTAACCAATCCAGGCCAACATAGTGACTGTGACTGACAGCATACCCAAGATTCTATAATAGTAGTACACCAACTCTTGACCAAAATGGGGGCAATGTGGTTCATTATCAAGCTTTTGGAACAGAATGAGATGTCATCTATGATTTCAATTTGGCTCCCTTTTTGTTTTCTATTTCATTATGGCAGCCACTGAGTGGATCGTCATCATGGTTCTTCTTTTTTCACTTGGAATTAACTGATAAAAAAGTTTTCTGGTGTTGTCCCGAATGCCTTGTACTCGTTGTTTCTTGTGGCATGACAATATTCCACCACATTCACATACTGCAATTTGTTGGACCATCCCTTCCCCTATTTGGAGGCTATCCCATTTGTTTTTAGTTCTTTGCAACAACAGAGAACTAATTTTTAGTGGAATGTTTTGGGCAAGAGGGTTAAGAAAGGTAGTTAGGGCTTTGGCATTATGGCCAAGGGGGCTAGTTGGTGCTGGGATTTGGTGAGTTTGGAGGCAACATCTAGGATTGGACTTCTGGGGGAGGTATCACTAAAGCTATAGCTGGATTTGAGTTTTAATATGGTGGGTTTCTTGCCTCAAGGATTGGGTGACCAGTGGCTATTCCACTGTCAATCTCTCTTTTTTCAAACCCTTATTTTCTGTCTTAGAATTATCACTAAGTATTAGCTCTAGGGCAGAAAAGTGGTAAGGGCTAGACAACTGGGTTAAGGTGACTTACTCAGGGTCACACAGCTAGGAAGTTTCGGAATCCAGGTCCTTCCAACTCCAGACCTGGCTCTCTATCCATGGAGTCACCTGGCTGCTCTTCTGCCAATATTTCTTTCTTCCATTATGACTCCTGGCTCTTTCTCAGAGCAAAGCACTTCCTTATATGCATTGCCCTCCCCATTAGAATGAAAGCTCCTTGAGGGCAGGCACTATTTTTATTTGTAATAAATAAATTTCTATTTATTGTAATAA
Source organism: Gracilinanus agilis (assembly GCF_016433145.1). Taxonomy (NCBI): domain Eukaryota; kingdom Metazoa; phylum Chordata; class Mammalia; order Didelphimorphia; family Didelphidae; genus Gracilinanus; species Gracilinanus agilis. The sequence goes on along the minus strand of NC_058135.1, from coordinate 278,717,607 downwards.
ATAAATAAATAATTTTGTAATAAATAAAAAATACACACTTTTGTATTTGTATCCCTAAGATTTAGTACAGTGCTTGACACATGGTAAGCATTTAAACATTTTTTCATTCATTCATTCATTCATTCATTCATTCATTCATTCATTCATTGGTTCATTTCTCTCCCCAGTCCTAGAGGAGCTCATCTCACTGGTGAACAATCCTAACAGAGGTCTACCACTCCGGCCAGAGCTTGCTAACCTGTACTTTCAGGACCGCAGACAGTTCATGGAGAATGCTAAGGAATACACTCTCCAGTTTGGGGAAAATCGATCTAGCTGCCAGTGAACCTGATTATCTCCTCCTGATAGACCGTGATAGAAATGGGATCCTTCTGGGAGTCTGTTCTGGAATCTTGTTTTTCACATTAACCCTATTTAAGCATAAATTGCAAAATCTATATTCCTAATGGCTTAATTGTTATGTATTATTAATCAACTCTACTGGTCTTGTACCGTTGTGCATTTACGTCAGTTCAGTGCCGTTGTGTGTCCTTAATCACCTAGTGTGGTCTTGTCCTGTTCCGTACCCTCCTTCTGTTCCCCATCTAGATGAGGGCATTCCAGGACAGTAGTGAGACATCTCCTGTGCAGACAAATGATGGCAGGTGGGACAGTGGAGGGAACATAAGACATACACACTGAAGACTCTCACAATCCAGGGGAATACCTCAAACCTGCACATGCCCCTCCTTCCCTTTTTGGTGTTGTTAAGTTCACCTATGATGTGTCAGACCCCAAAACACACCTCTGCCTAGACTTGCACCTTCTTTCTTTCCACTCATTTTCCTGGGGATTTTCTGCCTGGAATGCCCCAGAACACCCAGGGGTGGACTATTTTGGAAAAAAAAGGTGGAAGTCTCCATGGAATGGGAGGTGACAAACCCCCCAGACCTTAAACAAATATGCAAACCCTGATCCACAGCTTGGGCCACTCCATCAGCCTAGGCCATTTCACCACCCTAAACCTCTTCTTTCAATAAAGAGTTTCATACCTCTGGACAGAATGAAATTTTTAGCCTCCAATTCTTTGAGTGAGATCTGGCTACAATTTTTTTAAAATCCTTAACTTCTGTGTGTTAGCCCATAGGTGGAAGAGTGGTAAGGGTGGGCAATGGGGGTCAAGTGACTTGCCCAGGGTCACACAGCTGCGAAGTGTCTGAGGCCAGATTCTGGCTACAAATTTTGATGTGATTTCCCATAACACTCCTCTTTCTTCTACATGAATTTTCCACAGAGAACCAACCACATGTCTGATGAATGGACAGGTCTTCTTGGGTTGGAAAGGCTCCCTTAGTTCTGGTTTCAGGATCTGGATCTGCTTAGGAAAATAGTCCAGGGGGTCCAAAAAGTAGTTCTTAAGGGGCAAGCCATAGGTATGATGGGAATGGGTATATATGTATAGATGGTAGATAGGGAAAGTTCAAAACATTCAGTTGAATTCAGCTATTCTGCTGTTAGAGAAGGCCTACCTTGGATGCATTATTTTCTCCTTTTTCCCCAACTGTATGGAATAGACTTTATCACCATCCCCATGGACTACCATTGCCTTCTTATAGGTCATTCTGCCTCTATGGCTTCTGCCCATGAATCTGGCCTTTACCCTACCATCAGAATAATCCATTTCCTGTAACAATCTCTCAGGTCTGATCATGCCACCATCACAGACAATAAACTCCAGTGGTTCCCTCTCATCTCTAGAACCAAATTACAGACTTCTCTATTTGGCATTCAAAGTCTTTCATAACTTAGAGTTCCTGCTCTCTGTATAGGTGAAAATTTTGTATCTTTTAGACTTCATTTCCCAGAATTCTTCCCTTGTCCCAAAATTCCCTTTTCCTTTCTGTTTACCTGCATCTTTTACATTATTGTATTTAAGTTTTGGGGAATGCTGCTCTTGCTCTCTTCCAAGTGAGTGGCTTGGGTGAGCTTTCCTTGTTTCCCCTAGCTTTCTAGTTAAATATTAATAAATCTTTATAAATATTATACTTTGGAGTTATTGAATATTAATTTTAAAATCTACATCTCCCTCCACCTTTGCCTTACTCTCTGACATCTTCAATCCAGTGACATTGGCTTCTGCGTTGTTCCATGAAGAACTGTTCCACCTTTTGGCTCTCAACATTTACTCTGGCTCTCCTCCATGCCTGAAATGAACCCATTCCCTTCTCTCTGTCTCCTGGCTTCCCAGATTTTTTCCAAGTTCCAACGAAAATCTCACTTTATACCAGAAGCCTTTCCCAACCCCTCTTAATTCTAGTGCCTTCCCTTTGTTAATTATTTCTTACTCATCTTGTATAGAATTTGCTTTGTGTGTGTATATATGTTTGATTTGTATATATATATACATATATATATATATGTTTATACGTATATATGTTTACTTCTTGTTTTTCCCATTAAATTGGGAATAGCTCAAGGGCAAGAACTATCTTTTTCTTCTTTTTGTATCCCCAACTGGAGATCCCAACATATATCAACTGGAGTGATCTTTTAAAACCCAAACTCCCAATTATATACCCATTGAACCATGTGATGAATAATATGTTTTTCCTCTGTGTTTCTATTCCCACAGTTCTTTCTCTGGGTGTGGATAGCGTTCTTTCTCACAAGTCCCTTGGGATTGTCCTGGATCATTGCATTGCTGTTAGTAGCAAAGTCGATTACATTTGATTGTTCCATAATGTTTCAGTTTCTGTGTACAATGTTTTCCTGATTCTGTTCATTTCATTCTGCATCAATTCATGGAGGTCCTTCCAGTTCATGTAGAATTCCTCCAGTTCATCATCCCTTAAAGCACAATAGTATTCCATCACCAACATAAAGCACAATTTGTTCGGCCATTTCCCAATTAATGGACACCCCCACGTTTTCCAATTTTTTGCCACACAAAAAGTGCAGCTATAAATATTTTTGTACATTTTTTTAATCTCTTCGAGGGTACAAACCCAGTAATGGTATGGCTGGATCAAAGGTCAGGCAGTCTTTTAAAGCCCTTTGGGCATAATTCCAAATTGCCTTCTAGAATGGTTGGATCAATTCACAACTCCACCAGCAATGCATTAGCATCCTAATTTTGCCACATCCCCTGCAACATTTATTATTTTCCTTTACCGTCATATTGGCCAATCTTCTAGGTGTAAGGTGGTACCTCAGAGTTGTTTTGATTTGTATTTCTCTAATCAGGAGGGATTTGGAACACTTTTTCATGGAATTATTGATAGTTTTGATTTCTTTATCTGAAAACTGCCTCTTCATGTCCCTTGACCATGTGTCAATTGGGGAATGGCTTGATTTTCTGTACCTATGACTCAGTTATTTATGTATCTGGGAAATTAGACCTTTGTCAGAGAGTTTTGTTATAAACTTTTTCACCCTGGTTTGCTGCTTCCCTTCTAATTTTGGTTGCATTGGTTTTGTTTGTATGAAAACCTTTTCATTTAATATAATCAAAATTTTTCATTTTACATCTTATAATGTTCTCGATCTCTTGTTTGGTCTCAAATTCCTTCCTTTCCCATAGATATGACAAGTATATTATTCTATGTTCTCCTAATTTATTTATGATTTGTCTTTATATTTAAGTCACTTATCCATATTGAATTTATCTTGGTATCAAGTGTAGGATGCTGATCTAAACTAATTTCTCCCATACTGTTTTCCAATTTTCCCAGAAGTTTTTGTCAAATAGTGAGTTTTTGTTCCAAAAGCTGGGGTCTTCTGGTTTATCAAACAGTAGTTTGCTGAGGTCATTTACCTCAAGTCTATTCCATTGAGCCACCCTTCTGTCTCTTAGCCAGTACCATATTGTTTGGATGATCACTGCTTTATAGTACAATTTAAGTTCTGGTACTGCTAGGCCACCTTCTTTCACATTTTTTTCATCACTCCCCTTGATATTCTTGATCTTTTGTTCTTCCAGATGAACATTCTTATATGGTGTTACTTTCTTTTAAAGACTCAGAAATCCAAGGTAGACAAGTTTGCTTCCTAGATGCATGCTGTACAATCCCATCTATGCAGCCTGTGGTTATTCTCTGTACCTGAAATATCTTGAGTCTCCCTGATTCTGAGCCCAGCTCCCTATCCACTTACCACCTATCTGCTCACATTAGGGTTACCTGGGTTATTGTCTTGTCCTTTTTTTTCAACTGTGAAGGACTGTGGCTTAGCTCCCTCAGCTTTCTGTTTCCTTTAGCACCTAGTTCTATATTTTGGACACAGAAGGCACTTAACTCACTTTGTACTGCAGTAAATGGCAGAATCAAATAGGAAAAGAAACAAGTCTTGGTCTCTGAATCCAGTGCCAGAAAAATCACTGATTAGGAGCTGTCCAGGGTCTTTGAAGCCATATTGTCTAAGTAGATGGTACAGTGGCTAGAGCATCGGACCCAGAGTTGGGAGAATGTAAGTTCAAAGCTGGCCTCAGACACTTACTAGCTGTGTGACCCTGGGCAAGAAACTTAACCCTGTTTGCCTCAGTTTTCTTAACTGTAAGATGGGGACACATTGGAGCGGGAAATGACACATCACTCCAGTATCTTTGACAAGAAAACTTCATGGACACTATCCATGGGGTTATGAAGAGTCTGACATGACTGACAAGTTGAATGCCTTCATTTTCCATATGGCACGCTGCTGCTCAGCCAAGAAGCAGAAGACCTGCTCATTTTGAAAATTTTTGAAAATCGGGAAACTAAGGCCAAGAGAGATGAACTGATTTGCCTGAAGTTGCACAGGTAGTCAACAGAAATAGGTGGGATTTCTTCCCCAGCTCTTTTCATTGCTGTGCCTGAAGGAGCCTTAGACAATCTGACCCAGTCCCCTCATTTGGCAGACTTGAGGTCAAGGTGAATTCCTCATAGTGCTCCAAGGAGAGATCAGTTTTAGAGATGGGATTTTGAATCTGCATCTTCTGGTCCAGATGCTATGTTCATTCTCCTCTCCCCAGCCTCATTCTGCTGCACCACCTTATGTTTAGCTGAAAAGCTGACTGAGGGATCAGGCTAGAAGCCAAGGATTCATTTGCACTCTACTTTATCCAGCTGAATTAAGGAGACTAAGTCCCAAAGAGAGATGCTGACCACCCAGAGGACAGGGATGAAGCTGATGACCACCTAGTTACCTCCAGTATTGGTACTTGCTGCCAGTATTTGGTATTTTAAGGTTAGCAAGGCACATATAGGGGAGCAAATAAATTGCAGCTGGAGGGATTTAAATGAGGCATAAAGCAGGACTTTCTAGAAATGGCTGTAGCAAACTGGAATTGTGGCTGAAGTTTAGATTTTCTTCCTTGCAGATTTTTAGAGACAGAATAGCTGTCAAGACATGATCTTGGTCCCTTTGAGTCCAGGATGCTTATTCTTGGTGTGCCCTCAATTCCCTCACCTGGGTCTTCATCATGAGGAAGTGCGGACCCCAAAAAAGGGAAGGGGAGCAGAAAGGAGCTCTGGGCAGGTCCCCTGCTTTATTTTTTTTTTTATTTTAAACCCTTAACTTCTGTGTATTGACTTATAGGTGGAAGAGTGGTAAGGGTAGGCAATGGGGGTCAAGTGACTTGCCCAGGGTCACACAGCTGGGAAGTGTCTGAGGTCGGATTTGAACCTAGGACCTCCCATCTCTAGGCCTGACTCTCAATCCACTGAGCTACCCAGCTGCCCCTCCCCTGCTTTATTTTTTTTAACCTTTACCTTATATCTTAGAAGTGATACTGATTATCAGTCCTAAGGAAGAAGGGTATTAAGAGCTAGGCAATTGGAGGTAAGTGACTTGTTCAGATCACTTTAGGAGCCTCACATTTAGGAGGCCAGATTTGAACCCAGATCTTCCCAAATCCAAACCTAGTGCTCTATGAACTATGCCAGCCCACTCCTTCTTTATGAGGTTGTCTTGAGGAAAGTTTTTTTTTTTTTTTTTTTTTTTTTTTTTGCTTTGTTCAAACTTTTGAACACTATGTTGAAGTGGGAACTGATATTAGGACTTGACATTCTCTGAGTAGCAGATTGAATGGGACACTAAATCCTATTGGGCACAGATGCACCTACAAAAGGTTATTGGAGGCTCTAAGTTCTGAGGACTCTTCCACTAGGATATAGTGGAATTTGTACCATACTTGGAGTTAAGAACTCTGGCTCCTAGACCTTGGGCTAGTTGCAGCTTCTCCCTGTGCCTCGGTTTCCCCCTCTGTAAAAGGAGAGGGTCAGACTAAAGAACCCTTCTGCTTCTCAATTCTATGTTCTCTCTGGCTCTGCCCTTCTATGGTCACCCCCTTTCCAGGCCTCGCACAAAGATAGGAACAACAGCTGTTCTTGTCCTCAGCCTTCCTGGGTCCTTAAGTCAATTCCTCCTCCCAGTCCTGCTGAAGTCCTGATCTTTTCCCAGAAAAGCCTTACCCCACCCCTTCCTACTCAGGCTACCCTTTCACATAGGTAGGGGGCAGGGTGAGTTCTACATTTGCTGTCAACACTCAGACTGTGGCATTTTCCCATAGCTCCCTCCAGGCTGCCGTCATTGCTATCTGAAGAGATCCCCTGGGGCTGTAGGCACACCCCACTCCAGTGTGATGGAGAATCACTGCTGCCCCCTGGGCTAGAGAGGCAAACCAAGCCTGGGAGTCTGTCCTTGGGTAGAGGCTGCTTAAAGTACCTTCTAATCCTCTCCAAGGAAGGCAGGGAATTCAGTTTCTTCAGGTCTCTCCTGGCCCCTTATGGTTAAAGAGGAGGCTACATGCTGACATCGGCTTGCCTCTGTCCTTGGGCCCTCTAGAGGCAGCATGGTTTAGTCATGGAAAGAGGCCTGAATTTGAAGACAGAGGATCTATCTAGCATGGAATCCCAGCTCTGTCACTTACCGCCCCTGTGATCTCAGTCAGTCATTTTACATCTCTAGGCCTCAGTTTCCTCAGATGTAAAATGGGAAGGTAGGACTCGATGACCTCTATGGCCCAGCTTGAACTCTTTGGGGTTCTACTCATACTACCAGAGGCTGGTGAAAGGGCTATCAAGGACTCTGCCTTAAGACTTCCTCTAGCATGGCACGCCATTGTACTCCACACATATTCATCAATAAACCAGCGACTTGGCTGGGTCAACAAATCCACCAGGAAGAAAACATTCTTTGACAAAAGCAGCTAGAACTCAGAAAGAGCTGGAATGGATAATTCGGCTAATGAGGAAATGGTGGCTCCAATCTAGCGCTAAGCCCCTGATGCAGAAGGTGAGATTTTTGGATCAGTTGAGAAGGCTCAGTCCTCTGGGAGTAGGGCAGGATGATGGCCCCATGAGGTCATATCAGAATGAAGAACAGTGGAACTCTTGATGTGGCTACATCAGACAAGTGGCTTAATGTTTCTGGGCTTCATAAGTCTCATCTAGAAAATGAAGGAGTTGCACTAGATCACCTCTAGGGTCATGGGACCTGGAGCCAGGAAGTCTTGAGTCTAATTTGACCTTAGACATTTACTAGTTGTATTCTCTTGAGCAAATCACTTAAGTGCCTCAGTTTTCTCACCTGGAAAATGGAGATAATAATAATACCTACCTATAAGAGTAATTGTGAGGATGAACATTTGATAATATTTGTAAAGCACTTTGCAATCTTTCAGGGTTAAAGCCCTATCTAAATGGTAGCTACATATATATTTTTTATTATCTAAGACCTTTTGCTATTCTAAATCCTTATGACTTGTTGCTAGGTCAAGGATAGTCCCTAGAGCAGGGGTTGGCAACCTTTTTGGCCATGAGAGCCATAAATGCCACATTTTTTAAACTGTAATTTCATGAGAGCCATACAGTGCTCATAGTGCCACTCCTGTAACAGTGCCTGAAAAAAATTGACTTTATGGCTCCTGCAGAAAGAGCCAGATCTGGCCCTCAAAAGAGCCAGATATGGCTCGAGAGCCATACGTTGCCGACCCCTGGTCTAGAGAGATAGGAGTGGCACTTGAATGGTCTGATAAGTCGAGGAAGGAAACTTCTCACTAGGAGAAGTGAGATATGGAAGTTTCTGCCAAGGTAAAGTGGAGAGAGAAAATCTAAAACCTGGAATATATTCTTCAGTCTCCTGAATTCTTTCTACCTTAGGAAATATCGTTTTTGATAACTAGTCTTCAGTGCGGGAGACACCCTTTTCTCCAACAAAAAAGTCGGAAGAATGGATGACAAACTCAGATTTTGTTGTTAAACTTCCTCACAACAATTTGAAGGAACCTTATAGGCTGTCAAGCCCCATCTGTGTCAAAACAGGAATTTCCTCTATACTATCTCCTTCTCTCCCTCCTAAGTGGTCATCTGGAATCTCCTTGAAAACCTTCAGAGAGAGATAACCTTTTGCTTCTCAAAACAGCCAGATCCTGGGGGGCAGCTGGGTGGCACAGTGGATTGAGAGCTAGACCTAGAGACAGGAGGTCCTAGGTTCAAATCTGGCCTCAGACACTTCCCAGCTGTGTGACCCTGGGTAAGTCACTTAACCCCTATTGCCTAGCCCTTACTACATAGAATTGATTCCAAGGCAGAAGGTAAGGGTTAAAAAAAAGCCAGATCCAAAATTTGGAATAGTTCTAATCATAAAAAAAAGTTTTCCCTTCTGCCCAGTGCGCTTCTGCCCCTTTTGCCACATCTACCCATCCCTCCTAGTCTTCTAGGACCAAACAGAAAATGTCTAAACCTTTGCCTATAGGAGAGCCCTTTAGATACTTGAAGAGAGATGTTTGTCATGTTCCTTATGAGTCTTCTCTTCTCCAAATTAACCACCCCCATTTTCTTTAATAGATCCTTTCATAGAACAATCTTCTCACCATCTTGGTCTCCCTCTTCTGGGTCCAATCCAGCGTGCCAATGTCTTTCCCACAACATGAGGGTTAGAACTGAGCACAATAGTCCAGATGTAGCCTGAGTGGGCTAGAATCCCACATTCAGGACAATGTGCTCCCATCAGGCTAAGATCATATTAGTTTTTTGGCTGCCCCCCAAAATATCGTTTCATTCTAAGTTTGCATTTCATGAGAACCCTCCAGCTTTTTCAGATGGTGAGTGAATGAATGGATGATCAAATGAATGAATGGACAAACTGCCCCGAAGGATGTTTACCATGGTCAGAGATGTAGCTTAAGTTGCAGCCATCATCCAACCCATTTCCAACCTGGATCCTCTTGTGATTATATTTGAGTTGTCACCAATGGCCAGAATTTCAAGCCCAGCCTGGTTTGTAACAGGCATAATGGTGTCCCAGAGACAAAGAATTAAAAGTGGAATCACAGGAAATGGGTTCAAATTTTGACCTTGCTTCTTCCTACTCTACAGCCTTGGCTAAGTTACTTGGCTTCTCTGGGGTTCCTCACCTGGAAAACAGATACTGGATAACACTAGGTATCTTCTAAGCTTCTTCTTCTGCTTCTTTCATGCATGGTCCCTACAGGTTCTAATGTCTATGGATTATGATTCTGTGAAAGAGCAGGAAGTTGAAAGACAGAAGATCTGGGTTCTCATTCCAGTCCTGTCCTCAAATGAGTTGCATGACTTTGGTGAAGTCATTTGACCCTTAGTGATGCCTGGTTCCTCATCTATAAATTGAGAATGATAATATCTATCTATTCCAGGGACCTCCCAGGATTTGTGTGAGGATGGAAGAGGAGGAGATCGAGGCAATTTGAGACATTAAGAAGCAGACAGGAAGGAGTGTTCTCAGGAAAGTTTCTTTGGCTATTCCTTATCTTGGGGTAGGGTGCCTGGGGACTGGGGGCATGGACCCTAGAAGCCCCAGGATGTCACTGTGCTGCCCCATATGCCTCTGTCCTCCCTGTGTCTTTAGTCACCTCCTAAATAACTGAGGGATGCCAAAGAGCAAGAGGAAGTCCCATTAGCATCAACCAGATGTCCTTATGGGCTGCTCCTGCCACGGACTCTCATGTTCTTTACTTCTTCTTGGTTTTCACCAGTCCCTTTTGCACAAGGCTGCGGTACAACTCCTGGATGTAGGTGTAGACACATTTGGAGTCAGGGACGCTCAGCCGGACCATGTCATCTACTTCCAGCAGTTGGGCACAGTCAGCTAGATTCCTGAGGATGGGAAGGGGATGAGATTCAGTAGAGGATAAGAGTTGCAGAACAGAATGCACTGGTCAGCAGAGGACTCGGGCTCAAATGCCAGTTCCCTTCCTCATTTATTTGCTGTGGGACCTTAGGACCCACTTCTTTGGGCCTTCATTCTCTCCACTGGAAAATGAGGAGGTTAGACTGGATGATACTCAGGGTGCTTTCTAGGTCTGGGTCCTACGATAAGGCATTATGCATCATTCGGATCACCTACAGAATATATGCCAGTGACTGTGCATGGGGAGAGAGAGGGGAGAGAGACACACAGAGAAACAGAGATTGATAGAGACAGAGAGACAAAGAGAAGAGATAGAGGGGAGGGAGAGAGACAGAGATGGAGAGATGGAGAGAGAGAAAAGAAGGGGGGGGGGAGAGAAAGAGAGAGACCAAGAGAGAGAAAGAAAAAGAGAGAGAATGAACAATTCCAAGAACATCTCCTGTCTTTAGAAGAGTTCAATTCCTAAGGGTAGTAACATGAGGCTTTATTGGGTGTCTGGAATGTACAAAGGACTCAACAGAATGTCAGAGTTTGGGAGAGCTGTCGTCTAACGATTTTAATTGTGTTTTCCTTTGGAGGAGAATTTAATCAATGAACTAATACTACAAGTCTAAGAGATTATATAGGGTCTTGGGAAGGGTAAGCCTCATGGAAGAGGGAAGAAAATTGTATTTATTATTTATGGGCTGCTCTGAGTCCTTCATCTATTTTTTACAGGGCAAAAAGCTGTCCTGTACCACATATACACATTGTTGCCTTGAATGCTTGTATAGGAGCATTTTACCTACATCAAAGGAGAGGAAGACAAAAGCTGTACTTGAGTTATATTCTGAGATTTTCCAGAGGCAACTCTGAGGAAAGATAATAGATTCCAAAGAGAATTTAATTGGGGGGAAGTAGGTGGTCTCCAAGTCCGCGTAAGCCCCCAGTTTGACATCCTGATGTCCTTCATAGTTGTCAGCAAACTCTCCCCTTGATTTTCACTCAAAGCCCTCTAGTCAATCCTCTAGAACATCAACTCTTCTGACCCTGTTTGATGACACAGCCACACAGTGGGACAGCAATTTTGAAGCCAGAAGCTCACAGTTCAAATCTGGACTTTGACCCTTAGGAGATGTGAGACTTTTCACAAGATTTGACCTCTCTTACTCTCAATTTTCTCATATGTACAAAGACGATAAAGCTTTTACTATTAATCTTAAGTGAATATTAAGTGGATGAACTAAGATAGTATATATAAAAGGCTTTGTAGACCTTACATATATTTCATATGTATAAATACTATACACACAGGTGCATATCACACACATGATGGGCATACATGTCACATACAATATATATAAATCACATACACGTATGATACTGTTGTTTTCTCCTTGAAGGAAATTCACATCTAAGATCTAAGGCTATACCTAGGAATGGGACTCAGATGCTCTGATTCAGGATCCCCACATACCCTGGGGCAGAAGGGAGGAGGCACACAGCTTTGACTTTTTGCCCAGAGGTGCTTAGCACTAGCTAATAGTAATAGCACCAGCTAATATTTATACTGGGTGTCTCCAAAGTCTCCAGCTTAAATAACTTAAAGCTTCACTAATTCTTTTAAAAAATACTTCCTTTCTGACTTAGTAACAACTCTAAGATGGAAGGGCAAGGGCTAGGCAAATGAGGTTCAGTGACTTGCCCAAGGTCATCCAGCTAGGAAGCTTGAACCTGGAGCCCAGGACCTCCTGACTCCAGGCCTAGAGCTCCATCCTCTGTGGTGCCTATCTGCTCCTTCACTGAGTCTTTTGTGACATTCTGTTTAGGTTTTACAGTTTGCAAAACACTTTACCTATATTTGCTCATTTGATCCCTACAAGGACTGGATGAAGTAGATGCTATTAAATGGCTCTTAAAAAGCTGAGGCTAAAAAAAATAAAATGACTTGACTAAGGTCTCATATTTACTGGCTATCTGAGAAAAAACTTGAATTCAGAGCTTCCTGATGCTAAGTCCTCCATGCTATCTATTGCACCAAACTGCCAACGAGGAATTCACATGTGATGCTTTGATGTGTGCCCCCTTGTCTACTGTCCTCTGGGAGAAAAGAGGGCCCTGCTGAAAATGCTCTTTGGGGGACAAGCCAGCTGGACTAAATTTCCAACTTGGAACCTTGACTCCAAGAATGCCTCACATCAGGGGTATGGAAGGATTTCAAAGAAGGAGACAAAAAAACTCCTATCCCTCTGGTGTCTTATTTCTTGGGCATAAAGATTTCTCACCAAACTGGAGAGGGCATCAGACAGCATCTCAGTCTTACCCAAGATCGGGAATGGGTGGGACTGATGATGGGGGAGGCAGTTCCTGAGCTTTAATGACTCTCTTAAGGCTTTTTAGATTCTCTCACTCGTCAGACATGGTTTGGGAAAATTTTTCACATCATCTTGGCCAGGGTTGGCCCTCTGGCCTTATTGGGAAGAGACTTCCAAAAACATATCCTGTTAGAACTAGAAGAAAGATGAGCACATGAAATGTTAGAATTGGAAAGGACTCAGGAACACAGAGCACAGAATGTTAGACTTGGAATAGGCTTTCGAACATAGAAGGGACATCATTACACAGAGTGTTAGAGCTCTAAAGAACCTTAGAATGCAGAATGTTAGAAAGGACTTTGGAACATGGACCATAGAATGTTAGACCTAGAAGAGACTTTGGAACATAGAAGGAACATCATTACACAGAATGTGAGAGCTGTAAAGAACCTTAGAATCCAGAATCCAGAAGGTTAGAAAGGATCTTGGAACGTAGACCATAGAATGTTAGACCTAGAAGAGACTTTGGAACATAGAAGGGACATCATTACACAGAAAGCTAGAGCTGTAAAGAACCTTAGAATCCAGAATCCAGAAGGTTAGAAAGGATCTTGGAACATAGACCATAGAATGTTAGACCTAGAAGAGACTTTGGAACATAGAAGGAACATCATTACACAGAATGTTAGAGCTCTAAGGAACCTTAGAATGCAGAATGTTAGAAAGGTCTTTGGAACATAGACCATAGAATGTTAGACCTAGAAGAGACTTTGGAACATAGAAGGAACATCATTACACAGAAAGCTAGAGCTGAAAAGAACCTTAGAATCCAGAATCCAGAAGGTTAGAAAGGACCTTGGAACACGGACCATAGGATGTTTGAGCTAGTAGGGAACTTAGAACACAGTGTTAAATTGGTGACAGAGAAGTTGATGTGTAACTGTGACTAATGTCCTGGGATTGATCTTGGAGACAGTTAGCCTGCTATGAGTGTCATTGTTCCTGAAATGATTCTTGGTGGCAAGAATGGAGATTTCCACATGGCAGAACACCCAATTGGACATCTAGCTCTGAAATGGTTGTTAGAACAAGATGAAAAAAATGAAGGAAAATGGAAGAGAAGGGTCTTTTGCAAAAATATTGGTAGAGCATGTTGGTGTCAAGAAATCAAAGTCTGAGGTTGGGGTTAACTGGGCATCTCCTCCTCCAAAGCTCTGATCCAGAAATGGCAAATGAAGTTAACTCTGGGCTGAAGAGCTTCATCCCCACTTTGGAAAAAGAGGAAAATACCAGCAAAGGCATCACTGCTTCACTTGAGAAAGTAAGAGCTCAGGTGAAAAATAGTAACCAAGACTATGATTGAATCGCTTTTCCTGGGGATTCAGGTGACCATGCTAGTTTATTCTTTGGCGGGGGGAGCCTTTTATATGATATATGCATATGTGTAGATATTTAAATCCTTTTTGGAGCAGTATCTATTTCTAAAATAAATAGTTTCTAAATTAAAAACAAAACACCACGAACACCAACAGAACTGGCCAAGTCCTGAGATACCATACTATAGTGACCTTGTAAAAGTCACAGTACTTTAAGGTTTGCAAAGTACTTCCTATACACATTTCTTATTGGAGCCTCACAGTAAACCTGTCACATGGGCACTCCAGGTATTATTATCCCCATTTAACAAAAAAGTAAACTAAGTCTCAGAAATGTTAACTGACTTACCCATGGTCACCCAGCTAGTAAGTCTTAGAGGTGGGATCTGAGTACTGTTGTCCCTGGGTCCAAGGACAACATTCTGTCTATTGAACCATTCTTCAGATGAGGAAACAGAGGCCCAGAGAACCCCCACCACTCCTTGACTTGGCATCCTCCCAATTGGGCAAAGAAACCCCATCATTTTAGAGTTCTCTGACTCACTCGGCAGTGGAGAAGGCCAGGGTGAAGTTCTCTCGGCGCTGCTTGGGATCGAGGGCGCTGTAGTCAAAGGCATCAGGGAAGAATTTGTGGATGAGAGCGCAGAAGGCCATCCCGCTGCTCCAGCTGGAGGAGAAGTTCTGGATGTCCACGTGCTAAGGAAATGAGAAGTTGGCTTATGTTGAATCTCTTGCCCTAGGCTCCTTGCTGGCTTCAGAGAGGAAGGACTGGAGAAAGGATGTTTCTGAGTTCTTCTGCCCCCCATCTTCTAGGTTCTTCTCTTTGCCTTTAAGTCTCACCTGCATGTGCAGAAGCCCCCCTGGAGAAGGGGCTCCCCTAGTCCTCCCTGCCCCCCTCCCTGGGAATCACAAGCCCCAGCCTTTCCCCTGTACCCGTTCCGGCTCCCACCTCATATTTTCGGGTCATGGCTCGACACCATTCAAGCAGCATGTTCCTGACGCTGCCCACAGCTGCCCCTGCTGCCTTGGCATTCCGGAAAAGGGGGGCAGCGCCTGTTGCTGCCCTGTTTGGGAAATAGAAGGGTTGAGGCCAAAGAAGTGATCAAAGATCAGAGAATAGTCAAACTGAGAGGGACCTTAGAGACCATCTAGTCCTAGCATCGAGGCGGCCCTGTGGATAAAGTGCTGGGCCTGTAGTCAGGAAGACTCATCTTCCTGAGTTAAAATCTGACCTCGGAACCCTGGACAAGTCACTTAACCCTGTTTGCCTCATTTTTCTCAGCTGTAAAATATATCTTTGCCTCCAAAAAATCCAAAAACTGGATCACAAAGAGTTGGGTACAACTGAACAACCAACGGGGAGGCCACCCACTCTTTCCCATTTTACAGATGAACAAAATGAGGTCCTGCAAAGTGAAATGTTTTCCCCAGGATTACGCAGCAAATAATAACAACATTTATAGGAGTACTTTGAGAATTACAAAAGGATTTTACATCTATTCTCTCATTTGATCTTTACAAGAGCCCAGAGAAGGAGATACTGTTATCTCCATTTTACAGAGGAAGAAACTGAGATGGAGAAAGATTAAGGGACTTTCCCAAAGATCATATAGCTACCAAATAACTGAGGCAAGACTTGAACTCGGGTTCTTACTCCAAGCTCATCATTCTTTCTTCTGGGTCAGTAGCTGCTGAGCAGGTGTGGGAATAGGATTCAAGGGCACCATTTGCGACTCAAAATCAGGGCTATTTTTCTTCTACCACCTTGCCCCCTGCCCTTTGTTCTAGAGAGGGAAAACTGAGGCAGAGGGAAGAGATAGCCTGGCTCAGGTCTTCTGGTGGTAGAGTTGGGACTAGAACCTGTCTCTCTTGATTCTATTTGTATTAGACAGCTTCCAGCTGTCCCTCTCCTTTCAGCCTGGACTCCATTTCCCCTTCCATCAGTACAAATCCTGGCCCCTGCTAGAAAACCCTGAAAGAAGGTATTTTTAAAGGTTTGCTCTTTGCCTTGGACTCACCCAGCCTCCATGGCTCCCATATCCCTGCTCCTTACCCACCAAACTTGTCCACGATGGCTTTTCGGTTCTGAGCCCTGGGTCCTCGGGGTCGAGTTGGAGCAGAGGCTCTGGGTTCTGATGGCTTCTCCTTCTTTTTCTCCTCAGAAGGAGAGGGACCTGTGGGACTCTGGGGGACATCGCTGGGGGAGGAGTCACTAGGGACAGAAGGAAGTCAAGAGGGAGGTCCAGAAGGACTGGACCCTGCCAGCTGGGGGGTGAGGTGGGGTGGGATAGCTCTATGAGCATTGGCTCTGCTTTTGGTGTAGGGGAAGCTTTGAAAAAAATCAATCACTAAAAAGTTATTAATTACCTCCTATGGGCCAGGCATGGCACTTGGTATGGGGGTTATGAAGACAGAGGTGAAGTTGTCCCTGGCCTCCCGGAGCTTATAGTCTATGTCAGTGATGGTGAACCTTTTAGAGACCAAGAGCCCAAAAGACAACCCTCACACTGCATGTGCGCCGCCCCCTTACCCCAGACAGGGGAGGGAGGAAGCACTCCCATTGGGCTGCTGGGCAGAGGGGCCAGTGATGGGAGAAATGTCCTCAGGTGCGTGGAGAGCAGGAAGGGAGCAGCCCCTTCCAGCACACTCCAGCACTTGTGCCATAGGTTCACCAGCACAGGCGTGAACACCCTTGACACTCTAGTGAAACTTCTTATTGCTCCCTAAACTCAACATTACATATTCTGCTTCCAGGGCACAGACTGATTTTTACCTGCTTTTGTATCCCTAGCACTTAGCACAGTGCCTGGCACATAGCAGGTACTTAATATATGTTGATTGACTGATAGTCTGTCTTCCTTTCCCCCTTAGTGGGAATGCTCTCCCTTTTAAGTTTTGCTGCTTAGAATCCCTAGCTCCCTTCAAGACTCAGCTCAGAGTTCAGATGACTCAAATTCTTTTGGAATCTCTCTTTCCCTCCTCCTTAAATAATCATGCATACTTACCTATTTGCACTGATGTATCCTGTTTCTCCCCCTTCCCAGAAGAAGACATAAGCTCCATGAGGGCAGGGACTAGTTTGGGTTTGTCTTTGTATCCTCAGGGCCCAATAAATGCTTGGCATATAATAATGGGCACTTAATGAATGCCGATGGATTCAGTTGGGACTTCTGAGCCCTCATTTAGAAAATACCCTCATATCCAAGTGGAAAATAGTCTAAACCAGTTCAAAGGCGTTAGGTAGCATTAGGGATTCAGGAATACTGTGTGATTGGCAGTGGAGGAATGCTTAGACAGTGTTGGCCTGGAGGATGGGCAACAGAGGAGGCCTGATGGACTTAGCTGGAGACTGAGGGCTGACTTAAAAAGAGAAAGTGAGAGAATGGGGCTAGAGGTTGGGGAGAGTCTTGAGTGGGGAACCCCAAGACTCAGTCTTACCTGGCTGTTGGGCTGTCTGGACCAATGGTATCTGGAGAGAAATAAAAGGAGGCACCTATGGCTGTTGGAGATGTGCTTCCTTTCCCCCTTCTTTCTACCATTACATTCCCCCTGCACCCCAACTTTGCCTTCCCCCATGCTACAGTTGCATTTACCTGGGCTGAGGTCCTGTCCCTCTCCTGTGGGGCTCTCTGGCCACTCCTCTGGGGAGCTGGGCATTGCTCCTGAGCCTTCTCCTTGTTCCTCAGCCTCATTGCCTGGCTCTCCATCAGTACCACCTACCTCCTGGAAGGGCACACACAGGCTCCTGTGGATCCCAGGCATGCACATGCATATGGGGAGTCAATTCCCAGGGAGCCACCCATTGCAAGTTGTCTAGGGGTGGAGGGAAGAAATTGTGTCCTCACTCCCCCATTGCCCTATAGATCATACCTCCCACTTTGTTGCTATGGGTGTATGGAAGGAGGAAAGGTTTAGAGACCCCCAACAAGGGAAAACTAGACTTCCTCACCTGGATGACCTGAGTGTCAGAAATGGTTTCTGCCACCAATTCTGAACAGGAAGTCTCCTTATGCCCCTTCTCAGATTCTTTTGTTGCCCCCTCTGTTGAATTACATTTGGTTTCTTCTTTATCATTCCCTTTCTTGGGTTCAGACTTGGCCTCCTCTTTCCTTTCAGCCTCTTCCTTGGGTTCAGACTTGGCCTCCTCTTTCCTATCAGTCTCTTCTTTGGGTTCAATCTTGGCTTCTCCTTTCTCATTAGCCTCTTCCTTGGGTTCAGATTTGGCCTCCCCTTTCCCATCAGCCTCTTCTTTGGGTTCAGTCTTGTCTTCTCCTTTCTCATTAGCCTCTTCCTTGGGTTCAGACTTGGCCTCCTCTTTCCCATTAGCATCTTTTCTCAAACCGGACTTGGCCTCTTCTTCCTCATCTGCCTTTCCCTGAGCTACAGGTTTGGTCTCCTCTTTTTCATCACCTTCCTTCTTGGGATCAGACTTAGCTTTTGGGTCAGCCTCTATCTTGGACTTAGACTTGGCTTCCTCTGTTATATTCTCTTCCTTCTTGGGTTCAGCCTTCGTCGTGTCTGCAGATTCCTTATTGGACATCTTCTGGGCCATGTCTTTGGCTAACTCCTCCTCTGTGGAGCATCCAGTCCCCTCAGGTCCAGAATTGTTTGCTGTCTGGTTTGGGGTAGAGGGAGTGGTCCCATCCTGAAGGGGCTTCTCCTTTTCCTGTTCCATCTCTAGAAGGAGATGACATTCATTAGGATTTGACTCTTCGCCAAGCCTTGCCACAGAGCAAGGAGAAAGAATATATTTATTAGACACTTACTGTATGTAAAGTCCAGGGAAGATGTTGGGAAAGATACAAAGTTTAAATAATAATAGCTCACATTTACGAAGCACTTAAAGGTCTTGCCAAATGCATTTCCTATATTTATTTATTGCCTCATTTGATCTTCACAGCAACCCTGAGAAGGATGTGATATTATTTTCCCCTTTTGACAGATGAGGAAACTGAGGCTGGAAAGATGAAGGCATTTGCCCAGAGTCATACAGTTACTAAGTAATTTGAACTCAGAGTTTCCTTATTCCAAGTCAAGTGCTTTGGCACCTTTACCATCTAGTTGCCTCTGAGGGATGAAGAAACAAATCTTTTTGGACTTCCTATGAAGATGTGATGGGGGAGTGAGGACACAATTTCTTCCCTCCACCCCTATAATATACATGAATAATTATAATTAACAATAACCCAGTTGGTGCTCAGAAGAGGAGGTCTGGGGGGCTGGGAGGGGAGGGAAGGTGGCAAAGGGGTCAGGGACTACATCTGAGTTGAGTTTCAATGGATGAGAAGGTTTTCACCAGGCAGAAAGGAAGAGGGAGAAGAATGCTAGATTTGGAGTCCCAGGTCCTGAGTTTGAATCCTGGCTGTCTGAAATAAGTTCCGGGTCTCAGTTTCCTTTTTTATAAAAGGAACGGATTGGACTAGGGGATGACCTTTAAAGTCCATTTCAGCTTTCAGTCTGTGATTCTCTGAAGACATTCCAGGCATAGGGAACAGTTTGACCGAAGGTCCCGACAGGCAGGAAGGCACAGGGTATGTGGGCAGAGAGGGGATCATCAGGGGATCAAAGGATTTGGAACTGGAAGGGACCTCAGAGACCATCTAATCCAAGACTCTAAATTCTGCAGATGAGGAAACACTAGCTGAAGCTTGGTGTTATCGGGAGGAGGCAGAACACGAGATAAAACTAGAAAGGCAAGTCGCCAGCTTAGGTGTTTGTCCAGGGTACGTGTGTCAGGTGTGGCTTGGAAAAAAGGCTTTTCAACACACGACATATTTATTCTTTCCATCTGAAACTAGGGTTTGCTGGATCAGGCATCTATATTATAGTTAAGTTTAATTTCTTTGAGGAATAAAAATAGTGTCCTTTAAGAGGAGATCTTTGGGCAGCTAAGTGGCTCAGTGGATAGAGAGCCAGGCCTGGGGTAGGGAAGTCCTGGGTTCAAATCTGTCCTCAGACATTTCCTGGCTGTGAGACCCTGGGCAAGTCATTTAACCCCCATTGTCCAGCCCTTACTGCTTTTCTGCTTTGGAATCCATACTTAATATAGATTCTAGGAAACAAGGCAAGGGTTTAAAAAACAAGAGGAGATCTCCCAGAAATGGATCCTTTGAATTTTAAGACTGCTAGAGACTCACAGAAGAATAGCTAGCCTTTATAAAGGGCTTTGAGATTTGAAAAGTGCTTCCACATGTTGTCTCCTTTTATTCTCACACCAGCCTGGACAAGTGACCTTCATTTGTAAAAGGAATATCATTCCCTCTGGGCCACCCTAATGAAATGGGCTGCACAGGCTCATGGGTGCCACCTTGTTCGATGCCCTCAATGTCAAGCCAAAGAGTTTAAATTTTACTCAGTGGACCATAATAACAACTTGAAATTTTTCCCCCAGATCACACGGCGAGGTAAGCAGCACAGCATCATCGTTCCCATTTCAGAGAAAAGGAAACTGAGGCTCAGAGACTTGCAGCTAGAACTCTGGGGGCCCAGATCTAAACTCGAGTCTCTTCTCGATTATGGAACGGCAGAATGCAATCTTGGAGTTGGAAGGGATCTTGGAGGCTATGTGGCCCCACGAGAATCCTTTCTGCAATACATGTGGCAAGCAGTTATCTAGGTTTTTCTTCTGTACTTCCAGTGTGGAGAAACCCATTCTCTCTCAAGGCAGACCACTCCATTTGGGGACAGCTCCACTTGGTGGGGAGTTTTTCCTTACATTAAGCTAAATTCTGACTGGTGGCATAGCAGATAGAGTGTGGGCCTTGGAATCAGACAGACCCCAGATGAATTTAAATCCTGACTCAGATTCTTACTAGCTGTGTGGTCCTGGACAGATCACTTAACCTCCCTGCCTCAGTTTCCTCACTTGTAAAAATAGGGATAATAACAGTACCTGCCTCCCAGGGTTGTTGTGAAGATCAATTAAAGTGCCGGCACATAGTAGGTGCTGTATATACTGCTTATTCCCTTCTTTTCCCTTGTGAGGATTAAAGGGCATAACATATGGAAAGTGTTTGGTCGAGAGATATAACGATATAATAACTGACATTTATAGAGCACTTACTATGTGCCAGGCTCTGTGCTAAGCACTTTACAATTATTGTCTCATTTGATCCTTGCAACAAGCCTGGGAGGGAGGTGCTGTTATTATTTTCATTTTACAGATGAGAAAACTGAGGCAAACAGGGACTCATCTAGGGTCACGCAGCTCGTAAGTGTTAGAGGCCAGATTTGAATTCAACACACACACACACACACTTTATTCTAGCTCTGTCCAACTTCCAGTGCTCTGGACAGGGCTAATGAGAACCTCCTAGTTAGACTTGCTGGCCACAGTTGATCAGGAGGATCATATTTCCCTTGTAAAGGACACACGTTTTCCTCCTTTAAGTTCTCCAGGCGTCAGCCTAGCCGTGAGGTTAGGGCAGCACTACAAGACAAGGTAGGGGATCTCTACAATGAAGCTGAGTCCTCTGGACTCAGGGTGCGCCAGGCATATACTTACTGTGGTGTGTCTACACCTGGAGGGATGCCAGGGACAGTCTCTCCAGTCCCTTGCCCCCTTGAGGGTCAGGTTACAAAGAAAACAACTCTCAAACAGGGTCCCTCATGGTGACTCAGGCAGGAGGAGGGACAGGCAATCCTGTCACTGTTTAAAAATACTCCCTGACCTTTGCAAAGTTATCTCCTGAGCTGATAGCATTCGGGGCACCTGGATGTATCTATGGGCATGGGGGTGGGAACCAAGAAAAGAGGCAGACAGGGGAACGAGGAATCACCACTCCGGTCTTTGCTGCATGGGACCGAAGATGGAGGACCACAAGGGACCTCAGAGGCCTTCTAGGTGAACCCTCAAAGTTTAGAGATGAGAAAACAGGCTCAGGGAGTTGAAGTCATTTGCTAAGGTCACTCAGTGGGATAATTGGGATTTGAACCCAAGTCTTCTCTTCAGAATCCAGACCTTTTCCTGCTTTTCTTGTTTCCATATAAGGATGAGACCCTTGCACCCCATTAGTCTTAGCCATCACTTCTGGGATATTAGTAGCCAAAGATGTTTCCCGTCTCCTTTTTTTTTAAAAAAAACCCTTAACTTCTGTGTATTGGCTCATAAGTAGAAGAGTAGTAAGGGTGGGCAATGGGGGTCAAGTGACTTGTCCAGGGTCACATAGCTGGGAAGTGTCTGAGCCCGGATTTGAACTTAGGACCTCCCATCTCTAGGCCTGACTCTCAATCCACTGAGCTTGGATTAGCCATCACTTCTGGGATATTAGTAGCCAAAGATGTTTCCCGTCTCCTTGAAGGAGGCTAGGGCATTTTCCAGCTGCTTCCTGTCTCTCTCCAGATGATCTACCTTGTCCCTCCCCTCACCAGCCCTTGGTGGTTTTTACTCAATGTTGCTTGCCAATAGCCTACTTCCCGCTGCCTCCTGTCTATTCGATAATGGAGGTTGCCTGATCCAAAAAAAGCAGAGAATGGGGAGTCAGGAGATGTCATCACTAGTTCCAGCTTTGCCACTAATTAATGGCGTGACGTTGGCCATCTTATTTCTCCTTTTTGAGCATCTGCTTTCTCATCTGTAAAATGAAGAACTGGACTTGATTACTTTTAATTCAGAAGTTTTTAATATGGGGTTCTGGTGCCCCTTTCCCCAAAGGGGGTCCATGCATAGATTTCACAAGATCTGTGAAACTGGATGGGAAGCAAATACACCTTTATCTTTGTGAACTTCTAAATGAAATGAGTATTTCCTTGAACTATAAATGGAGGTTATAAATCATTATTCTGGGAAGGGGTTCTCGGACTTTCCTAGACTGACAAAGGGGTCTGTGATGCCCAAAATGGTTGAGAATCTCTCCTCTAATCCCTGTTCAGGTATAATATGATATCTTATGTTCTCATGTCTCTCCCAGTTGTGACATTCCATATCCCAAAGTCTCTTCTAGCTCTGTCGTTGAGTTCCCTCTAGGCTCTACCATTTTCTCTTCTAAGGTTCTCTTGGCTCTGATAGTTTACGTTCTAAGCAAGTTCCCTTCCAGCTGTGGAATTCTAAACTTCTACCTTGAGAGGTCCTACTATGTTCTAGGCATCATAGGGATGTATGAAAAAGCATAGGACTTAGTCTCTGCCCTCAAGGAGCTCATAGTCCAGGTGGAAGATAGGACATGTATATGACATGATCATGATAGTATTCAGTGATAAGAATCATTACATGCCATCGCTGAGAAATCCATGCAAAATAAATCAATGCCAGGCATTTTCCCAGGATACATCTGGGTGGTGCATTTGCTCTTTTCTAATCCATCCCATCTGTTCAGCTCAATCACTCTTACCCCTCTAATCACACTATGCACTCCTCTATAAAGATTGCATACTCACATATACTTAGCCATTTCCACCAGTGATCTCAGATACCTCAGATGGAAGAGACCCTGCATTCTCTAAGCCTCCGACAAGAGTCTCCAAAGCTCATGGAACCCAAATGTTCACGAATGACAGAATCTAAGTGTTAGAAAGGAGCAGCCCATCCTCTAGTTGGTCAGGAAGCCCCTTCTGCAGTATCCCCAAGTTTTTTCTTGAAGCCTCTGGTGGTAGGGAACCCACCACACTCCCTTCTAGTTTGGGACAGCTCTAACTGGCGGATGTTTTCAGTACTGAAATCAAAATCTGCTTTCCCATAACTTCTATGTACTAATTCTTTCTGCTCTCCCAGGACCATATAGAACAAGTTGAATTCTTCTTCCATGGGACAGCCCCTCAAATCCTTAAGGAATGGTTATTATGTCCCTATTGAGCCTTCTAAGCTAAGTCTTCCCATTCTTATTTATATGGCATAATCTTTAAATGGCTAAATCCCAGTCCCCTCACCATCCTGGTTGCCCTCTTCTGGATGCACTCCAAGTGGTCAATTACATCTTAAAATGTGATGCCCACAATTGAACACACCATTCTATATGTGGTCAAGCTAAGGTAGATGACAAAGGAGTCTGTGTTCTGGACATTAGGTCTCTCTTAATGTAGCCTAAGATTGCATCAGCTATTCTTGGCCGCCATATTGCAGTGTTGACTCATATTGAGCCTGTGGTATATGATCTATTTTGTATTAACCCCTGGTCAACCACATCTCCCCCGTCTTCAAACCACGGAGTTGATTTCTTAAATCTAATTATAGAACTTTAGATTTAGAATATTAGAATATGGAATTCTTAGAATTAGAATATAAAATTATATAACTATAGAATATTTATAGATAATATAATAAATTAGAATATAGAATATTAGATTCAGCTCATGATTCTAGTTCATCAAGGTTTTTGCTTCCTTGGTCTCTTTTTTTCTAAACCCTTCTCTTTTTTCTTAGAATCAATCCTCTGTATTGGTTTCAAGGCAGAAGAGCAGTAAGGGCTAGGCAATGGGGGTTAAGTGACTTTCCCAGGGTCACACAGCTAGGAAGTGTCTGAGGACAGCTTTGAATCTAGGACCTCCTATCCACTGGGCCACCTAGTTGTCCCCTCTTCTTGGTCTTTAATCCTGACTCCATCATCCACTAGAATAGTTTGGATCTGGTGATCAGTCAATCCATAAATATTTATTATTGTACTAGGCACTAGAGATATAAGTACAAAGAACAAAGCAATCCTGACTTAAACACTTACATTCTGATGAGGGAGACAAAAAGGACATATATAAATATATATGATGCCACTATAACATTAACAAATACAAATATCTACAAAGTACTTGAATACAAGGTAATTAGAGAGAGGGGGACTCCTTATGTCTGCTCTCTGGGGATTACTAGCACAGTTAAGAATAAAGAGTATCATCCTCAGATTGGTTACAGGTTAGTTGATCTTTTTGACCACCATATTTCTCAAAGATCATCTACCCAGTCATAGAAGGTAACAAGTTACTCCAGTGAAAGGAGTTTTATCCACAGGGATAAAACTGAAAATGCTTGGGGACGCACATAGAGACATAGAACGCCAATAGCCCTACATCCTTCTCCATGCCCATTCGCAGGCCCACATTTAGTGACCTTCCTTCCTCATCCTCCTTAGCTTTGCCCACAGACCGACAAAGATCATGACAAAGACTGATCATGACTGCAAGAAGTATCGAGGATGTACTGGCAAAACTGTGACATACAATGGTGAGGGTCCCTGTAAGCACCTAGGTCCCCTGAGGCCCTGCCATTTCTCCAGTCCAGGATAAGAAGTAGAGTTTGTAGCTGGGACTAGATTTAGAAATAAAAGGGCTAGAGATGACTTCATATTTTCTTTCATCCCTGGGTCCTTTGGATTTCAGCTAAACACATCCATGATCCAGCTTCCTTGGAAGAACCCTGGGGGAATGAAAGAATTCCAAGGTGTCTCAACCCAAGGTAGTACAGGCTATCCCCAAGGTTGTCTTAACATATGGATGGGGTGCAATCCCTCTCATCCAGTGTCTTCCAGTTGGAGGCTACCTTGGCCACAGATACTCTTCTTGACTGAGTCCACAGGTGAGTTTGCTTCAAGGATTTTCAGTGAGAACACAACTAGGACTTAGGGGCTCCTTGCATAACTTCTATATACTAGATGGCCAGCCTTTAGGTAACCCAGTGTCTCTAGACCATTGAATCTAGAGTCAGGGATGGGTTCCTGATTGTCCCAGTCTTGTCACTGGCTAGGTACATGTTTTTGCAACATTCGCTTCTCCATTGACCTCAGTTTTCCCTACTGTAAAATGAAAGATTTGGACTAGATGACCTCTGAGGTCCTCTCCACATATTTTTAATCTTATAACCAAGTCTGCTCTATCCCTGGACCGTGGGAAGTGAGAGGAAATTGGAGTAGAGGAAACAGGAAGAGAAGGATAGAGTAGGGAGCTGTGTGGAATGGGGCTGGTGTGCCTCCTACCTGCTGCTGCCCTAGTATGTGCCTCTGTCTGCTTCTTCCTTCCTTCCTTCCACCAGCTGTGCAGCCTCACTCTCTTCTCTTTAAGCCCATGCTGTCTCTTGCCCTTAATTCCGCCTGAGGAGTCCACCTCCTGCCTCCTCCGTCATCCTCCCCCAAGGACTCCAGCCAGCCAGAGCTCATTGTTTATGGCTCGGTTGGTACAACACCCGTCTAGGCGTAGAGGCTCATATTTCTAACAAGAGACTGACAGGTGGCATCTCTCAATCTCTCTTCCCCCTCCCTCAGGAAGCCCCTGCCCTCTACTCACCTTTCTGTGGGATCCTCTAGCCCAGAGCCTATTACCCCGCCCCCTTCCAGCCCTGACCAATCCCTCCAGTAGGTAACCAGAGATAGAAGGGCAGCTGCTTTGGATTCTGTAGGGAAGTCCCCCTTATTTTCCACTGGTCTCCCATCTCAAGAGACTCCTAGCTTCTCTTTCGTCCCAGATACTTCCCAGGTTTCCCCAAACTATTATCCCTTTCTCCTGCTCACATAGAAGGAGCTGCAGGAAGATAGATTAGGGGAGGGAGTTAGAAGGAGGAAGAGTCTTGCCAGCTTTGGGGATCACATTCTGGGAAATGATGAATAATATTAATAATAGTAACTGATCTATCTGTCTGTCTGTCTGTCTGTCCCCATCTCTCCATTTATCTCTCTCTCTTTCTCTGTATCTATCTGTCCCCATCTGTCTGTCTGTATCTCTCTCTATCTATGTATCTATGTATGTGTCTATCTATCTGTCTGTCTGTCCCCATCTCTCTCTCTCTCTCTCTCTCTCTCTCTCTGTATCTATCTGCCTGTCTGTCCCCATCTCTCCATCTATCTCTCTATCTCTCTATCTATCTGTCTGTCTATCTTTCTATAGATCTATGTATCTATCTATCTATCTATGTATCTATCTATCTTCACAGTCATCCTTTGTGATAAATAGAGTAGAGATTGGTTTCCTCATTTTACAAATAGGGAAATTGAGCCTCAGTAAGGAATAAATAATTTCTTCGAACCACAGAAGCTCAGAATTGAAAGGGACTTTTGAAGACCCACTAGTCCAACCAATAACCATGTTCCCATTGGTCCTTTTGCCAGTAGGACAAGAAGTCTTAATTGTCAGGTTCCTAGCAATTCATTTGTTTGGACATTTATGATATGGGTCCAGTCAATCCAGACTTATTACATATTACTCTCTTTCATATTCTTTTTACTCTAGCCAGACTGGCAGGCTTCGGTGTTCATCACCTACCTCTCTTCCTTTGTACAGGTTGTTGCCCCTGCCTAGAATGCCCCTCCCTTTCGCTTTCACCTTTTGGAACTCTAATTCCCTTCAAGACTCAGATCAAATGCTACTTTTCTCAGGAGACCATTCCAGATTTCCCCCTTTCCAACTGTTGTCATCATTTATTGTATATACAGCCTTTATTTACTCCTCAGTGAAACTGTATGCTACTTTAGGTCAGGGACAACCATCATTTTGTCTTTGTATTCTCAGTGCCTCTCACAGTGCCTGTCTGGCACATAGTAGGTGTGGAAGAAATTGCTGATTCATTGATTAAATGAAAGTCCTCTCTAAAACATCCCTAATAATTGATCATCCAATCTTTTCTTGAATCTCTCCAATGAAGCATTCTAGTTCATTTCTGCACAGATCTTTTTGTTAGAAAGTTTTTTTCAATTTTTTTAACCCCTTAACTTCTGTGTATTGGCTCCAAGGCAGAAGAGTGGTAAGGGTGGGCAATGGGGGTCAAGTGACTTGCCCAGAGCCACACAGCTGGGAGGAAGTGTCTGAGGCCGGATTTGAACCTAGGACCTCCAGTCTCTAGGCCTGACTCTCAATCCACTGAGCTACCCAGCTGCCCCCTTTTTCAATGTTTTGAGCTGAAATCCTTCCTTCACCTTCAAACTCCTCCTCTTGGCTCTGCCCTCTGGGGGCTAATCAGAACAAACCTAATCTCTCTTTCACATAGCCATTCAAATACTTGAAGAAAGCTGTCATGTCTCTCCTAAGTATTTTTTTTTCCAAGTTAAATATCCCCAATCCTTTTATTGGGCATGCTTTATGACTCCAATAGAAAGTTAGCTCCTGCTAGACAGATTTTTTTTTTTGGCCTTTGTATCTGCAGTGCAGAGCACAATGCCTTGCACATAGTAGGTGCTTTAAAATGTAGGTGAAATTTCAATTGAATTATTTATAGTCACCTCTGCATCTTAGACATCATCCAACGTGGAAAAAAAGCCCTTTCTAAAATGTGACCTCCCCTGGGCTACATAGCTAGGGAGTGATGGAGTCAAGACAAACTAAAGTGTTTTTGGTGAAGCAATCCATTGTGCTACTTCTACTCTGACCGAGAGGGGAGGAAGAGAAGGAAAGTGATTGGCTTGTAAGTTGATGCCCATGCCCCTTGCCAGCTCTGATGCTGGCTAACCCCATTGAACAGAAGACTAGAAACCACCTCTAGAAGGCTAAATATTTGTCCAAGCCCCTGTCCTCCAAGGATTATCATTTATGGTTTCTAGATCAAAAAGAGAGGTGTCATGGCTTGAAAGTCTTGGTTCAGTTCCTGCTTCTGCTATTCATTAGCTAGATGACTAGGGGTGTGCCACTGAACCTTTCTCCTAACCTCAAGTTAACTCTCTAAAATGATAAATTGCCATTGAGTTGTGATCTGAATAGGTTCCCAAAGGTCTGTGGTATTTTGACATTTTGAGGAAACTGGGGCTCCAGGAGATTAAGTAACTTGCCTGGGGTTATTATAGTTGAGAAGTGTCTGAACTGGCATCTGAACTGTTTCCTGCCTACAAGTCTTGTTGTCTTGGTTCTGCTGTGCTCCCAGACAGAAAGCTGTTCCATATGTCCTACACTTGCCTGCTGTCATTTAATCCCATTCTCTCTTGCTCTGCATTCATTGGATATGGAAAGTAACTGGCCACCATTTTCCCTTAAAAAACCCTATTGTATCTTCTTATTAAACCTAACACCAGCTTTCTCATCTTCTGGCTAAATACAATAGTTCCTTTTAGATCTAATTACTCAATTTTTTCATGATATTAATGGGGCTTTTTCTAGATTTCTAATTTTTCTTGGTGCTCTTTAAAATTCAGGGAACCAATTGAGGCAAATGTCTGGAGGAGGGAGCCTGTCAATGTTTCTTTGATCTTGGATGACTGTCCAGGCTCCTTTTCTCATATTTTGCCTGGGTTTCCTTCATCTAGGAGAGAACAATACTGGCCTCTGGTGAAATACAATGATAAAATTCCATTCTATGAAGGTAGTAAAGAAGATAGAAGAAACTTTGGCAGAGCCAGGTTGGGAGAATTCGCTGGGTAGAATTTGGACAAAGCACAGGATCAAATTACTGCCTAGTGGGAGCACCAAGGGCTGAAATTGGAGGAGGGTAAAACATTGGATTCCTAACTGGAAGACATGAATTTTGTCTGGCAAATCTCTTATTCTCTTTGAGTATCTATTTATTCCTCTCTAAAATAAGAGGATTGAGCTAAATTATTTCCAATATCTCTTCCACTTCTAAATATGTTCCTTCTTTCTTTTCCCTTCCTTCCTTTCTTCCTTTCTTCCTTCCTTCCTTCCCTCCTTCCTTTCTTCCTT